>NW_024609879.1:2493016-3057523 GCF_016920785.2 Ixodes scapularis
TTTCTATTATACACATGAAAGTAAAAAAAAAGAGGATGAAAAGAAAAAATGAAAGCCGTTTACAAATCCCTGTAACGCCGAATTGGAGCGCAGCTCTTGAGGGGGACTAGGGCAGGGTACTGAGGGGGGGTCACGTCACCTGCGGGTAGTCACGTGACCCCGGGGGGGTCACGTGATCTCGGGGGGGGGGGGTCACGTGACCCCCCCCCCCCCCCGGTTACGCCGACGGCGACGCCGACGGCGACGCCGCTCAGGCTGGAAACGGGCGCCTAAGAGCTGCGCTCTAAAAGAAAAAGGAAGCTCTCAACGCAGTGGTAGCAGACAACGCGCGAAACAAGGAAGCAAGGTCCGACTATAGCGCCGCTAGTTCTTGTGGCCGCCACCTGGGCCACTCGCCTCTGCAGGCGAGAATAGGGAGCTGCGAAACTGCAGGCTCCAGTAACGTTGCAATGGTTCGCGGCAGCGGCGGTGTAGCAAAACTTGCTGCTGAGATCGGTCTAGTCGTGCGTCGTGTTGCAACGCTACAGGCCTCGCATATCCTCTGCTTGGTAGCATCTTCTTCCTTCATGAGCCGCCATTAGTTTGGCATAGATGGCCATACACCGGATGTATGGGTGGATTCTAACGGTTGTTTCTTTAGAACGGGCGGTAGCTTTAAATTCACGGTTATCACTAGCGTTAAAAAAACACAAAGCCCTCCGCCCCTCAATTTTTTTGTTTTGTTTGTTTTGTTTTTTGTTCTTAGGCGATATAATGTCAACGTTACTGGAGCAAGCTCAGTTTCGCAGCTCCCTATTCTCGCCTGCAGAGGCGAGTGGCCCAGGTGGTGGTCACGAGAACTAGCGGCGCTGCAGTCGGATCTTGCTTCCCTGTCTCGCGCGTTGCCTGCTACCACTGCGTTGAGAGCTTCCTTCTTTTTTTTTCCTTTCTTCTTTTTCTTTTACTTCCATGTGTATAATAGCAAAAAAAAAAAAGACGATGAAGATGAAGTGTAATACACCACAGAAATCAGAGTCAGCGCATTGTGAGTGTTCTTTCTTTGAGTGTTTGAAATTTATTTTTGTGTGCGCCTCTTTCCTTGCGCTGTGAACTTTTAGTATGAATCAACAGCTCGCCCAAGCTCAAGTATTGCCATTCCAACTTGGCGGGCTAGACAATCCGGAAGCAAGACTCGACTGCAGCGCTGCTAGCTCTCGTGACCGCCACTGAGCTCTCGTCGCAGGCGGAGCTGTGAAACTACAGAGGCTCTGAGCTTGCTCCAGTAACGTTGATATAATGTGGTGTCAGAGACTACCCAATCAATATTTTCCTACGGAGTCACGTATATTTTTAATGCAGCCAAAAAATGAAAGAACTGTGTCGTGTTCGTCCTTCATGTGTTTTATTCTTTCTGTGTATTAAAAAAACTCAACTGATCGAAACCGAAACATGAGCACGGGAGCTCATGGCCGCGACTGTGTACAGAGGATGCGGGAGAAATGTAGAGGAGGCGAGAGTTATGAAGTCGCGTGGCTGCACCCGACAGCGTTTCTTTCTTTTATTTATTTTTTCCCTCCGCTTCTTCGGCGTGTGAAGCAGGTGACGACGACGAAGTTGCGTGCACCGGTTGTCCTGTGATTGTTTCGCACTTATATTCCTTCCACTCGATGTTTTAAGATCGGTTGGCCGGTACCACGAATGACAGTTTCGAAGTAGCGGCCCCACATCCGTCGCAACGTTGGTCCGGCGCACCGCCATCGCATCGTCCAGCCCACGACCTACTCTAATTCTGACGTGCCGACAGACGAGAGCGGCAGCGCGCAGTGTTTAGTACACACAGAATCCGCAGCGTTTCGTAACGCTATGAGTGGATGGCGCCACTTAAAAGTCTTTCTGCTTTCTAAGATATCCGCTCGTCAATTTGAGGCGCGCAAGTCGCGGCTGCCTTACCTGGTCCTGACTTCGTCACTGCGCGTGTGAAATATTTTGCCACTAGGGGCGCCAGCTGCCGTCATAGTTATTGCCGCTCGCCAGTTGCAGATGAGGCGTGGATCGAATACGCGCGTACTTATTAGACAGCTTCAATGTGAATATGGTGCTTGCTTTTTGGTTGTCATTAAGGCTCACAAAGTTTCAAGTTTTCGCATCTGTTACACCGCTGTTATACCTAGGTCCCTAACCACTCTTGTTCAGCTGTGCTGCCAAGCACAATTGGAATTGCTCCCGTGCTTGTCTAAGACACAAGCTGGAGTTGAAAACTGATCTGAGCTGCTCCTAGCCTGCTACAGAACGTAGTTTTAGCTGCTCCCAACCTGCTCCGAAACAGCTGCTTCAGCTGCTCCCGTGGCTGCTCCCGAGTACATTTCATGAGTTCCACCCCTGTAGTTCCCGGCAGAGCGAACCCCTTGGTTTATTCCATGCGCCGTATATATTGCCACGCGCCGTACAACCGACAAGAGGCGAGCGAACGTGGTGATCACTGATAACGCAACAGTGTGATAACACAGTCAGGATGATACCACACAAACTGACGCGCAGCGGCCAATGGAAGCCTCGTCGACGCGCGCCAGCCAATGGGTCCGAAGTGTAAAAGGGGCCGTTGGCTAGCTTTGCGCATGGTTTCATTAAGGTGCCGTTTTGCATGGTTTCAAAGATGATGACGTCTTCTCGCTCCATGAGACAGTTAATGCTTTCGCATTAATAAACAACTATTCTCTCTCCCTCACTTTGTATAGGAAGTATTCATTGGCGGCCATAGTTGTGTGCGCGACTGCTGAGCGCGTGCTGATGGCGAGCTTCCACGGTTCTTTTGCAACGTGCATCCCACACCATCATGATTGCCGGTCTTAGCAGCCTATTAATAGGGAGTTTTAGTAGATCGTTTTCGTGCAGCCGCTCTGCAGAGCGGAGCGCGGAATCGCCACTGCGCCTGCGCGCCGATGGCCTTGGCTGTAGAGTTCCGGGTAGCGGAGGGGCTTAGCGGAGCGGGAAACACGGTTTACTAAAACTCACTAATGGGGGCTCGTTCTGAGCGTGCGCTCTAGACAGCACCCACAAATATGGCGCCCAGTGAATACTCCTTATACTTGATTCCCAGCGACGTTTCATGGACACGGCTGCGTTTGTCTACTATAGTCGGTTACAAGTCAAGAAGGTAGGAGAAGCTCCTCCCACAAGCGTGATGCGCCCGTTTCAAATTTCTCCGCAGTCGAAAGAAGAGTTCACTGGAAACGCTCCTTGTTCCGCTTCAATGGATTCCAACTCGTCTCCGATCCCACTTTTTAAGAAAGAGACCTTTGCATACATCGGGGAGGGAACCGAGCCCCTGAAAGCAGCCTTTGTATCCATCGAGGGGGGGGGGGGGGGGGGGGGGGGGGGGGAAGCTAATCCCCGAAAGTCGTATTTGTTTCCGTCGGTGGGGGAAAACTCTAATCTCCCTCTCGTGGCTTCCACAATGCTAAGTCGAAGTCGAAAGATAAAGCAAATATGTACAGAAAGGCAAGACCCTCCTCGCGCGTTGGCCGCGACGTCACGGAAACGGTGGGACGCTATTGGATGCGGAGGTGGCGGAGGGATATGGCATTCCCTTTGAGGGGCATTTGCCGCTTAACCTGTAACCGACTATAGACATGGTCGCATCGCCGTTCATCTGCGACGGTGGCCACAGCGATGTTTATCTCGCGGAAGACAAAATGAAATCACTCGTTAGAGGTCGTTCACGGATTCTCGCAATCGCGTCATGAATGCATCGATAAGCACAATACCTGGCGTTTCGGTGGGACTTACCTCTGCATGTCAACACCGAAAAACGACTTGAAGCAGAGTAACAAATCGTATAAACAACAGTGCGCTCATTCCGAAACCGGAAAGCGTTTTTTTATCGATGTACCCGGATGAGGGAAAACCGGATGTCGCCTAAATGAGTTTACATGAGTAACCACGAAAACGCTGTTCAACGAAAGAAAGAAAAAAAAAGTCGAGCAGCGCACATTTGAGCGAGCGCGCGTCCGGGTTGTCCGGGGTACACCTAGCGCCATCTATCGGGCTTTTTGAGCGGAAATTGATGTCTACATCGAATAACCGGTTCCTAACCAGGCAGAGGGCTGCCGAACGTTTACCTTCAAGGTTTGAGTTCAGCTAGTTGGTACCATATGGTTACAGGGCAGGACATACGCAAAGCTGACTATTAGTTGTTGTTGTTTTTTTTTTTTTTTGACAAGAAAAAGGAATTCAGGGAAATTAGCCGGGAGTCATCTCCTGACTGGCTACTCTGAGTAGGGAGGGAGAATGAGGGATACGAAAGTTAAAGAAAGAAATAAAGTATCACACACACACAAAAAAAAATGTAGGAAGGTTAGAACTTGTGCAGTTTTAAAGTCTCTTGTCCAGGCCTGTCTCTGACATGAACCTGATGAGGGCGTTCGTGGCTCTTGCGGCAAAAGCCTCATTTTCCCAGGGACCTAGTACCATTTTCATGGTGAGGGAAGTTCCAGGAGATAAGTTGAGATGTACGTGCAATTGAAGTCGTTCACCTTCGTAGTTAGGGTACTCTGTCATTATGTTTTAAATCCTCAGTAATCCCACACGTGGTGCAATTTGGAGAGTCGATCCGCCTAATGCAAAATAGGTAACGTCTCGTATATGCAACTTTCAGGCGTATCCTATGAAGCACAGCCTCACGTCGCCGTTTAAGAGCTGGAGGTGCTCGAAATGTTAAGTGTGGGTCAATGATTCGTAGCGGTGTACTCTTGTCAGCGGCATCTTCCCAGAGACGTGAGGCGGTTCTTTTTCCGAGTGTGTTCACCACGCTTCTGATGTCCGTCCTGGTAAATGGGGCTTGCATCAGCTCAGTGGATGTTTGGGCTCGGTTTGCGACAGCATCAGCCATTTCGTTGCCCGGAATTCCACAATGGCTGGGTATCCACTGAAAGCACATCGAGTGGCCTTGACACGCCCCGTCGTAATGGAGTTGAAGTATTTGTAATAGCAGTTGCTTATAAGGGCTGTTCTTGCTTGGGCAGTCTAGGGACTGTAGCGATGACTTAGTCTGTTATTATCGTCCATGAACGAGGAGGCATTGCAATAATAAATCTTAACGCTTCACGAATTGCTACAAGTTCAGCAGCTGTTGTAGACATTCGACGTGAAAGCTTATAACCATTTGTACGGGTGAGGGCGGGAATTACAATGCCAATAGAGGAGCTAGTATGAGTCGTGGATGCATCCGTGTAGATGTGACAGGAGGAGGAATGTCGTGTGTACAATAAAGACAGAGAAAACTGCCAAACTGCCGCAAGGCGACTGCAGGAAGAGTTGCCTTTTTAGGTATTCCCGGGATGTTTGTAGACACCTGTAGTGGGAAGAGGAACCATGGGGGCGTGGTAGGTAGCATATATTCTTGAAACGTAGTCGGTATGCTGTCAGTATGGTCTAGATTCTGCTGTCCAATACGGCTATAAAAACACTTTTCTGGTAAGTCAGCCAGGTGATGAGCGCGATGTTTTGTTAAGTGTCGAATATGATTCCGAACAGTCTCCTGGGTTCGAATGGCTATTATTGGAAGGCAGTGAGATTCAGCAATGGCGTCAATGGTGGATGTAGATTTAGGGACTCCGAGACATACTCTTAGTGCTTGTGCTTGAAGAGATTGGAGTTTTTTTCAGGTTGGTAGGACTAAGTCCATGCATGACAGGAAGGCTGTAGCGAAGAACTCCAACAAATAAGGCGTTGTATAAACGAAGGAGGGCCGCTGTTGAAGCACCCCAAGTTGTGCCGCTTATAAAGCGTCCTAAGGTAATAAACGCAGAGAGTCTGTTTTTGAGATGTGATAAATGGGAGCTCCACGTTAACCCTTTGTCGATATAAACTCCAAGAAATTTATGAGCTGGAACGTATGGAATAGCAGTACCGTCAATTGATAAGCTGTAACGATCTACTTTCATTCTAGTGAATGCAATAGCAGCATATTTTGCAGGGCATAACTCAAGGCCTCGCATGGCCAAAAACCTCGATATGTTGTGGAGAGCAGCTTGCAGGCGTAAATGTGTTCTCTTAGGAGACGCTGCTGACGTCCAAAGACACACGTCGTCGGCGTACAGCGAGATATGTATAGAATCCGGGATGAGTGCATGTAGACCAATGAGGGCGATATTAAATAGGACTGGACTCAAAACCCCTCCTTGCGGGACACCTTTGGTGAGAATATGGTGGCATGGTATCTCCATCACTCATGCGGACGAAGATTGTCCTATTGTGGAGGTAGTCGGCAATCCAGTCATAAAGACGACCTCCGATACCTATTGATCTTAGGCCTTGCAGAACTGCTGAGTGCTGAACATTATCAAAGGCTCCCCGAATGTCGAGAAATACAGCCGTTGTGAGCTTGCCACGGAGCCTCTGATCATCGACATGAGCAACAAGGTCAATTGCATTGTCGATAGAGCTGCGGCCTTGTCTAAACCCTGTCATTGATTCCGGATAGAGTGAGTTGGATTCGAGAAACCATTCCAGACGCGAAAGAATCATTCGTTCCAGGCATTTTCCGATACAGCTTGTAAGCGCAATAGGTCGGTAGGATTTGATATCTGAAGGAGACTTACCGACTTTCAGGATGGGTACTACGCAAGCGGTTTTCCATCCCTGAGCGACACAGCTGGACAACCAAGAAGCATTAAATACGTCTAAAAGATGTTGGCGGGCTTGAGATCCAAGGTGTGCAAGTGTACCATACGTAATACCGTCTGGTCAAGGCGATGAAGAGTGATTCAAAGATGCCAGAACTTGATCGAGTTCAAATGCGCTAAACATATTATCCATCATTCTTGAAGTATGATCAGCAACCTCTTCAAAGCTCACACTTGTTGGGTCGATAGTATTCACTGTTCATGGGCCTACAAGTGTAGCACAGAAATCCTCAGCAATCGCAAGAGCTGGCCTGCGTAAGAAGATTGAGAGAGCATTAAATGGTGTTCTCTGCTGTGGTGCAGATCGTAACCCTCGCGCTATATGCCACATAAGTGACAAGGGGGCACGTGGGTCAAAAGAAGCGCAAGTGCGTCTCCACTTTTTCTTTGAAAGTTTGTTAAGATGACGGCGCATGTGCTTTTGAGTTCTTCTATCATTGCGGATATCAGCAGGTAATTTTGTGCGCCTTGCACGCCTCTCTGCGCATCGGCGAATTGCCCGCAGTCGCTCATATTCTGCGTCCACCGTGCTGCGGGAGGGCGAAGGTGTACAGCTTTCGTTGCTTCCTTTGCTGACAGTTGGATGGCAGATATAAACTCATGATAGGTACCAGTGGCTTGGAGGCGCACTTCTACGTCATCTCTAAACTTTTTCCAGTCGGTGTATAATACAGAATGAAGCTTGGTGTTGACTTGGAAACCAGAAATTGTGGTGTAGGTTGGTATGTGGTCACTGCCATGGCACTCGACGTCTACGAACCAGGAGCTCCGTGAGACAATATCGCGTGACACAAAGGCGACGTCTAAGCAGCTACTGCTACGGGTGCCTCGAACAAAATTCGGTGGCCCATCATTTAAAACACAAAGGTCATGGTCGTATGCCAGATCAAGCAGCTCTCTTCCACGACGCGTAGTTTTTGCGCTCCCCCAGGCCGCGTTATGAGCGTTAAAGTCTCCTGTCAATAAGATTGGCCCTGGGCACTGTCTAATAATAGCATCCAATCTAGAAACGTCAAACACGCAGGACGGGGCTACATATGAAGCAATTATGGTGAATGAAACTTTCCCCCCACGAACAGTTAGAGACGTATTCATTATTCGGGTGTGTTGGGACATCATGGTGAACATAAGTGAGGTCTTTCCGAAGAGCTAGAAATAACCGACTAATGCCAGAATCCCGAGCCGACTGAAACACTTCGTATCCGGATAGGCGGAAATCTGCGGCTACTCGTGATTCACAGATGGCTAGGATCGGGAACCGGTACTTGAATACAAACTGTCTGAAGTCTGAAAGACGTGAAGGTAACCCTCTCGCATTCCACTGAATTACTGTGGCTTGTTTTACATCATCTTCAAAAGAAGAGGCATTAGCCATTAGACTGATGCATGCTGGGGATCATTGTTACAACTGCGGGTTTAAAGACCATAATTCCCTCGAAGATGCTCTTAAAGGTGCAGGATGGCAGCTTGGAAGTAAAACTTTCAAAGACAGAAAAGATACGACTTATTATGTCGCCGACCGTCATCAATCCAAGCGCTGGGAATAGTGGCCCCCTTGTGGACCCAGCATGGGTATCTGTGTTCTTGTTAGACTGCTTGTTGCGTTTAGATGGAGGTGGCGGAGCAGGTCTTGATGTCTCTGTAGCTCCTTGTGGTTCATTGGTGGCCTCATTCTGAGCCCCCTGCTTGTTTTTCGAAGGAGTACGTTTTGGCTTAGCTTCTCTAGGGGCTCTCTGCTGTACTTGCTGCTGAGGGGCCGTCGAGCTTGATGATTCTTGAAGAACATCCAGTGGCGGGAAAGACGACAAGGGTGGAGGGTCGTCCTTAATGGGAGGGGTCAGTCGCAGACCGTGCACGAAGTTTTTTGTCTTGTTGAGCGCAGCCAAACGTACTTTGCAATTTGCATAGTCTGCTGGATGCTCTCCGCCGCAGTTAGCGCACTTCGGTGGTGTCCCGCCTACACAGTCTTTGGTAGAATGTGGTTCACTACATTTCTTGCATTTTAAGGTGTTCTTACAATATTTCGCCACATGGCCAAGGGCTTGACAATTGAAGCACCTCGGAGGAGCCTCAATGTATACTCGACGACTTCGTGCCGAGTAAATCCTAGGTTCACTTTCGTCGGGCGCTGTGTTCGGACGAAACGTGAGAACGACGCGATCTGATGGACTTGCGGCGTCGCCAGGCTTCCCTCGGCGACGATAAAGGTGGCGAGCCGCGATGACACCTTCTGGTTGTAAGTAATCTCTTAATTCTACATCCGTGAACCACGTGGGCACTGCCTTGATCAGTCCATAGTTCTGAAGGTAGGCGCTGGGTATGGTTGCTTGTATGGGTATGTCACCAAGACAGCGAACTTGCAAGAGCTTGTTCACTGAAGTGGCGTCCGCTACTTCCACCAGAACCCCCCTGGCAGTGAAGCGATGACGTATGATGGGGCCGCGTGCTGCCGTGTTGACTTGGGTGCTTAATATCAGCGGATTGTGTTGCTGGAGGCGATGCGCCTTGTCTGCCGGTGTCAGTAGTACCGGGACTCCTGATGTTCTTTGTCGGCGGTGCTCCACAAGGATGAATCGTTCTAGGTCACCCTCTGTGAATCCTTGATCCATTGCGTCGTTTGCTCCAGCCGGCACTTTGGCTGGTGTCAGCGACGACTCGGGGGAATCGCCATCAATGTCATTGGGTCGTTTTCTCAAAGCTGAGCTGCCCGTCAGATTTCCCCGGACGACATGATAGTTGTGGTCGCCTTCAGCAGGAATTTGCTGGGAGAGATCCATCGCTGATGCCGCGGTGTAGGCTTACCGGGTTGGGAGTTCATTCCGTGTCGGTTACCCGACGCAATCCGTGCCGCGATGAGCTGTGGCCGGTTCCCGGTCACGACTGATCATGCCAGTAAGGGGCGCGTAGACGGGCTCAGGTCTATCAAAATAATGATAACGATAGAGAGCAAGCAATAGAACGTCCGATCAGGTCGGTAGCTTCCTCTCATTAACTATTTAATACTACTACTTCATCCACCTCCTCTTCTTCTTAGTCCCTTCGAGAATTCCATGATTGCGAGATAATGTGCACATTTTAGAATTTGTTAAAAAGAACAAAGCATAATAAGGTGTACATATAAAAAAAATCAGACGAAAAAAAAAAATAAGAAAAAAAAATACTGCATAAACAAAAATTAAAAAAAAAATTGAAAAAAAAAAAAAAGAATTTGCAAGTGCGTTTGTGGATTGGCCCAAAGCCGCAACACACCCTAGATATTGTTTTGCCTTGCTGTGCAGCGTGATGGACGGGATTGCTGACACATTGCTCTCCACTCTCTTCGATGGCTAGTGCCTCAAACATCTCTCGCGCGTGTTTTTTTTTTTTTTTTTTTTTTCAAGAACGCTTACGTTGGTAAAGGCTGGGTTACATTCACATGTCAGTGGGCTGACAGGTGGGCCTGCTGATGTGCACTTCACTGGCGCTGCATGTTCTCTTTGTTCTATCGTTGATGCACCGGCCCGTTTGGCCGATGTAACACTTTCCGCAAAACAAAGGAATGCTGTAAACAACAGCCGTTTCGCACTTGACATATAGTGTCCTGTAAACAAAAGTGCATGCCTTTTTATTTTTTTGTTATCTATTCGGCGGCACATAGAGTGCGCTTTGCTTGGGGCAGGGCATACCACGTCGATGATTTGGCGTCTTGCAATCTTGTTTAATTCGTGAGTGATCCCATGCGGAGGCATCCGGTTTAGAGAAGCTCGTTTTAGCAAACTCCGTTTTACCGACCCCGGTTCATCGCGTCTCCAGCTCGACGCTCGCCCTCCCGCGGCGGAAACGGGAAGCGCTCTAGTGAGGGTCCCCCGATTCTCCTGCTCAGCGGGCACGGCGGAACTGCTCGCGATCATGGCTCGCGAAATGTAATTTCCCAATGCAAACAACACTCTTCACTGTCCCAACGTGGTGCTGCAGCAGGTATGGGATTGTATTTTACTGGAAAGTTTTAGTATTGCGCATAAAAGCAAACGCAAGCGGCGTGCGTTTGCGTTAGAGTTGCGTGCACCAAGTTGTGTGTGCGCCTCATCGTCATGCGCCATCCAAGACCGCAATTTCGGGCTCCACGCACGCGCAGTGTGGAACACGCAAAGCCAACGCAAACACACAGTGCTTGCGTTCGCTCGTGTACGCAATACTAAAACTCACTACTGTTTCACCGGCTTCCAACGCCAACGAAACGTGCTGCAGTTAGCAGACGTGCAAGCAGGTAGGCGTTCCTTCCAACTGGAAAGGCTGAGATTGGCAAAATGACGGAGCGTAAAAATGAAAGTAACTAAATGTTATGAAAAAACTAATAATTACAAATTTTTTTTTTTTTTTTTTTTTACCGGGCTTTTTGTTTGGAAGGATATTGGCGGCGACTTGGGACGTTTTGCCGATCGTTAAAAGTCGCGACATTGATAGCAAAATATACTTTACCCACAATAATGTAATTTTACATGAATTTCTTACATTAGCTAGAATGCTTTCATTGATTTTAGACTATTTTTATCTTAGTACTTGGTAATTAAAGTTACTGCAATTGACACCAGTGATGGTACTTAGCACACTTTTGATTGTCATATTTGTTCGCGCGTTTCAAATTAGATCATAAGCAAAAAATTATATTAGAGTTTGAAAAATTACGTATTAAAATATCTGAATTTTAATATTATTATTGTTAATACAAATCGTGGCAATGTATGCCCCCAATTAACGCTACGATCGCAAGAAAAACACAGTTCAACCGTAATAGAATTTCCAGAAACGTATCAGTTTGTTTTCTATTTAGCATATGAAAAACTCTGGCATCGTTATCAAGATAGACACACAGTCAAACACTGGATGGAATATAAAGTCCTATGCGCGACCGCGTTGCTATAAAAAAAAGACTCGCACATACTTCAGCTGTCTGACTCGGATCCCGTCTTTGGACTGTTGCAGTGAGGACAGCGTTTACTAATTTATATGTTTTGTGGACATATTGTAAAAATTTGAACTATGTTATTAATCTGCTGGGAAGAATGTAAACCAATTAATCATATAAATACCCAAAAGCTATTAAAATGGCCCGCAGTTCATTATTTCCTATGACAATTATCTGAGCGAGAAAAGGCAGCGAGAACGCACAAATATCAGCACTGATTTCTTTAACTACAAATAGTCTGAATCGAAATGTATGTCACAAAATAAAATTTCCGCGAACAACTTCTCTAACTAAATGATTACGATGTGAGACATATCTTGAGTTATGAAAGAATCTCAAAATTAAGACCTATATCGAGAAATTAAATCTAAAATGGATGTTAGTTTCGGTTTCGCTCCTGAATAAAAACGCGCATCGTTGCGTTAATTTTACGGAAAACACCGTCCTTGTTTCCAAGGTAAAGAGGTGACCTGCGCTCATAACACCCTAGCTTCCCCATATTACCAGAAATAATTGTGTCGCTCAGTGAAGCCAGCACACTAGACAGGCTCAACAGCCGGCACGCATCTCCGACCCTCACTATAACCGCCATCTTGGAAAATGAGTGGCGCCAGTCGTGATAGACAAAATGGCGATAAGCCTCCTTTTAGCGAATTCGGCCGCCGCGAAGCGGCGTGTACGGGTAAATCAGGTGAGTTAACATTTTTGTAATGAGCCGCCGCAGATTGCCGCCGCGAAGCGGCGGGAGCGCAGCGGGGGGCATGGCACCAATGATACACGCGAAAAGTAGGAAAGCCTTTTTTTTAAAAGCGTTCCCTTTTCGATAAAAAGTGTTTCTCTAAACTGGGGCTCCGCTTCCTCTAAACCGCGCTTCAATAAAACGTGCCCATTCTCTAAAACGTGCTTCGATGAAATGGCATTCGATCAACCTTAGTAAACCCGATCCCATGATTGTATGGAATGACCACGATTTTGTTTTGAGTTTTGTCTGCCTCAGTTTTGTCTTTGCTTCTTGATGACATGCGTTTGAGTCTTTTGCACAGTTTCACACACGCCTACCACGAGGTCGTCAGGATATCCGGATTCTTTTAAACGAGACACTTGCCTGTCAAAACTTGCCTCAGTCAGATGTTATGCACGATTTGTGTATGGCAGACATAAGTGCCCTGGTAGTCTACATCGGGCACGTCGCATAAGTGGTGGTAGTCTACAAAAGTGACGTCACGTGATAGTGTGACTTGTGCCTTGTGTGGAAGGCTTCGCTTGAGAATGCTACGGCTGCGCTGGCGGCGCGTTGCTGGATTTGTCGACGGTCAGTCGCGGCATCCGTCGAGCCAGTTGCGGACGACCCGGGTCCGGTGTCGCGCGTGCCGCAGTGAGCGCGGCGGCCCTTGTGCGTGGCGGTCGCAGCGCAGCGACGTTGACTCATTGCTCGCCCCCTGTTTACTCGTCGGCGGTGTCCGTGGCCCGGAGCCAGGCGTCCGCCTCGGCTGCACCCTGCTCGCGCGCACCCCTTTGGACTCCGGGACCCGGATTGCGGAAAGACGCAAACCCCAGCCAAGTAGGAGGAGTCAGTGCCTCGCTAATTCCTTGGACGTTGTCAAGGCTAGCGTGGCTTCCTCCTTCGCACGAGAGACGCAAGACGAGCCAGCAGTGCAGGGCTTCAGCACTGCTGCGCTAGCCTTGGCACGAAGCACAAGGTAGAGCCAGTAGAGCTACGAAAGGGAGTTTCCACGCCAGATCGCACAATAATAGTCCGTTTTTTTTTTTCTTTTTTTAATATTTATGTAAAAAATAAGTAAAAGCCATGTCCTTGGGAGCAGTGGTGTGGCCAGGTATTTTTTTCGGGGGCAGCAAAGGGGGGGGAGGGGGGGGGGGTTGATAGTGCATGTTTTACATTATCGGGTCGGCTGGATTTTGGGGGGGGGCTGATGCTTCATAAGGCTCCTCCTTGGCTATGCCTTTGCTTGGGAGGAGCATTCAGCTGCATTTAAAGGTGATAGTTAATTTTTGTCCAGAGAGATAAAGTTCCTGATCTCGAGGCGTGCAGATTGCTAAGATTTCACTATGGTAATTTGCACAGCCGTCGATTTCGCACCGAAGCATGCTCGTAATAATTTTTCTTACATATTTTATGAAAGGTTTACAACGTGTACACATAATATTGAAAATTACATTTACACATTTTTATAAAAAGAAACTATGGAACACGTCAATTACCCCACATTTTAGAAGTTCACGTGCAACATTATCAAAATCAACACCTTTTAATGCATTTGGCGAATACATATAAAAAAAATGCTTAGACATTATTGCAGCTGTGTTATTAATGCGGAAACACAGCTGATTTTTCTAAATGTAACAAAATTGCGAGTCAATAGTTAAAAAAAAAATTCTTTATTTTTTATGTTTTCATATTGCCGCGAGCGCAGCTGACTAAGTAGGCAGCGCGGCCTTGGCCTAACGGTTATCGCGCTCTCCTGCCAAGCAGAAAGCCAGGGTTCGATTCCTGACCGCGGGTACGCAGTTTTGTTGACTCTAATGTGATGTTCTGGTAAATTCGAGAACCGTGTTGCTAATTCGAGGTTAGAATGTTCTACACGCCGAAACTTCTACGCTCATTGTTTCAGAAGCCCACGCGTGTACAAAAGGGGCTCTGCGTGGCACGCCGGAGTCAGTTTCGCCCCAGCGTTCGACTCTGCTGTCACGCCGACTTTGACGCCTGTGATGCTTTGCTTTTTTTCTGTTCCCTTTTTATGTTTCGGCACAAGTTCGCCCCATTAAACATTTAGTTTCTTCAGTTATTATTGCCTCATTAATTGTCATTCGTGACATTTTGGTAGAGGTGCGGGGTATCGATCCCCGTACCTCTCGCATGCCAAGAGAAAGGTACGGGGATCGATACGTGACAATACTCTCCTTAATCGTCTCCTGTGTCTTGAACTACGTGAGCGTGTTGGTGGCTTTTAAACAATTCGAAAGAAGTGTCTCCTCGTCCCAGTTGTTTCAAAGAGAAGAAGTATGGGGAAGGTACATATTTGTATGACCATAGCCTATTTTGATCATGTGTGTTTTTCCTGCATCGGGGGAGGACAAGTACATATGATAATCTCCCTACTAGAAAAGTTGGCGCCGATAAGTAAGTCAGCGTAAAGAAAGCGCGCAGACGCAGTGAGCAAAGAAATCTTGTGACGTGGATCTCTAAAAGAAAAAAAATGTTTTTGTTTATATTTCGTGAGGTCGCTCTGCCTTTGAGGTATGCTGTCACTGGTTTACGCTGTAGTTCAGAAATCTAGCCAGTGCAGTAACGCTGTTTGCCTGAGGTCCTTGAAGTGCTTCACGCAGTAGCGATACGCGATTGCACGCCGGAACGGTGGTTATCCAGATCGAAAGAGGCATGGGTGTTCTCTTGCATAGTGTTTGGTTACATTGCTGCTTTCTTGAATACCATAAAATGGCGGGGGAGCAGCCACCCTACTTTTACAGAAAACTAGGTATATGTAGAAGTGTGCTTGTCTGGTCAAATTGTGCGCTTACCATATAATTTGCAGACTTCCCAAGTTTGGAAAATGTTACCGTATTTTCCGGGCTATAGTCCGAAATTTCTGGCTGTGCGGACTGCAGAGGAATTTCATTTTTCAAGATCGTTCATTGTGACGAGACATGACGGAATTTGTTACTGAAAGAGTATGTTAATGATGATTTATGTATAATGCAAGCTTCATTGTGAGCTAAGAAAGTAGACATCTGTCAAGGTGTGCCGTGTGTGAGAAGATTTTCCTGTGGACTAAGCACCAGGTGCGGACTATGCAGCGGATATGGATTATCTAAGCAAAAACTTTTGTTTTCGGCCTGTATTGGCCCTTGCGGACTATAGCCGGAAAAATACGGTAACATTGGGCGCTGGAATGAAGTGGGCACTTCCGTGGTATTTTACAATAATGTTTTTGTACAGTGCTTTTTTTTTTTTGAAAATGTTGTTTATGATTTTGCGGGTGCTTCCATATAGAATTTATCTCTATCTCACATAAATTTATTCTTTTGTGTCTCAGTTATAAGTTGATACCTAGGTTTTATTCAGGATGGTTTTCTGCCACTGTATCGGGGGGGTTAGGGACCGGTCGAGCTGTTTCCGACCGCTTTTTTTTCCCATTGTCTGTCGGAAAATAAAGGATATTATTATTATCCCTGAGTTCTGCAGCGCGAGGTTTCGCTCCGCTTGCTCCGATAGCACGCTCGGCCAGTGATTCCCTTATGTTTTCCCCCGGAGGGGGTGCCGCGCAGCGCGCTCACGCGTCTCTCGCCCACGCAGGGTCCTGGCGATGCCCTGAGGGTTCACGGCAGCCCCGCGGAGGGCGCCATGGACGGCCCGGCCGTCACCTTGATGGAGGCCCCCCAGCTGGCGCTGCTGTTGCACAGGGATCCCGGAAACGTGAGCCCTCTTCTTTGACCAGTTCTCCTGGGTTGTTCCACCGCACCCCTCTCCACAACCTGCTAGAAGGTCCGCAACTCTGCAGGCAAGGCTAGCGGCACACACGCGTGGTACTTGGTTGCAAAGAGTGGAAGTGGGGAAAAGGCTTTATTTTAGTAGGTCGTTCTGATAATGATAGTATTCGCGCGCATTGGTATCAAAGGAGTGTGGAGTAGTGTCGGGCATCAGAGTCATTGAAAATAACTCCTTTTCGTTGGGCTGTAGGCGCAGTGGGAGGAGCGACCTGCCACCTCTGCCGTTCTCCGAACCCGGGCTCTTTTGGGATGGATTTTACCTACGAAAGAGTTGGCTTCTTTGTATAGAAGCCCGTACATGTCCGGCCTTCATTTATTAGGCAGAAATCAGCGTATTTTAGTGATTTCTTTCATACAGACGCAAGAAACTGCGGTTATTGGTGACGCGCAAAAACCTAAGAATTAAAATTACAGTTTGCGTGCACCCAATTAAAACATTTTGTAGGGCCACAGGTTATTAAATTGAAGGGATCTAGAATGAGACGGGAGGAAAAGGCGTCCCTCCAGCATGCTCACCTCGTGCTTTTACTGCGCATGCACGCTCGAAACTCACCAGACAGCTGGGTGCAGGAGTGGAGATTACTTGAAAAGCCTTCTTGCCGTTCTCAACCAGAGGTCATATAGTTACCGACGATTAATTTATTAACCGGTCAAAATCTTTCTGTGAGGTGGTCGCGGGCATGCCCCTTGTCACTGTCCAACGTCAAGAATTTAATCACTGACGAAAAGTAGTAACCAAAACACATGCAAGGTGCAAAGCGTAGTTACCTATTGACGCCGCCTCAGATTTGAGCCGGTAACATTACTTTGCTGTTTCATTCCCTTCATAGCACTTGGTGACAAATTTGTCAGAAAAAAAATTTATTCTTTCAGCCTCTGATCTACTTCTGCTTGAGCCCAGGACGTTCAAAAAGAGTTTAGGGAAGAGTTTATCATTGCTGCCAGTCACACTTTGGTGACCTTGAGCAACAGCTGGCTCTCGAAAATCTCGTCGGACATCTTGTTTTGTTTCTGACTGAAGACATGTTGTCTGCCATGCCGAACACTCTCTCAATGGAGGACCTCTCAAATGCCTGACGCACTGCATTTTGCGCTTCTTGCAAATGACAAAACAAATCTCTTCCCTGGGGAAAGCACAAAGCTTCCTTGTTGCAGCCGGAGTTTCACGCCGTTAGAATCGCAAAGCTGTAAGTTGTCACATGGCTAATTAAGCCTGGAATAAGATCAATGCATGTAAATCTAAACATATTTCAGCCAGCAAATTTTGCCAAATGATAGTGCAGAAAATAGCAAGACATGGTAATTACTACACATAAAATTCAATTATAAATTATGTTTTTATATTGATCTTTCATTAGCTTAAACGCATGTCGAACCTTGGTTGAGACATTGGTGAATTAGAGGATGGTGCTTTTTATAACCAACAAAAACATCAAAGGATCTCTCACAAAACAAAAATAGGATGTCTATTAAAACAAGGAAATGTAGACGCACATATGTACTACCATTTCTTGGTGCTGTCCAAAACAGATGTAGCTCGGTTTGGCCTTACCATGACTCGGCTCTTTACAGCTAGATATCAGCTGAAGCAACAGCAGCGTCCTTCTACAGAAACAGCAAACGACAGTAAAGTCCGGAATCAACAATCTAACATTGTTACTAAAACAAAAAAAGCTGATGTCAGCTATTATTTTGTTTTCTTATTACTTGCTTTAATGGGTTTAAAAAACAATGCAATAGATTCTGTGTCAAAATATGCATTCTACAAATAATGTGCTGTATTGTAAGAAAAGAAAAAAGAATTACTATTTTTATATGGGCCACACTAAGCTGATGCATAGAAAGGGTTATAGGGATGCAGCCAACCTGATGCTTTTAGAGGATCAGGTGGAAAGTAGCAGAAAATCAAGTAAACATTCTTATCTCCCAAAGATGAGAAGTGTTCTAATATCTTTTGAGCAAGATGCCAGTTATTGTCACATTGTATTGAGTCTATGTCTGTGTTGAACTTTATTTGAGCGGAAGTTGAAGCGTTCTGTTGTGACATCATGCAAGCTGTTGTAGTCACTATAACCGAACAGGGCATTGTTAATTGTCTGGAGCTTTTGGAAGGTGTGCAATCGTTTGGTGTCCTCTCCTTGTCTTCGAAAGTGAAGAGTGAGGAGACAAAAAGAAAAAGTGCATTTGCTACACCAGCTCACATGCACTTTGACCACTTTCTTTTTGCTAGAACTAAACATTTTCACTGTGAGCTTGCTTTGAAGAAAGGCTTTGAGCATTTGAAGGATGCCAGGCCTTGCGTTTTTTAAGTGCAGATGACAGTGGGAGTCCAGTAGAGTTTATGTAGATAAGAAAATTACTTTCAAATGACTGTAAAATTTGTAATTCTTCTCTTACAGAATTACTGATAAATGTAAGGGATTACAAGTAATTTCGTTATGTGTAACGTTTCTTCTTTCCTCTCAGGGAGCACTAAGAGAGGAGGATAAGTTGCAGAAAGAAGGTGTGCAGGAAGCCGGTCATTTTTTTTCGTGTCCCCCGCAGAATGCAAAAAGAAAGAAAAGGGGGTAGTTCACTTCATGACACCTGTGTGGTGCTGCTAACCAAATGGCTCCTTTTCACCTCTCCTTTTTATGGCGGCCTATCGGTCTGGCGTGGAGGGTGCAGGCTTTCCCCTTATAGAAGAGGCTACGGTGGGCCATACCGGCCCCAATGCAGGAATGGAACTGCCTCGCCAATTGCACCACAAAAGTATAAATAATGAAATTTCACCAAGGTGCGCCCAAACTGAAATTATAAACGAGCCTCATAGCTGTCTCGCAATTCCTGTTGGCTACATTTACACTAGAGGCTTGGCTAGTCTTGACTGGGCACCCGGCAAGCCTGTGGATCTGAATGAAAATTTCTGCATCCGAAGGTTGCTGCTGTTGCTGCGTGCTTTCCAGAGTCACTGGAGTGTTGGAGTCACTTCATCTAGATAGTGGAGGAAAACACGCCACCATATAGGGATAAAATCGGATGTACTTCAGTTGGCATGCCTCCCTCTTTGCTGCACTTGTGTGACTATTGCAAGCCCACGTTGGCCGGTGCAGAAAGCTTAAGAACAAAGGTGAGCAGTGAGGCATATGACGGAGTGAGGTACGAGCTGCCAGATTCTGACTGTGCTGATTGCACTTTGAAGAGATGAAGAAATGTAGGCGTGGTCTACTCTTCTTATTCTCTTTGCTACGTTTACTTAGAGAATTTAAAGCAATTTATCTAACCGTTGTGCTTGCAGCTAGTCAGACAAGTTTGAACGAATCCATTTTGAAGGAACGAGAGGGGGATCTGATAGGCGTATGATGCAGTAAGGCTGCTCGCAAAACGGAACAGTTTTGACTTGCTCTGCAACGTTGTGATATCCTGTATGCAACGCAGTGTGACTGCAGTTAGACGGCATGCTTCATAATAAAAAAACACAAGGATGCTGCTGCTAGATCACGAAACAAGGATGGGGACCTGGAGCCTCCAAAACAGACCCAAGGTGTGATATACTTTTTGAGCCGTGCATTGATTTCATGTGCATTGTTTGCTGACGAGCTGCATAAAATGGAAGCAGCATTTGCAATGGATGTTGTTGCGAAATCGGTCCCGTACTTGTTTGGTGATACGGCAAACATATTGCTTCCTTTGATGTTTGCGGACTCGCAATTGGCTAAGATCACATGTGGAAGGAAAACGTTGTTGTACGTAGTGTCGGATTGCGTGGCACCATACTTCATCGCTAAAGTAAAGGAATAGTTCTGTCGGCCCAGGTTCTACTTCGCAATACAGATTGACGAAACTCCAATACCGGAACAGCGCGTGCAGCAACTAGACGGGCTCGTTCGGTATTTCGCCAGTAGCCAGAACAAAGTGGTCGTTGAGCATCTGTGATTGTCCAACTTGGCCCATCTTGGGCCATGCGACTGCAGACACCATTGTAGGGTGCATTGAAGATGCATTGGTTGACTTGCCAAACAACAGCATGGTTTGCTTTTTTAGAGATGGGCCCAATGCCATAAAAAGTGTGAACGAAAAGCTGCAAGTACAAGTGAGTCCGAACCTCCTTGACATCGGGGAGTGTAGTCTCCACGAGGTGCACAATGTGTTTGCCAAAGGCCTGAATGTCTTCGGAATGGACGTTGAACAACTGGTTATTGATGTCTATTAGCACTTCAAGAGCGCTATGGGATCATAGAATCTCGGGGAACACCAACATAACCTGGGTCTTTCTAAACATCTGTTTTTGTGCCACATCAGCAATCACTGGCTCCCGCTTCAGGGAAGTCTTGAACGGCTGCTAGATCCCACCTTGAAGTCTTTTTTCCAGTTGAAGGAGGCGATCATGCCATCTGTGGGCCCCCGGCAGAACCGGCTGGCGTCTGCACTGGAAGACAAGCAGCTTCCGGCAAAAGTCAGTTTCTCAAGAATGCTGCTCACGTGTACTCTGGTTTCCAAACACTATTTTAGCTTGGTAAAATTTGAAAGGCAAGGGTGAAAGAATGAAGAGAGAGGATAGAGTGCTTTTTTTTTTTACCAAGATGTGTAGCCGACTAGCCCAGCAGATGATTTTAATACACTATTTCAGATGGACGAGCCCCTGGTGCATGTCTTCTGCAGCGAGCTTATTGGACTTGCGAAGAAGCTACTGTTCATCAGGCACAACATTCTTTCTTAGTCCGCAAAACAATTGAACTTTCTCAACTTGGAGTCATCCAAGATATGGAAAAATTTCCCAGAAATCGGACATGGCACAGAAGAAGAGATGAAAACCTGGGAACTAGAGAAGAAATGAGCATCCTGCACTGCCGCTAGGGTGTTTTACTTGGCCTATGCACATTCGCTTTTGGAACTGCTGCCCCTGGACAACAAGCTCCTATTTCACCTCCTATTCCTGGATCCTTGCCAGACAGCCAGTATGAATGAAGTAGTAGTTTGTTCACTGAAGAATGTTGCTGGTGCCATACCACAAATTGACAAACCTTAACTGGTTGAACAAAGAAGGCATTGATGAGTACTGGGCCAAGGTTTTGAAAGTGAAAAAAAGTTCCTTGACCCAACATTGTGAGTGCCCTCCCTTGTCTCTTGATTAAAGCAGTGCTGTCACTTTCACATGGCGATGCAGACTGTGAGGAGGGTTCAGTGAAAACAAGCACCTAGTGCAGGGGTGGCCAAACCGCGGCTCGCGAGCCGCATGCGGCTCTTTGCTGGTCCAAGTGCGGCTCGCGGATCCCTCGTAAAGGGACCCCCCCCCCCCCCCCCCCCCCTTCGCCCCCTTTCGTGTTTCCCCAGAAAAAAAAAAAGAAAGGATTTCAGAATAAACCATACTCCAGCTTGCAGTTTGACAGCCTTGTACTCCCATACGTACAGTCATACAGCCTTGTGCCCCCATACGTACAGTCAGACTCTGAACAAAAGTTATGTTTGCCCCCCCCCCCCCCCCCCCCCCCTCCCCCCCGCGGCTCTTAGAAGTTTCGTGGTTTTGTTTGCGGCTCTTAGGCCAGGCCAGCCTGGCCACCCCTGACCTAGTGCAAGGACGAGCCAACCTGGGTATCGCAAGTAGTTGCGGTATGTGCCAAGTCAAGAGCTACCTGAAACGTTTTGGCGGTGATGTCACGAAAGTACCTTTGACAGCAGGCTTGCTGCATGAAGAGGTCCCATAAAGTTAACGCAGAGAAACTAGAGGTCAAAAAGCAATATGATGAGAGGCAGAAGAGGAAGAAGAGGGCTTATTATCAGGAAGAAGAGCGACAGCTTGAGCATTGCATCATCTTGTTGAGGACTATGCTTGAGCATGATTGATTGTGTCGGGTCTAAAAAATAATTGGGTGGAAAAGATGGAGTCTGGACAGGTGCTCTTAGCGGATGCTAGTGCGAAATTGGCTCAGAATCTCGAAAAAGTGAACTGTATCCTTCAGCAATTGGCAAAGAAGTACCAATATATCTACATGTGCCAAGACATTTGTTATTTTATTCTAATCACTAAAAAAAAAAATTGTATGAGCATTTTATTTTTTTGTTTACCTTACCAGTCCATGGTGATCAATGAAAGCAATTCGTACCAGTTCGTACCAAAGATTGGCATGTGCCAAACTTTGTAGAATCTGAAGCTCGGCAGATTCGGTCCATCACTAATATTTACCTCTTTGTTAGTCAGTTCCAACACATGTCATATTGTCAAGTGCAGTTTTGCTTCATATGTTTTGTATAATTTTCATGTAATTTTTTGAAAAATGTTTGCATATAAAATGTCTAAAACTCTACAGTTAACATGGAGTGACCTGCGTACCATATTTTAGCGCAGTGGTAACTTGGCCTAGTAGGTGTAGCATTGTAAAAGGGTAAAAAAGAACACGAAAAACGACACGGACAGAGAAGGTGTGCACACACAGAGAGCAGCGCTCTCTGTATGTATACCATCTCTGTCCGTGTCGTTTTTTGCTCTCTTTTTTACCCTTTTACAATGCCATCTTTTTTTTTTAGTTTCTAAAGCCAGGTGACATTTAGCCCATATTTTAACAATCTTAAGACTTGTATGCTGCTCCCAACTTGCTCCAAGACCTTGTTTTTACTGCTCCCAACCTGCTCCAAACTAGTTTTTTATGGCCCCGAAATTTCTTCAAAGCTTCTTTGCCCATCCCTGCCAATGGTGGTTTTGTTCTACCTTTCCTGTTTCACTTTGCCCACGACGAATGACCAACTGTGATGCACTCGCTCTGCACAAGGTCATTCAGTGGTCGCCATGCCGCAGTTCTTCGTACTATTACTTGTGGGTACACCGCACAAAGAAAATAGCTGTGTACCTTAATTTTCTTTGTGTCTGGGTGAAGAACTTTGAGGAGCACATTCCCCATGATTGAAGCGAACATCCCCGTGGTGTAGAGAGGCGCTCTGTCTGGCAGATGACTCTGAACGTTAAGAAATCTTTCTGCCTGACCGTAACAGGAAGAAAAAAAAAAATTCTATTTCAGAATTTTGTGTACAGTCTAAATGAACTAACACTTCCACGGGTTAATCAACGTAAATATTTGGGTCTATTAATTACCTCAGACTTGCGTTGGAATTGTCATGTCGGCAATGTAACAACACAAGCCTTCAGAGGGTTCATGCACTTGAGAAGATCACTTAAACTAGTCTGGACAGCCACAAAACATCTGGCTTACACTATCGTAGAATACCGTGCATCCGCCCATTCAGCACTAAGCGCCCACCCCCAAAATTTTAAACATCTGATAAAATATGCACAGTGCATATACAGGGTGTTTTTTTTTAATTCTTTACAGATTTGTTTAAAGAAAAACCATGAAAGCTATACTTATGCGGTTTGTGCGAGTGAGTTATATGTCCAGGGGGACATAGTATAGGGGGCTAATCGTAACAATCAGTTAGCTAATTAACTAAAATTCATTCATTAACTTTTTAAATAATGAAAATAGACATATGGTTCCATTTAGGAACTTCCTCAGCATCATTAAAAACCACTAAATCAGTCATTTTCAGAAAGACTTTGAGCCCGTGAGAAACGTGGTAGTGTACTAAAGTTACCACTCGTGGAGCAGGTACAAGGCTGGGGCTAGATAAGAGAGGAGAAAATCGCGTGGGCGCCTCACCGCAACCGCTAGCCTTGTACCTGTCCTACGAGTGGTAACTTTTGTGCACTATTACACTTTTCATGCACTCAAACTCTCTGAAAGTTGATTTAGTAGTCTTCGATGACTCAGCAAGTTTCTGATTGGAACCTTATGTCTATTTTCATTAATTAAAAAGTTAACGAATTTTAATTAGTTAGCCAACTTATCGCAAAGATTAGCCGCCTACATAATGTTCCCCTGGCCATACAACTCACTCGCACAAACCGCAGAAGTGTGCCTTTCGTGGCTTTTTTAAACAAATCTAATATAAAAAGAAAAACACCCTGTATATATGTAAAATTGATGACTTCACATGTGCCCATCCCCTATTTTCTCGTGATTGTTTTCAAATTTTGAGAATACGCCAATATTGTTTGCTCCTTTCACACTGAAGGTAACATATCTAAACTGGAGAAAATAGAATGTAGGGCAATTAGATTTATACACAATAAATACATGTGCACGGACTAACCAACTAAACTCCTTAAGAAGTGGGTCTTTGGACCTTAGCTGGCAGAGCTAATCAGCTGAGGCTAAAATTATTGTTTCCTTTTTCAAAATGCCTTTAAAATGTATAAATCCAAGTGTGTTTCATTTGGTAATACTAGTGCAACCAGGCATAAGCACAGTACAACCCTGTCTGAATATTTCCTTAAAAACGACTGTTTTCGGTACTTTTTCTTTTTTCTTTAGTCATCAGAAAATGGAACGAAATTAATCATTCCGTCGCTAGCAGTGCTACAATAACCCAATTTCTAACACATCTAGATGCTTTGTCACATAGAGATGAGTGATGTAAGATTACCTATTTTTTTTGTTTTCCATTGTATAACCAGGGCTGGCCTGCTAAGTTTTCTTATGGAATGTCTTTTTATAGATATGAATTCAGATTTTGTTTCTTTTTTAGGCGCTGTTCAATAGCGTCTATGTGTTTGTTTGTGACCTTAAAGTGCCAATTATGATGCATAAATCTTTTTTTGTATTGTTCTCTTTCCTGTTAAAGTCTCTCTTGGGACTGGCAGTATTTTCAAATAAATAAATAACACCGAAAGTATGCCAGGGACTATATACTGCTACACAAAAGCTTTAAAAACGTTTGTGTAGATGCGGTTATGAGTTTGTGTCACAGAAAATCCGGCGATGGCGCTGGCATCGGTAGGACCAAAACATCCCATAATGCAACGTGCGCAGTCACGTGTGTCACACATGATGTCACACGTGGCTGTGCGCCATTGCGTTATGGGTTTTACCCAATAAATTGGACGGGAGAAGTTCCCGACAAATTTAGCAGAAAATTTCTCCAACAAATTTACCGGCAACTTTTCCCGCCAAATTTAGCGTAAAATTTTTCTGCCAGATCTACTAGTTTCAGCTTCCGCCCGAACACAGCCAAAGGCTGAGGGACAGTTCGCAACTTCGAGAAGAGCATTCCTACACACCACAAAGTAGTCTGCAAAAGTAATTTTTTTTTAAATAACTGTTTTGTGCGTAAACGTTGCACAATATTCCGGATATGTACTGCTGAGAATGATTTGCAACTAAAGGAATTAAATATCTGAAGTTTATGTTTTTATTAATATATGTAAATGCTTGTGGTTTGGTGAAAACACGTACATCCGCTGGCAACACAGCTGCAGCGCTCGGTTTTTCTGTGTGATTTCGTTCCCGTAATGGCCGAATCATGTGCTCTGCTGCTTTCCTCACCGAGTCGCTTCAAAACGTCCTTTCGCAAAGGCACATTTGGGCGTCAGATGCGAGAGATCGGGATGAATGTCTACTTTCAAATTCGTCAGGAGACTGCAGCCGTGTCGTACTGCAAATGCGTTAAAAACAAGAGAAGCGTCGGGGCCACTACAATTCGCTGATACGCGGCGAAGTCAGGGCACCCCTTTACCTGCCAATCACATTGAACGGCGAGAAGCTGGTGGAAAGGACTGCGCCTCGAGCCCTGGTATATCGAGACTACACAAGGAAACATCAACGGCCGGGTCATTGAGCGCCTTGCAATGTATACTTACATCTCGAAACTATGCCGAAATGGTGGAAAACTCGGACACAGACGCCAGCGGCCAACCTACGTACACTGACATCCCCTGTGACAAAATTTCAGAACGTAAAAGGGCACTTCTAAACCTGTAGGAGACGATACCATTGATACACCCGTAGCAGACGAAATACTCGGCGAGCGCGGGCGGCGCGGACGACCAGCGACGCAGCGGAGTGATACAAAAGTGCAGGCAAGATCGCGTGACCTCTTGCCGGCGTGTGATTGGCTCCGGCCACACGTAGCTTTGGCTGCGTTCGGATGGAGGCTGAAACGAAGTATAGCAGAAAATTTTCCCGACAAATTGAGAGGAAAATTTTCCCGCAAAATATAGCAAAAACTTTTCCCGGAAAATTTAGCGGGTTAGGGTCATGACGTCACAGCCACATGTGACGTCACGTGACACGTGACGCTACCGGCGGCCACGCACACACGCTTGCATGGCTTGGCAACAAGCCTGCGTTTATATGAGAAGGATTTGGCTACCGGGACCCAATAACGCTATCGCTTTCCATTCTTAAAGGAGAAGTTTAACAGTTCCCCAAGTTTTTTCTTGTTATTTCATATGGTGTGTTTCTTTTATTAGGCTTTACAGATTTGTTTAAAAAAATCCATGAAAGGTACTCTAGTGGAGTCTGTGCAGGTTAGTTATCTGGCCAGGGGGACAGAATATAGGGGGCTAATCGTCATGATAAGTTGACTAACTAAATAAGACATGTTCATTAAGTTTGTACTTAGTGCAAAATCAACATGTTTTAACCAGAAATTGGATGGGCATCATTGGAAACCACTCAATCAATTTGGGAGGAGCAAGGCTACCGGTGCGATAATGCGGCTGTACAGTTTTTCTGTCTCTTATTATTTGCGTTTTCTCACCGCTAGCCTTGTGCCTGTTGCATGGGTGGTAACCTTAGCGTGCAACTGGGTTTCCCCACACGCCCCGAATCTGTTTGAAATTTGTTTAGTTAAAGATTTTTTGGTGACTTCTACAATGTGCCTGATTGGAACTATGTCTTTATTGTCCGTAATTATAAGACAGTTAATTATCCCATTTATCGTGAAGGATATATCTCTATATTATGTCCCCCTGGCCATGTGACTTACCTGCACAAACCATATTAGTGTAGCTTTGAGGGCTTTGCTAAAGCAAATGTGTTAAGCCTAAAAAAAGTCAGCATGCAATGAAATGTAGTGAGTGCTGCAGCTGCCTAATGAGCGGGAGGCACAGTAGCTAATGAAAACTGCTGCCTGAGTGATTTGGTCGAACATATTATTGACTTCACAGTGCACAAATAACACGCACACTAGTGTTTAGTACAAACACACACATCGCTGAACTCTATCTTGTATTTCGTCTTTGTTTTCTTCTTCGTCTGTTAAACCAATACACTAAAATTGTCCGCAATTATCTCCTGGTGGCCAATAGAGATTGCATCATTTAGGCGAAAGCTCTTCACCAAAACCCTCCTTTCTGGTTGAGCTGTGGGATGCAATGATGGGGGTCCTTTTTACCTTTGTCTCCCCAAGGCCCGCTTCAGACATCCTGGTTTTTCCCAGTCTGGCATTGCAACAGTAGAAACATGTACCTCGCGCTAAAACTTGGGTTGCTACTTTTTGTCATCATTACCAGTAAAATTGCAATCTTGTTGCACTAATTACCCTCTAAGTAATGCATTAATAATGTGTTTTTATATCTTTAAAGGGGTACTCCACCGGTTTTCTCATTGTCTCCGATTTGCTTGAAATTTCGCTGAACTAACCAACAAACATTGCTAAAATAGTATCCCAAATATTAGGTCAAAATATTGTTTTTTCGCGAAGTTATTGAATTTACAGTTTTGGTCTTCACCATGTTTTTCAAACTGAATGTCTCTACTGGCAACAACAACAAAGTGACGTCAGTGGAAGGCAGGGGTTAACTTTTTGGACTACAGAAGTTGTTCCCAACGGATTTGATGCAGTTTCTTGGTGTCAAATGAGTGCTTTGGAAGCTCGCTCCTGTATCCGCGCTTCAGCACGGAACAAATGATTGGCATATACTATTTTTAGACTGCTTGCTCGACTGGCAAACCTGCCTGCCACTGACGTCACGGCACTGAAAAGTGTGCGAATATTTGAATATTGGTTTTTGAACCATTTTCATTTGCCGATTTCACAATACCTATTATGAATTTCGCGATGCTAAATAGCATACCGGAAAGGCTAAAGGTTGGGGAGTCAGAAAATATAGTTAGTTGAGGTAGCTCAAAAAATCGGTGGAGTACCCCTTTAAAAAGCGATGAAAATGCCAAGTGATCTTTGTGAAACCATTTTGCTATAAAAACGATTCATTGCAAACCATCACCAGGTTAAACCTTGTGTTCAGTTATCATCATCACTATCATAAGGGGGTCAGATCAAGCCTTTGTGCCCCCTGATTGGTTGCTGCCACTTTAAACATTTGTGAGTTGTTTGAGTTGCTGAAACGTTTTGATCTGGATACAATCCAAGCAATTGATATTGCAGCGTGAGGCTCTAGAGAAGGAGTTTCCAACAAGCCACAAATTGCTCAGAAAATTGACCCATCCTAAACAGGCCTAAAGGTAAGAATAAAGGTAGCACTTACAAAGTGTCAAGTCAGCGATGCATTAGTTCTAGTGTCACCACTGGCTCAGCACTGAGTTAGTTGTGCATTGTGCCGCTGAACAGCGAAAGAGGGAGCACTGATGCAGAGTTAATACAGGGCTGATACAGGGCTGATACAGAGCTGATACAGAGTTGGTACAGAACTGATACAGAGCTCATGCAAGGCTGATGTGGAGCTGATACAGGGCTGATACAGAGCTGATACAGACTTGGTACAGAACTGATACAGAGCTCATGCAAGGCTGACGTGGAGCTGATACAGGGCTGATACTGAGCTGATACGGAGCTGATGCAAAGGTGATGTAGAGCCGATGTAGAGCTGATATAGGGGCGATACAGAGGTGATATGGTGCAAAGTCAGCACTTTGTCTACAGCACTACTAAGTCTGTGCTGTGTTGTGTGTGTGGACGGGCCATGAAAGGCTGGTGCCCCTTTTAAGTGAGCGCCCTCTTCTCTGTGCCCCAGCTGCTGGTGATTGACAGCCGGCCCTTCCTGGAGTTCAACACGTGCCACATTGTGGGTGCGGTGAACATTTGCTGCTCCAAGATTGTCAAGCGCCGGCTGCAGCAGGACAAGGTGGGGCCCCTCGCTTCCCCCAAGAAATTTGTTTGGTGCCTCCATATGACGTCTGTCACAAAGGGAACTTTCTGCAAAAAAAACGTTTTTCTAGTGCAGTGGGGGCATTAACCGAGACATGTTTTGAGTTGGGAGCAATTCTGATGTTAACATGCTAACCCAAGACAGAAGAATGTTTTGGAGTGGCTCCTAGGGACGCTGAACTTCTCAAAAAATAGTTTTGGAGGGCCTGGACTGAAGACGTGTTCCACAAGATAAGCTTTGCCTCAAAAGCGACAAAAGCAAATTTATTGCAATGTATTTACGTTATGAGACTCAGTTTTGGTGAGGAGCGCTTCTGAAACATGCTTTGATATTGTCACATTGTCCTAAAATAGAAGCGTGTCGTGGTGCCCAAAATAAGTCTCATGATTTCTAAATATTGCACTAGAATTTGTGGGGAGTTTGAAGTTTTCTACATTTATCTCGTAGGAATAATTTTGTATGGTCGCTCATTTGCTTCAATATTGGTTCGACACACCATTAGGCACGACTGAACTACCTATTAGTTTGGATGATGGGTCAAAATAATGCCTCACCATGAAGTTATATAGGTTTTGAATTTCCTTTTTTAGTTTCTACTGACAGCACTGAAAAAGTGAAAATATACATACTATGTGGGTGCAGGTTTGGGAAGTAAAACTTGTTTTGAAAGGATTCCAAGAAGTTTGTTTGTGTGAAATGAGTGCTGTGGAAGCTCACTCCAAGCATTCACTCAGCAGCACAAGAGACTGTGGCTCACACTTTCTTTTTGGGACTGCCTTCTCGACCTGCAAGTTTTCCATTCCACAGGAAAGTGCAGGAAAATTTGAACCTTGATTTTGCCATCACCTTCATTTGCCCATCTCTCAGTAGCTATTCTGAATTTAGAAATACCAAATGGCATGCCAAGAAAGGTAAAATCTGGGTATTTAAAAATAATTTGTTTGGGTAGCTATAAAACCACCAAAGTACCCCATTTAGCTTTTTTTTAAAGTGTAGAATTCCCGTTGCAGCAAGGTGGTATGTTGGGTTTGTTTGTAATCGTTGAACCTAATAAAAGAATGTGTTCCTTCCTTTTGTCCCGTCCCTTGGAGCGCTGGTCTTCATGATGCTTGGCTCACGTTGCCTTTTTATTTTAAGGGAGATTTTGAAATGTCAGTGTTGCTGTTGCACGCAGTTGTTAGTCGTATGAGGCACCATTATTAGGTTGCAGAACCAGATGCAGACAACTAGACATGCATACCATACTTATCCGATTCTGAAGCGTCTAGTATTCTAATGCGCGCCCACCCAAGAAAAATGATTCTAACGTGTCTCCGATTTCATTTTTGTGTTCGATTCAAACGCGATTGCAGTTTTTGGATACTATAGTTTTATCAAGAAGGGCAAGTGTTAAAATTGGGGAAGTGCGGCACTTGTTCTATTGAGAAGAGCAGTGTAAAAATGCACTTTCAGCTGGTAATCAATATTTGTGGCTAGAAAGGGTGGAACGCAGACAGGCAATGTTTTCTTCGCTCATAACGCGAGCTCGATGAAATCCAGCAACACTCGAGAGGAAAAAACAAAGGAAAGGTGCACGCACGACACGCGCCGTTTGGCCGATTTCCGACTTCATCGATCCTCCTTACTCAACGCGATTTTTGCGTGCGGCAGCGCGACACACGTGCGACAACTATCGAGAGAGCGCATTCGAGGACGCAGTGAAGACGCGTTGCAGGCAGCATACTTTTGGGCGCTCATTGGTGTCTGTTCACGTCCCCCCAGGTGGGGGTGCGAGAGCTGCTGCAGCACGCCTGCGGGGACTGGGGTTCTGGCGCGCCCACGGTGGTGGTGTACGACCAGGGGTCCTGGGACCCGTGTGCGGTGGGCACGGATAGCTTCCTGGGAGTGCTGCTGCTCAAGCTGCGGCCGGCCTTCCCCAAGGTGGCCCTGCTCGCAGGTGGGATCTCCGTTTGCATGGGAGGGCGTCGCATTTGCAGCATTACATCTTAGATGTACTGGTCTGGGAACTCCGGCAGTTTTCGCCCCAGTAAACTTTGTTCTTACAAGTAGCACACATCAATATAGGAGTAAGAAAAGAAAAAAAAATATTAGAAGAAATGATAGACGAGATAACAGCTTTTAAGATTGTGATACCTTATTTCCCGGACCATAGTCCATAACTGGCGTATTGTCTGCTGAAGCAAGTTTGGCTGAGAACATAGTTTTTTCTTTGGGATAGCCTGCGCCAGGTGCACGAGCCCACATATTTGGTATAGTTTGCGCATCAAATTCTCATATGCGGTACAACTTAAAAATTGTCTGCTTTACTGGCGCATAAAGTGGCTCGTATCATACAGAAATCATCATTAACATAACCTGTCATTCACAAAATCCACGACGTGTCGTCGCAGTGAACGATCTTGAGAAACAAATTCTTGTATAGCCTAGACCCGTAAATAGTTTGCACTGAGTAAAATTGAAAATTTTAAATGCGTATAGTCTGCAAACTATAGCCCGGAAAATACCTTATTTTCTTTTAAAGCAGACTTGTGCAGTCTGAATTGGTTATAGCAGACCCTGATAGTGACCAAGATTTCGGTCTGTTGTAAAAGGAGTATACTGTAAGCAGATATTGCCACGCGCGCTTCCGAGCAAGCGCGTCCGTGGCTCAACTGTAATCATTCTTGGCTCCCACGTGGCTGAAGTCTGTGGTGACGCCACTCACCAAGCACAGTGATGTGATGGCTGCGCCATTTGCGCCAAACTGCGCCAAGGGGCTAACCCTGCTACATCCTGCTACATTTTGCCAAAATATGGGTAATCTGCGCTAAGCCTGCGCCAAAGGGCCAATTTTGGTCGCCTTTCAAAACCGAAACTAAACTAAGTACCGTAACTGAACATGCATGAGCTAGGCGGCGCAAACGGCCGCCCGACACAAAATACCCTGCATCAATCGCCCATGGTTTTTTGCATGGTTTTTTCCGCCATGCTGTCTCTTCTTTCACGCTCTCGTCGTCTCGTAAGCGTAAGTCTCGTCTCGCATTTTTTTTTTTTAGAGCGCAGCTCTTAGGGGCTTGTTCCCAGCTTGAGCGGCGTCGCCATCGCTGTCGCCGTCGGCGTAACCAAGGTCACCCCAAGGTCACGTGACCCCCAAGATCACCACAAGGTCACGTGACCCCCTCAGGGTCATGTCAACCCCTCCCCCCGAGGTCACGTGACCCCCCCCCCCCTCCCGAGGTCACGTGACACCCCCCGAGGTCACGTGACCACCCTCCAGGGTCACGTGACCCCTCCCGCCGAGGTCACGTGACCTCCCCGATGACGTCATCGTCACTGATGACGTCACCGGCATCCGCATCGTCATCGTCACTGATGACGTCATCAGTGACGTCACTGAGGACCTCACCGGCTTCCGCATCGTCATCATTACTGATGACGTCACCGGCATCCGCATCGTCATCGTCATCATCACGGATGACGTCATCAGTGACGGCACCGACATCCGCATCGTCATCGTCATCATCGCTGATGACGTCATCGGAGTCCGCACATTCATCGTCACTGATGACGTCATCAGTGACGTCATTGATGACATCATCGGCATCGTCACATGACCCCCCAAGGTCACGTGACCCCCCCCCCAGGTCACGTGACCCCCCCCTGGTCACGTGACCCCCCCAGGTCACTTCATCCCCCCCAGTACCCTTCCCTCCTCCTCCTCAAGAGCTGCGCTCTAATTTGGTGTTACAGAGAGTTGTAAACAGCTTTCACTTTTTTTTTTTCATTTTTTTTTTTTTAACGATAGATGCCGGCGTGTGTGTGTGTGCTGCGACGCTAGCGTGCTGGGTACCAGCCATGACGTGACGCTGTGAAACAAAACTATGTTTCGGCGCGGCGGGAGTTACTTTTTGAGCTGAATGAAGCTCTCACTCCTGAAATCAACGGCCATACGACGTTGCAGATATGGAGCTTCCTAAACTGACACATAAGGACCGCCGCATGTTCATCAACATTCATGTTCTTGTTTAAAACATACGCTGCTACAAAAATCCCTCTCTAACTCAAAGACTGCTGTGTCGAAGTATTGATTACCTAGGTTTCTCTTTGTGGGCTTTCTTTCGAGAGGGACCCCGGTACGTGAAAAATGTGTCGCGAAGAAAAGTTGAAGTGAGCTAAAGCAAAGCAGGGAATGTCTGCACGCTGAACCCGCAGAGCGCGCTCGTTTGTCTCGAGTTCAGTCGTTGCACAAAGCGACCCTGGCTCGCGATGTCTTGCATCAATGCGCTCAGGTTCTTTTTTTCTGTGTTTAGCTCGTACCTTGCCTGCCGGCCTTGCAAGCACGCGACGCTGGACTCTTTTTTGTCGCATGCTGGGCAGTTACATTTTGCATAGACTTTTGGCAACCAGTTGGCGACGGAGCGGAGAGGCGTGGTTTCGGTTTCGATCGACCAGCCGTTTCGCTTGCGCGACGAAGCACGTGCACCTGCAAGCCTGCCGGAGTTGCCCTCACGTGCATGCCAACCAACGATGCGATCATAATTGCACGACAGAGGCACCAGCCGGGACGCTTGCAATTCATTGTTTTACATTTAATTACTTTTGACGAAAATCTGGCACGTCGGCAATCAGTAAAACGGTGGCAACCGGTTTTTCGGAATTGCTTGGCAACGCCTACAGCACTGTACACTTGTAAGACGTCGCAATGTCTCTTTGGAGACATTGAAATTGGACATTCATTACTACCCTAAGCTAAAGCAAAGCTTGCTCCAGCCTTGCAGAATGTTTCCAGTGATGTGATTGCTGCGCCAATTGCGCCAAACTGCGCCAAGGGGCTAACCCTGCTACATCCTGCTACATTTCGCCAAAATATCACTAATCTGCGCCAAGCCTGCGCCAAAGGACCAATTTTGGTCGCCTTTCAAAAACGAAACTAAACTGAAAACCGTAATTGAGCATGCGTGAGCTAGGTGGCACAAGGCGCCGCCCGACACAAAGTACCCTGCATCAATCGTCTATGCGGTCTTGCATGATTTTTCCCACCGTCTCACGTTTCGCGCTGTTGTCGTCTCGGAAATCTTGACTCGCGTCTTTTTTTTTTATTTTTTTATTTTTGTTAAATTTTTTTAGCGATAGACGCGGCCGTGTGCGGACGCTCCGACGTTAGTGTGCCGGGTGCCAGCTGTGCCGTCGTCATGCTGTGAAACAAAACCACGTTTTTGCGCGGCGAGAGTTACTTTGTGAACTGAAGCGCTCGCGCGACCACAGTTGCCGTGGTCCCGCGACGTCGTGTGTTGCCGTTCCCACGTCGCTGCAGATATGGCGCTTTCTAAACTGAAACGCATTGACATTCCTGCTCTTGTTTTAATCATACGCTGCTATAAAAATCCCTCTTTAACTTAATGACTGCTTGGCGAAGTTTTGATTACTCAGGTTTCTCTCGGTGGGCTTTCTTTCGAGAGGGACCCCGGTACGTGAACAATCTGCCGCGCAAGAAAGTTGATGACGAGAAGTGAGCTAAAGCAAAGAAGGCAATGCCTGCACGCTGAACCTGCACACCGCGCTTGTTCGTCTCGAGTTCAGTCGTTGCACTAGGCGCTCCAAGAACTTTTTAACCCTGATTCACTATGTCTTGCATCCATACGCTCAGGTTCTTTTTTTCTGTGTGTTTTAGCCTGCACTTCGCCTGTCAGCCTGGCAAGCACGCTCCGCTGGACTGTTTATTGTCGTATGCTGGACAGTTACATTTTGCATACAATTTTGGGAAACAGTTGCTGACGGAGCAGAGTGGCATGGTTTCGGTTTCGGTCGAACAGCCGTTGTCTCCGCTCGTGTGACGAAGCACGTGTAACTGCAAGCCTGCCGAAGTTGCCCCCACGTGCATGTGAACATGATTGCACGAGAGGCACCAGCCTGGACGCTTGCCATTTATTGTTTTACGTTTGCTTACTTTTTATAAAAAGCTCCCACGTCGGGAACCAGTAAAACGATAGCAAGTTTTTTTGTTTTTTTTTCGGAATTGCTCGGCAACGTCTACAGCACTGTATACTTGTGGGATGTCTCAGCAGCAAAAACACAAGCAGCGAGTTCCGCCCCAACACGTCACATCACAACACAATACAAAGTGTCCTCCGTTTGTCCAGCACTTAAAACAAATTTTTATTTTTTTAAGATATATGCTCCAAAAGTCACTTTTTCTGCTCCAAAACACTGCTTTGGCTGCTCCAAAAGCCACATTTGCTGCTCCAAAACACTGTTTTGGCTGCTCCAAAAGGTGCTCCAAAAAGTCTTAGGCCAATCACATCACTGTGTTTCGAAAAGCAAAAAGAAATGTGTCATGTCGTTGGCATTTCAGTTACATCTTGAAAGACTCCCAGGTGGCCGAACTTGACCAAAATTGGTTTATTTCGGCGAGCAAGATTCCCTTCGCGTGTCCAGCATTTAAAACAAATATTTTTATTTTCATTAGAATATCTGCTTTAAAAGCTACTTTTGCTGCTCCAAAACACTGTTTTGGCTGCTCCAAAGGCCACTTTTTCTGCTCCAAAACACTGTTTTGGCTGCTCCAAAGGCCACTTTTTCTGCTCCAAAACACTGTTTTGGCTGCTCCAAAGGCCACTTTTTCTGCTCCAAAACACTGTTTTGGCTGCTCCAAAGGCCACTTTTTCTGCTCCAAAACACTGTTTTGGCTGCTCCAAAGGCCACTTTTTCTGCTCCAAAACACTGTTTTGGCTGCTCCAAAGGCCACTTTTTCTGCTCCAAAACACTGTTTTGGCTGCTCCAAAGGCCACTTTTTCTGCTCCAAAACACTGTTTTGGCTGCTCCAAAGGCCACTTTTTCTGCTCCAAAACACTGTTTTGGCTGCTCCAAAGGCCACTTTTTCTGCTCCAAAACACTGTTTTGGCTGCTCCAAAGGCCACTTTTTCTGCTCCAAAACACTGTTTTGGCTGCTCCAAAGGCCACTTTTTCTGCTCCAAAACACTGTTTTGGCTGCTCCAAAGGCCACTTTTTCTGCTCCAAAACACTGTTTTGGCTGCTCCAAAGGCCACTTTTTCTGCTCCAAAACACTGTTTTGGCTGCTCCAAAGGCCACTTTTTCTGCTCCAAAACACTGTTTTGGCTGCTCCAAAGGCCACTTTTTCTGCTCCAAAACACTGTTTTGGCTGCTCCAAAGGCCACTTTTTCTGCTCCAAAACACTGTTTTGGCTGCTCCAAAGGCCACTTTTTCTGCTCCAAAACACTGTTTTGGCTGCTCCAAAGGCCACTTTTTCTGCTCCAAAACACTGTTTTGGCTGCTCCAAAGGCCACTTTTTCTGCTCCAAAACACTGTTTTGGCTGCTCCAAAGGCCACTTTTTCTGCTCCAAAACACTGTTTTGGCTGCTCCAAAGGCCACTTTTTCTGCTCCAAAACACTGTTTTGGCTGCTCCAAAGGCCACTTTTTCTGCTCCAAAACACTGTTTTGGCTGCTCCAAAGGCCACTTTTTCTGCTCCAAAACACTGTTTTGGCTGCTCCAAAGGCCACTTTTTCTGCTCCAAAACACTGTTTTGGCTGCTCCAAAGGCCACTTTTTCTGCTCCAAAACACTGTTTTGGCTGCTCCGAAAGGTGCTCCAAAACGGTTTAGGCCAATCACATCACTGCAAGCACTTGACACCTAAGGTGCAGGCGCCGCCTGCGGGACATATTATTTCGGAATCACTGAAATGGCATGCAAAGGATGCTACAGTATAAACTCGTTACAACACACCTGATTACAACAGACATTTGGATATACCATACTATTGCCTGAAATTCGGTTAGTTTTCCTATGTGTACCACTGGTCCAACTTCGTACTGGCGTGAATGACAAATGATGAGGCGACAAATAACTGGAGAAACTAAATGTTTAATGTGGCAAACTTGTGCCAAAACTAAATAAGAGTGAATGGCGAAAAACAGGCGTCGCAGGCGTCGGTGATGGCATAAAGGAAGGGTCGAACGCAGGCAAAAAAGTGAATTCAGCTCAATACGTGGAGCCCCTTATATACATGCGTGGGCTTCTGGAATAACCGGCGTAGAAGGTTTGGCATGTGGAACATTCAACCTTAAATAAGCAGCAGCGATCTGGAATTTGCCAGAACGCGACGTTTACAGTAATAACAAAAAGGTATGTCTGCTTCCAGGAATCGAACCTCGGCCCTTTTCGTGGCCGCCAAGAGCAGGTGCCCTCATACCCATACGCAGGGGGCACCTGCTTTAGTAGGTGCTTGGCGAGTGGCATCGCCACGAACCCCGATCCATGTGGGTTTGCCCACCCACACCTGGTTGTGCGTGGCTTAACCCATGTCCGGGAAAAAGGAAATCCTGTTGGTTGAGCTGAGTCCGGGGTATGTTTGGACCCTTCGGGGCCCCCCGGGCGAGGCAGTACACCACTTCGGCCCCTGCTTCTCGTAGACGGGTGTCCTGGCTTGGCCCGACCAGGATGATTCAGTCAGTCGCCTCTTCTACCCTCTTCCTTCTTTCAGATTTCCTTACACCTCTTTCTCTTTCACTCTACACTCTCTTCCTTTCTTTTTCATCTTCTTAGGCAGGAAGGGCCAACCTTGGGTCGGAACAGCTCCTGTCTCTTTGGGCACTGATTTTGGCGAAAAAAAGTATGTGTTAAAATCGTGCAAACACGGTAATATCAAACATTGTTTAGGATTATGGGAGAGTTCCCACCAGGGGAATCGTTATCACGAGGTCTTGATCTGCCACTTGCGTATTGGACACACACGTTCAACGCATCTCTATTTACTTTGTGACGACGATACCCCGCGCTGTGAGCGTTGCAGCAAAACTTTGACTGTCCCGCATATTCTTTGGCTCTCAGATACTTGGATAAAAAACGGCGAGCGTGTTTTGCTAGTATTTTTGGATCCCATCTTCCATTTCATCCCGCATTTTCGCTAAGAGATAAACGTTTTGTACCTTTCAGTAAAGTTTTGGAATTTCTTAAAATAACAGGCTATATGTACCCTTTATAACTCCTCTATTTTACCATGTTTTTTTTCTTTTCATTTCAGATAATTGCCTATTGATTATAACTTTTATTCTTACCTGAAATTCATGTTCATATCTTTCGCACGATTTATGTTCATACTTTTATTACACCACGAGCTTCTATAGCTCTCTTCTCCTGGACCCTTTTCTTGCAGTAGTTTATGCACCTGGTGCATTTTGGCCTACCGTATTTACTCGCACAATGAACGCACTCGCGTAATGAACGCACCCCCCAAGTCGGCTCTCAAAATTTCGACTTTTTTTTTTCACTCGCGTAATAAACGCACCCCCAACTCGGACGTCAAAATTTTGACCCCCTCCCCCCACGAGCGCGAAATGAACGCACTTTTCTATCCTGGTGCAACGAGGTCGCGAATGCATGGGCAGCGTGGGCGAACAAAGCGCCTTGCCAAAGGCGTTAAAAAAAATCGCAAAGATCTAACGGAAGCAAGAAACAAAACATAAAGAGGAGCTCTTTTTTTTTTTGCAAGCGCAGTTTGGATTTAGGGTTCGCGGGCCGCCGCGCGCAAGGATGTAAGAAAGAGAAGCGGAGAAGCGCTCTAAGCGAACGAAACAGCTCGCGAAAGGCGGCAAAAAGAAAAAAAAACACAACTAAAAGAAAACAAAAAGGTTTTTTTTTTCTTTTTTTTTTTTCTTGCACAGCGCAGTTTGGTTACGGGGGGGTCGTGCGCCGCGCGCAAGGAGGTAAGAAAGAGGAGCAGAGAAGCCCTCTAAGCAAACGAAACAACTTGCAAAAAACTGCAAGTAAAAAAAAAAAAAAAGAAAACAACCAGGGAATTGAAAACAAAAGAAAAAGAGCTTTTTTTTTTTCTTTTGCACAGCGCAGTTCGGTTATGGGTGTCGAACTGAAAACAAAAGAAAAAGCTTTTTTTTCTTTTGCACAGCGCAGTTCGGTTATGGGTGTCGCGCGCCGCGCGCAAGGAAATAAGAAAGATAAGCGGAGAGCCCTCGCCTAAGCAGACAAAACAACTTGCGAAAGGCGGCAAAAAAAAGAAACAAGGAACTAAAAAAAAAGAAAACGAAGAGGATTTTTTTTTTTTTTTGCACAGCTTAGTTTGGTTACGGGATCGGGCGCGGCGCGCAAAGAGATAAGAAGTTACTTCGATCTTTCAGGATGAAAGGTCCCTTCATTATGCGAGTAAATACGGACGCAAAACCTTTACTTCGCGTAATGAACGCCCCCCCTAACTTTGCATCGATTTTTCAGAAAAAAAAGTGCGTTCATTTTGCGAGTAAATACGGTAGTTGCTCTCACGCCTTAAAACTCTAATCAGTTAATCGATCAATCGATCGAAATAAATGACCCCAAGGTTTTGAGGATAGATGGCGATTCTAATCATTCCATTTTTTCATTGGGTCTGTGGGATTTTCCGAAATGTGACTTTTTCCACGGTGGCCTCTTGGAACTCAGTCCATCCGTCAGGTTCTTTGAGCAACCCGATCGGTCGACTATTAACGTCGGCAGCGCTTCTCTGGTGCTTCAGTTTGTCCCTCGGGAAAACATTTTCACGGCGTGACGGAAATTCCAGGCCAGGTGACCTAAGGATTGTGGCGTGGCTTGACTGGTGTCTTCATAGAGCCTAGATTTAAGAGAATGAGCCTTAATGGCGGATGCCTCCTGCGCAAATTGGGTGCACGTGCGCACGCATGCGGATGAGGAGGATGGCCAGCTGAGAAAAGCTATGGACTCTTTTGCTTCTCTTTCTCAGCCCGTATTGCATATTCTAACGAGGTCTAGGCACGCTGTGTCTTCACTATGTATGAAACCAAATGTCCAAGTGAGAAGTAACGCAACGCAGGGCGGGTAGGCTGGCCCTCTTGGAGCATGTGGTAGAACAGCGAATTGAGGAGTACAAGGCGACCTGGGACGGTTCTCATTTGAAGGTAGGAAGGCTAGTCGGGGGGGAGGGGAGGGAGGAGATAGGTTTTGAAGACCGAGAGTGACGAATGAGGGATGCTGGGTTCAGAGAGTCTGTTTGAACTGAGGAGTGTCGACACGAGGTAAGGGAGGTGGCCTACAAATCAGAGTTTCATGTGGCGCCTAGAGTTAACGGTGTTGCGCAACAGTGTTGGACGTGACGTCACTGATGCCAGAATGTGACACCGCAACGTCGCAAGATTTTGTCACCTAATTGGTGTCACGCAACCACCGTTTGCTCAAATTGGGAGCGTGTTGCTCTTACTTGCGGCGTCACGTTACTTTCCTCAGGGATCTCGGCCCTTAAACGCATGCTGCGGTGAAAGCATGCTATGCCGTATTTTCCAGATTATTGTACGCAAACTATAGGCCTCCTGCAGTTGAGCTTGGAACAAACTGTGGCACCTTCATTCTGGGTAGTCCAAGCCTACCTGATTGGGCCTTTCACTACTTTTGACCCTTCGGCTGAGCTTTTTTTCTTTCTGCGTAGTGCTGAAGAATGGAAAAAACAACTTTGGACATCCGAAATCGGCTAGATTCAACGCTGTAACAAATTGAATGTGCTAGATTCTTGTCACCAACACTAGGGTATGCGTCTCTTATCTCTGGGTGGTGATGTCGGAGCATCTGGCGTCGTGACGCTGTTATTATTTTTATTTTTTTCAGTTCTGCTTTGGAACGCGCTCTAAGGGTCTGTTATACTCTGACACAGGGCATAGCAAACGCGGCGTAGCGCAGCGCTTACGGATGTTGATTGGTCGCAGATATCGAGTTCTCGCTCACCGGCCAATGAAACACGCGTGTTCTGTGCTATGCTGCGTTCGTTGCACTCAACAACAGAGCGTTTAGCATCTTAGCTTTGACCTGTGCTCCGACGGCGTTCATAATTTTTGGTGTTTCTTTGTATTTCCCTCGTGATGTCGCGTTCCACACCAAAGCAGGCATGCTTCTACATGTGTGAGATTTTGAGACGCTCAAGTTTGTACTACCCAAGACAAGTTCTAACAAGTCACTTTTTTGCAGCGCCCCTTGGGAAACGCAGGAGGGCCTCTACATGTTTAAAAGTTGAAAAAATATGCGGTGTGGTCTTTCTGCAAGTGCAAACTAAGGAATGATAGTATGTTTGTGAGGATTTCAGTGTGATACAAGTTTCTTTAACAGCCATTACGGCACTAACTTTTCAAGGTCTGCTGCATAGCTAAATATTTTATGTGCAGAATAGGCACCGCGTACAGACTATCCACAGGGTGCAGACAACGCTGCGGAACATCTACGGAAAATTTTTTTTTTACTGAACTTTGTCTTTGTGGACGTCCGGAACACCAGGTGCGGACTATAGTCCCTAAAATGCATTTAGTGTACTTTGGGTATTAGGAGGATACGGGAATACAGTAGACTTATTAATTTAAACTCCAGGAAGCTACGAATTTTGTTGAAATTATCGCAAGTTGGAATTATCTGAAATTCATCTAAATATGATGCAAGATAAAATTATAATTTTTTATACGAATGACTACACATAACAAAGCACATATTTGATGATTTTCTCTCATAGGCCTACTGATCATAAGCAGGTATGCCACATATAAAGCATTTTGGAGATGTATGACAAGTTTATTTGACCCTCAAGAACGTTGTTTATCGTGGACTGTTTAGACAGCAGATCACAACTCAAAACCAAATTAACTTTGTTCATCGGGCGAAGAGGTTGTCTAATGGGGACTATTAAGCGGGGGACACGTGAGCAGCGAAAAGGGGCACCGCGCGGCAGTTTTTAGAGCAGCTTGCGTGGTGGCTGTGACGTGGACCTTTGCCATGCCGCCACGTCACAGCGTCTGCGCAAGTGGCTATGGAAAGTTTTGTGTGGTGGCAATTTTCATAGCTCATGTGTGCCCGTTTGAGCCCCGTTAAGTGCGCTTCTCACCGAGCACCGCTGCACCGCGGAGAAGCAACACCCACAAAGCAAGCTCCGCGGATGTTGCTTCTCTGCAGTGCACCGCTGCTCGGAAAGAAGCGCACTCAACGGGGCCGCAACAACAAAGAGTATAAATTACACGAAAGCGCCGCTCGATTTAAGTGGCTTATGAATACATTAAAACGATAGCGGGACAACCAAAATTTATAAGTGTGATATAAAAAATTGTACAGCTACGTCAGCTTTAATTACGATATGATCTCAGCGTCCAGTTATGCTAAAGTATTTATATTTTTACGAATTTTAAAAAGAAACAAATGTGACTGACCTAAATGTCGGTGGTTAACGAAAAATATGCAAATTTATTAAAAAAAACTTCTGCCAACCATATTAAATTTGTAAGTATGCAGACTGTTCAACACGTTTTCAGAAAAGTCTTACAAGAGCCACTCACCCTGGGCCAAAACCTACAAGTTTGTTAGCTTATGGATAAATAGAAAGAAATGTGTACCTTTTTGATGTGCCAGTGCCGTAGAGGATCTTTTATGCAGTATTTTTCATAATATCTCGATGAGAAATAACTTGCAGTGGCAAAACAGACATACGTTCCTGTGGTGTTAAAAATATTAAATTCAAACTGGAAGTTTTTATACTACAAATGAATTGGCCCGAATTGTGAATCGCGTAACGATCCGTCGTATAATGGTCATTCGTATAACGATCAGTTGTGTAGCGAGTAGATCGCAGCACCGGTCACGCATCAACTAAAGAAAAGATAAAACTTTCATTGATATTCAGTATATAATCGTGCAGTCTTACCGTTTTTCTGTCACACTGTTCATTTAGGGTAATATCCTACAAGTTCATGAGCCTAATTATAAATTATAAAACATGTATTTCTTTTTAAATAAAATTATATATGTAAAAAATAGATTACCGTAGAATACCGTGCATCCGTCCATTCCATATTGAGTGCCCATTACCAGATCTGTAAGATCTAAGGAAATACGGACTGTACATTTATATGTAAAATTGATGACCGGACAAGCGCCCATCCTCCATTTGTTTTGCGGTTATCTCCAAAGTTTGAGGAGGCGCTTGCCCGGTATTTTACGATAAGTTTATTTTTTTGGTTTGTGTAAAAATATGCTTTTCATGAAAAAGTGGTCATGCTCCCTAATTAATAGTATCGTGTTTTAAAATTGGTTTAATTACTTTTCGAACAGACCTGGTGGCAGATTTCAAGAAGCTTTTGCGAAAGAAGCAGCTTTCACGAGAATATTTTCTAGTCTGGACACAAAATTTGAGTCTATATGTTTCATGTATGTTATTGCAGATATCAATATTGCAATACAGTGAACTGAAGTGACTTGCTTCACAATCTACTTATAAGGATATATTGCTTATAATGATCAGTTTCTAGAGTTTCTAGACTAGAAACGATGAGTCTAGTTCAGATATTACGGTAATCGGTTATAACGATTATTGTTCTAACATTATCGTTATTGTTAGAAGTGGATTGTACTGTACAAAAAAAACAACATTTTATTAATTGCAAAAAAGAATAGAGTGGTTAAATAGCTGTCGCTCATTTTATCCAGGGTACGTTCTACAATATTTGTCGTTAACGATATAAATAAACATCCGGGAGCTCGGCCATATTTTTTTTATAAAAGTAACGAATGAATTACCTATTGATCGACGTAGGATGGTGAACTAAAGTAAATGTCGCGAAACCAATTTTTCACGAACCTGAATTTTTAGTCTTGGGGAGAAGGACCTGTATATTGGGAGCGTACCACTTTATTTAGCGAAGGCGTACAGTGCGTGCACCTGGGGAGAGACGGCGGGTGACCCACACGTGCTCCTTCGTGTTCCCGACGCCAGGGGGCTTCGAGGAGTTTGGGGGCCGCTACCCGAGCCTGTGCCGGGACCAGCGGGCGTCCTCGGGGCCCTCGCTGACCTCCCTCTCGCAGCCGTGCCTGCCCACGGGCCACCAGGGCCCCACCCGCATCCTGCCCTTCCTCTACCTGGGCTCCCAGCAGGACGCACAGAACCAGGAACTGCTCAGGGTGAGCACCGCCCCGGCGTGCCTCAGTCGCGCCCCCCTGGCGGCTGCCTTTAGAACTACTGCGAGATGCTCTTTTGTAGCCTCTCCTGCCTGCGCAAACAATGCAGCATGCACCGTGTACACGTGTATGCGGCACCCGCTTGGAACGGAGGTCGAAACGGGTCGAGCCGGCGTCCTCGGACGACTGCTTTGGAGAGAGAGCCCGTCGCATCCCACCGATGCCACTCCGTTTATTGTCGACTCTTACGTTGCACCGTGTTGTCTAGCGGAAAAGATGAAGTAAAGAATGGCCTTGTCTCTGGGGAAGCTGGGCGTTGTCCTTGCGTTGCGTCGCCGACAGCCAAAGAAACGCGGGGCATGGCCTACCATGTTCTCGTAATGCCTCCGCAGAGCAACGCTTCTCCTCCGCCTTTCTCAGTTGTCGGTGGTTCTAGAAAGGGACGGGAGTGGTGCAGTCTACTGCAGTCGCCAGCTGATAGTTTGGATGGGGATCGAGTCTGAATATTCGAGCGATCCCAAAAAATTAGGGGTGTGTGAATACCAAATAATAGTTTTCGAATCGAATACCAAATCGTGTAAAGAAAAAAAAAGCTGAATATTGAATCGAATATCGAATAGTGATTTTATTTGTAGGAATTTTTCAAAGTGTGCTGTGAAGGAGATGATTATATGTGCAGAATATGCACCTGGTGCAGAATATGCATCTCGTATGAAACAAAAGCTCTAATGTATGGAAGTTCTGGGAGAAAAAAAGAAAAGAAAAGGAGCTGCTGATGGACATTGGGCACTAAAGATCCGATTTTATGGCACAAACATAATCTATCTACCCTAAATGTCACAAAAACCCCAAAGTTACAGCCACGTACGCCTTTTTTTCTCGTTAAAAGCATGACCCAACGTTACTAAAACACTCAGTTGGGAAACTCGCCGTCGAAACCTGGGCCGCTGGCGTCCACCGAGACCGAGCTAAATGCGACAACAGCGCCACTCTTTATCATTTGTCTGTACTGTGGTCACCTTGAGCTTTTTGAAAGCCTGTTTTTGCGTAAAAACAAACGGAAAAGACTCTTTTTGTATGAAATTTATTGGAGTTTAGTACCAAAAGAGGGGCACGTTATGTTTTTAAAATCTTTAGTTTGCAGGGTTTTGCGGAACAATTAATATTGTTTTTATACAACCATGCCTCAGCGGGCCTTTCGGGTAGCGCGTCCAGACCTAGGTGCATTTTAACTTCGGATGTTGAACGCGGCGCGCCCGCCGGGGAGACGGGGGTGGCACCCCTGTAACCTCTACCGCTGTATCTGTTCTGAAGCCAAAATAGAAGTCACGTGCAGTTCTTCAAGAGGCCGCTGCGGGAGAAATGGTGGCGTTGTGTTCGTCATTAGCTCGGTGCTCGGAGACAGATTGGGGCCACTTTTTCAAAGCTGTCATCTCTATGGGAGTTTCCCAACTGAGTGTTTTAGTAACGTTGGCATGACTTAACACTGCAACGTTTTATATATATACCGTAATATCCCGAGTCATCGCCCATCCCCGAGCCATCGCCCACCCCATTTTTTGGGCCAATATCGATTTCCGAAAAAACACCGAGTCATCGCCCACCCCTTCAAATACCCCAGCGCGGACTCTGCGATCCGCGAACACTCATCCTACCCGAATGACGCGGTCGCTGACCTTACAGTTGGAGGACGTCCGTGACAAAGTAAAACGAAGGAGGGAAAGACACTTCTTTTTGTTTACGCATTTCCTCCGTGAGCGACCCCAAAGTGGTCGTGTATCCGTGCGAAAAGAAAACGATGGAGATAACAAAATAAGAGTTTGTTAACGTAACCGCGGAGTGTTAGGTCAAAGTCTGTCTCCGCCGAAGTAAGGTCACCGCGAACCCGCTCCTTCTTCCCGCCCGTCGCGACCGCGGTTGTGCAATATTTTAGGCAAAGCCAAAGCGTAAATAAAGCTTTGCTGGAACGTCCTACACAGACGTTTGCAGAGCGTCCCAACCGTGCATTGATAGCCCGCCGTGGACGGACGCACGTATGTACGCACCAAACAAGTTGCGCAAGAGCTTGCAATTGACGAGGCGCCCGACTTAGCCCGACGCCAAAGTATTTGCCAACGCGACCGCCGGCTTTCCCGCTTTCCCAGCATTGCTCTTGGTCGCTTCTTTGGTCCGCTCGATCGCTTGCTCGCTCGCTCGTTGCGCCTAGTCGGTTTTTCTATTTTCTTGTAGACTTTTCTTTCTTTCTTTTTTACTAACTAGGAGAACATAATGGTGACATTCTTTCACGGAACAAACGTTCGCGCTGTATGCAGATCGGCGGTGTTTCTAGCGCGTATGCAAGCAACGGACTTCGCTATAGTAAAATATTCTTTCGTGAGCATTTTTTCTATAAAACAATGAAACTAAATCGAGTTTTGAGTTTGATGTATCTCTTGTGCATCAGCGCTAGATACGCAGAGAAAAATGGGCGTTTTTTTCCGCTTTTTTTCAAGTGTTTGTGCTCACCCACCGAGACATGGCCCACCCCACTTTTTTAACGAATTTTAGGCGGTAGGGGGGTGGGCGATGACTCGGGATATTACGGTATATATATATATATATATATATAAAGGGATGGGCAGTATTTCAAATACAAGTATTTGAAATATGTATTTCAAATACTTTGTGTATTTTGTATTTGTATTTAATTACAAATTGGGTAATGTATCTGACGTGTGTATTTAAATTCTAAAACGTGGGTATTTCAAATACAATTGTAATTGAATACAATTTTGTGGGCGAAAATACATCCCTCAAATTTATTGTCACTATTCAGAGCAGGAAGAAAACTATGTTCTGCATCGAATGCAGTGTCTCTCAATCAAGCACAAGCGTTTAGTGACTTTGTGATTACGGTGCTAGTCCAGGGCAAGAATAGTGACGAAATCGACGTTCACAGGCAGACTGGCTAAACAAGTGCCTGTGACAACTTGTGATGCTTTCCAGCCTGATGTCCATCCATATTTTTGCCTGGAACATTCTAAATGCAGGGGTCGTCCAGATTTTCGTAACTAGTGCGAGTTGCAACAATAAAAAAAATTTCTAGCTAGTGCTGCGCGTCTTGGTCGTCTGACAAAAAAAGCTGCTTGGAGCTTTGTACTTTTTTCACGTATTACGTCCAAGCTGATTACATTTTTTTGTGATTATATTTCTATTACGTAACTAGAGCCTCGCACACCGATTCCTGAGTGTGCGATGCAAAATTATATTGTTGAATTAACAGCGCAAATTTGACAAGGAAGGGGAGACAAGGGAGACAGGATAGAGCGCTGAGCTAACAACTGACGTTTAATGAAAAGAAGAGGAAAAAGAACCCAAGAATGCTTTTAAAACATGCATAATCAAAACCCGCAAAAACATATGCTATAGCTTGAGTTGCCTGAAAACGAATTGCTAAGAATATCAAGCTTTAAGCTGCTCGCTTAATGACTTGTTGAAAACGATTGAGTCCTGGGACGACGTGAATAGACACTCCGGTAGAAAAAAGAAAGAGGAAGTTTATGTTTAAAATATTCACAGATGCTAAGGATCGTTAAAGATCACAACTTAAAAAGTAAAGTTCTTTTGGTGACAAGGCCACGGACGGCGCACTTACGCAGGCGTCCCCACTGGACAGAATAACCTCTGCCTCGTAGAACTCGCGAGTTTGTCGTTCCCCGAAACGTTTCAGGATTTTTGTTTTCCTGATTTTGTATTTTGTAATTAAATGCTTTTTCGGAAATGTAATTAGATTTGTAATTAAATACATTTTTGACGAAGTATTTTGTATTTGTATTTCAATACATATTTGCATGTATTTTGCGCATCCCTGTATATATATATATATATATTTGTATATGTCAGAAAAGGGGCATTTTGCGATATTTGGTTTCAATTTTAAGGAAGGAAAAGGGCACCCGGGATTTTATTTCATATAAATAAGCAGATAGGTTTTAATCTGAGTAAAGAGGCTTATAGAATATAATCCGAAGTAAGAAAAAAAACAACCTGGCTAGGTGGCGCAAGACGAGCAAACGGAAGAGCGACGATGCCTGCCCTGCCTGCCCGATCCCGATCGGCGCTTTCGTGTTTTCATCACCTTCTTGCAGTTCGTAATTCAAACGCTGCTATCGAACGGTTGGAAACCCTCTCAAATCTAGGCACACTATTTTTCCGTTTCCTTTCGTTCAGAATCCGAATTTGCGGCTCTTGGCTGGTTTCATCGACATGGTTAACGTGGTTTTCTTTCTGGGATCGTGCAGTTGCCGATTTCTGTGAGTACGGGAAGTGTGTTCTAGATCGGCCCTTCAGTTTAAAACGAGGGGCTTTACTCTTAAAAAGAATTAGGCATGGCGCGGAATTCCGGCCTCCCAACTATTCCTCTCTGGAAGCGGCGCAAACGGGATGTTTCGTTTGTGATTCAAGGGTAGATTGTGTCACGATCATGAGTAAATCTGCGTGCTATAAAGTTTGTGGCAATCGTTACTTTTCTCTTTTCTAACCTGCGCGTTAGATTTTTGTGGAATGGTAGGACCAAGAGGTGTTTCTCGCATGTTCTGTCTAACATCACGGCACCAACATTGGGAGAAAAACGACCCTTTTGTCAGCTCCACGCCGACCGCGCTTCTTTGGCCGAATATATCTAGGGTTGTTCGTTTTCGGGTAAAACCCGATTTTGCCCAATTTTTACACCCCGAACATGTTTCAGGCAAATCGGGTTAAACCTGATTTCTCCCCGAATTCCAAAACCACATAACCAACCTCTTTATTTTTACGCCGCACGGAGTTTGCCGTGCACACACGCTATCTACCCTACTTCGGGACAACACCGGTAGTTCATTTCGCAAGCTGCGTGCAGCACTGTGGACGCTACACGGCTCTCCAACCAACCGCCCTACGAACGTGCCAACTCACCGTGGCATTCTACGGAGGCCGGCTGAGGAAAAGCGACAATAGGCGTTGGAGCCTCGGAGGGACATTTCCGTCCACCCGCTGCTGTGCAGGTGAAACCGCCTCGACACGCCACGTAGCTTCGGCCCTGCTGCACGCAGCTTGTGAAATGCACTGTCAATCCCCCTTTGGCCGCTGTTAGGTGTCGACGCCCAGCAGGGTCTCTCGGGTAGCATAACCATCGCGCTGACGTCCAACCTTTCTCACAAACAACGTTCGAGCCAGTCAGTCGCGTAAACAGATCGGGAAAACTTAACAAGTTTACTTCATAGCGAAATATCTGATCGAGACGACCGTCCCTCGAACGGTCGGGATTTTTGTTGGCACCTGAGAGAGAGGAGGATTCCTTGGGCGGTACTTCCCTTGAAGCGAACGACGGCAGTCGAAACTGGAAAACCCCCTCCCAGTTACCAGCTTGAAACACATCCCTAATTTTAACGCGTTAGCAATAAACAGCTCGTAATACCCTCCAATAACAAAAAAAATCTAATGTATTATTGAATACATTCATGTATTTAACCCGAAAAAACCCGAATTTCCGAATGTTTCCTCAAAAAACCCGATTTCTCCCCGATTATCAGCCTGAAAAACAGCACCCGATTTTTACCCCCTGAATTTAGAAAAATATAAAACCCGAAAACAAACAATTCTAAATATATCCAATATTTGAGTAACCGAATACTAGGAATTCGATTTGCGAATCGAATTATTCGGGAACTTGCTATTCGATTCGAATTCGTATATTTGAGTATTCGCACACCCCTACAAAAAATGAATAGTTGTGCTACGCCACCACTGCCAGGATGCATTGTGGGACCTTTAGTCTCTGCACAGCGGAGCTGGTGCTGTTGCGGGCAGAGATACAGTGAAGGTTTGGCTAACGCCCAGCCTCGCACGGGCGGCGTTAGCAGCGTAGTTCCGTCGAACGTTTTTCTTTCGCTCCACCGTTATGGCGAGTTTAACGCGCTGCATTCCTCGCTGCGGCAGCAACAGCACCAGACACAAGTATGTAGAGTTTCGTAGCTCTCCGGGGGACTGGCAGTTGAGAGAAGAGGGGATCGCCGAAGTTCGCCGAGCAGGTAGTAAGAGACGGTAAACGAGTCTTTGGTCGTTCAAGAAAGCTAGGTAATCGACATTGCGTGCATAAAAACAAACTCGCGCATATTCTGATTGCTCTGTTGTTGAGAATGTATTAGAACAAAAGTGACAGAACCCGTGACGTGACCCCTGGCTCAGAGTTACCATACGATCGTGTTTGCGTCCCGTTAACACGCAGCAACTTGTGGTGGGCACAAAATATTGCACAACATTTAAAACCACAAGCACATCCAAATTAAACTCGCCACTAAGATGCATGCCCCTGAACAGCATTACGGCTCAAAACGGGCCAGAAACACTCGTCTTGGGGCTTTTTTGCTTATTTGTTTGGCCAAGCCCAAAGAAACAGCACAAGCTTGTTCAGACTTCTAAGCTAATTTCTAATATGTTTTTATTTTTAATTAGTAGGTTACTTTGCAGGATAATTATAATTAACCAGACGTTTTGTTTCTAAAAATATAGACAAAAATCATCTTTAAAATGAATGCAGTGATGTGATTGCTGCGCCAATTGCGCCAAACTGCGCCAAGGGGCTAACCCTGCTACACCCTGCTACATTTTGCCAAAATGTAGGTAATCTGCGCCAAGCCTGCGCCAAAGGAGCAATTTCGGTCGCCTTTCAAAACCGAAACTAAACTGGGAAGCGTAATAGCGCATGCGTCAGCTAGGTGGCGTAAGCGGCCGCCCGACACAAAGTACCCTGCATCAATCGTCCATCCGGTCTTGCATGCTTTTTCCCGCCGTCCTACCCTCCTTGCCGCCTTCTCGCGTTTCAGCCCTCGTGCCCAACGTTGCGCGTGCCCTCGTCCTCGTCGTCTTGAAAATCTCGTCTCGCGTCTTTTTAAATTTTTTTTTTTCAACAATAGACGCAGGCGTGTGCGGACGCCCCGACGCTAGTGTGCCGGGTGCCAGCCATGCCGTCATGCTGTGAAACAAAACTGTTTTTGGGCGGCGAGAGTTACTTTGGGAGCTGAAACGCCCGCGCGACCACAGTCACCATGGTCACGCGACGTCGGGTGTTGCCGTCCCCACGTCGCTGCAGATATGGCGCCTTCTAAACTTGTTTATCGACGTTCCTGGCCTCCTTTAAAACGTACTCTACTACAAAAAAAAAAACAAAAAAACTTTAGTTTAAAGATTGCTTGTCGAAATATTGATTACTCAGGTTTCTCTTGGTGGACTTTCTTTCGAGAGGGAGCCCGGTACGTAAAAAATGTGCTGCGAAAGAAAGTTGGTGAAGAGAAGTGAGCTAAAGCAAAAGAAAGCAATGTGTTCACGTTGAACCCGCACATCGCGCTTGTTTGTGTCGAGTTTGGTCGTTGCACAAAGCACTCCAAGAACTTTTTGACCCTGGCTCGCAATGTCATGCACCGAGGCGCTCAGGTTCTTGTTTTCTGTGTGTTTAGCTTGTACATCGCCTGGCAAGCCCAAACCGCTCGACTGCTTTTTTTTTTTCTTTCTATGCTAAACAGTTACATTTTGCACACTATTTTGGGAACCAGTTGGCGATGGAGGGGAGTGGCATTGTTTCGGTTTCGATTGAACAGCCGTTGTCTCCGCTCGCGCAACGAAGCACGTGCCACTGCAAGCCTGCTGAAGTTGTCCTCACGTGCATGTGAACATGACTGCATGACAGAGGCGCCAGGCGGGACGCTTGCAACTCATTGCTTTGCATGTGCTTACTTTTGACGAAAATCTGGCTCGTCGGGAACCAGTAAAACGGTGGCAAGTGTTCTTTTCGTAATTGCTCGGCAACGTCTACAGCACTGTACACTTCTGGGATGTCTCAGCAGTAAAAACACTGGCAGCGAGTTCCGTCACAACATGTCACATCAGAACAGAACACAACACAAAGTGCATTCGTAATATTTTTGTTTTTCTAAGAATATGGGCTCCAAAAGCCAGTTTTGCTGCTCCGAAACAGTGTTTGGGCTGCTCCAAAAGCCAATTTTGCTGCTCCAAAACACTGTTCCGGCTGCTCTAAAGGCCACTTTTGCTGCTCCAAAACACTGTCTTGGCTGCTCCAAAAGGTGCTCCAAAATGGCCTAGGCCAATCACATCACTGTGAATGTGTAAACATACTACAAATTATGAAGAACACAATGTTGGAAGCCCTTTTTATATGAAAATCATTATTAGTGACTTTAGAGCAGATTGAAGTTCACTGCTCAATATGTGGCTACCAAGCAATAAAACATTATTTCAGTTAAAAATTTTCCTACACCTATATTGAAAAATCTGCTTCCAACATTGCATGCTTTGCACATTTAGCTACATAGTTCTAAAAAAGTTATTTTTGTCTGCCCTAGATGCTGAGGTATCCCTCCTGAAAATTTGTAAGGAGTCCAAAATTTGTGCTTTGAGAAAAAGTTGTTTTAGCATCAGCTCTGGTGCAATTTCAGCCCATATAGATATTATAAAGCGATATTATGGCTCAAATATTCATCTTCAAAACAAGAACTTGGCAGATCAAAAGAAAAATGGCTGTAGATTTCAAAATCACTGTTTTCCAAACAACAGTTTTTTATGAATTTTTTGGCTTCAAAGACCCATGTCTCCCTTTAATTAATGCATGATTTGTTGCTCAAAAGGTATTTAACGAACCCTGAATGATGTTCTGCAACAGTGGTTCTCAAATGGGGTTCCGCGTACCCGCTGGTATCTGTGAAGCCATTTCTGGGGTTTGCAAAGCCCTCCAGTTAACCCTCAACCCCCTCCCCCCCCCCCCCCCCCCCCCCAAACCTCTTTTCTTGAAAAAGAAATGTTTTTTGTTGACCCTGGCTAGGCAGCGCAAACTACCACCCATTATCAAGGGTACAGCTGTTACCATCTATCCATCCAATCATCTTTTTTTTCTTGGTACCTTCTCACTTCTCCTGCGTATAACAGTAAAGGATGCCCTTTTTGCACTACAATTAGTTTTCTTTTTTTTTACCCCCTTTCCCCCCCCACGGGCGTGGGGTCCCCCATCACTCTGGCAGATCCCCAAGGGGTCCGCAACGCACCCATGCTTGAGAACCACTGTTCTAGAATATTTCGTCCTAAACGCTGCAAATGAACTTTGCAGCAAAAGCACGAGACAAGCCGGTACACCTTCGAGTGGGTCACGTGTTCAGATGCGAGGGTCCGAAGAGAAGGTTGGACAGCATACTCATACTTCCTTAAAGCGAAAAAAAAAGAAAAAAAAAAAGAGCAGAATGCTTTCATTTGTTTTGGCGGTGTCATGCATCAAAGAGGGAACAAGGCGACGGCGGCAGCTAGGCTTTGGACTTGCGTGTACGCGCAGCCTCTGCGCCTTCCCCGCGTCCCTCGCGTCATGGGCTGAAGTTCGCGCACGTGCCACACGGTCAATGACATTGGTCTGTTCCAACATTGGCGTATGGCACTTTACTTACTAAAGAGCTAGGAACTTATTGATGGTTTGCTCTCCGACGGTTTTCCTCCACTTGGTCGTTTTGCATTTGACTGCGCTCGGTGCCACGGCGCAGACTGCTCTCTTTTCACCGTACCTTTAGCCTGGTCATTCGCCAAGGTCTGTAGATTGGCTCCCCCGAGTGCTTTGTGGGAAAGTAGATTCTCTGTATTTCTGACGAGAACAAGCTCCAGCGCCCGCAACGTGAACCTTGTCACCATCCCTGGCAGGACGTCGTTTCTGCTTCGGCTGCTGGATGTGCGTCTCAGCAAGCCGGCTCTCGCACATTCACGCCAAGCAACAGACTGAAGTTTGTGTTTTTGGAAGGGTTGTCAGCTGTCCGAGGAACACTACCCTTTCTGTACGGTGCTTCGTTTTAGGGTTTTATATTTTTCAGAAATTGGGGGGTAAAAATGGAACATTTGTTCCAAGTTGGTAATCAAGGAGAAATAAAATTTTAAGAAAATTATTTTATTTATTTATTTATTTATTTATTAATAGTGTTCACCTGGAATCGGATTGTTACAAGAATAATGGTTACAAAAAAAAAAAGCCGTCTCGGTGGTTTTGAGGCGAGAGCGCCGGCCTACGGATCCCCAGGTGACGGGTATGAATCCCGACCGAGGTGGCCGCAATCTGACGGAGGCTTATTGCGGAAAAGGCGCCGTGTAACCGAGCTTTCGGTTCCACGTCAAAAGATCCCCAGGTGGTCTAAATTGATCCTCAGTCCTCCGCTGGGGCGTGCCAGATGCCCGTCGTAGGTTTGGCACGTAAAATTCCCAAATTTTTTTTAATGGTTACAAAAACATACAAAATACCAGTATGACGAAATGCACGCTCTTCAATCAGACGCGTAAAAATGATCAAAACCAGTTGCAGCACAGCAGTAACATACAGAGTAAAAAAAAAAAAAAAAAGAACAGTAAGATTGATTGTTTGGGAAACATGAGTATAGAGTTAAATTGCACAATTCTAGACTTCTATAGATGCCACTGTACAATACATCAAATCATGTATGACAATATTATCACAGATAAGGCAATACAGCACCAACTCAACAATATGATCTAAGTAACAGTTCGGCATACAATTACGTTAAGGCTCGGTCGACAAAGTGAGCAGATTGTTCATAAAACTATGAACGCTATCACAATCAATGACGCTCTGTGGAAGATTATTCCAATCTAGGATTGTTCTGGGAAAGAAAGAGTACTGGAAAGTGTCATTTTTCGCTCTTTCCACCATAAGTTCCGCAGTGTGGCCTCTCCTGAGTGTTCTAGATTGGCGGGGTTGTAAGAACCTTGAAGTGTTAATCTTAAACAAATTATTTTTTAACATAAATAGAAATTTTAACCTTGCAGTTTTCCGCCGGCTAGAAAGAAGTGGCAGATCGAGATCTTTCAGCATACCTTTAACGGAGTCGGTTCTCTTATATTTAGCTAAAATGAATCTCGCTGCCATTCTTTGACCCTTTTCTAGATTATTAATTTGGTATTGTCTAAAGGGGTCCCATACAATTCAGGCATATTCCAATGTCGGTCTTACTAGAGTTTTGTATGCAAGTAGTTTCGCTGTGTCGGGCGCCAATTTGAGGTTACGTTTTAAAAACCAGTTTCTCTTTCGCATTAGAGCACAAGTTATCAATATTCTTTCTCCAATTGAGGTCATTAGAAATTGTGACACCCAAGTGTTTGAAACTCTCAACCTTAGCTAAGAGACGTCTGTCGAATTCGTATACAAATGGTAAGACATTCTTTTTCCTTGTTATTATGGAGAACACAGTTTTATCACAATTAATTACCATCTTGCACTGCCTACACTATTCTTCAATGACTTTAAGAGATGCGCTCAATCTTACTTGGTCACCGCTCGAGTTTATTCGAGAATAAATGAGACAATCATCTGCGAACAGCCTAATCGTGACACCAGGGTCAATTTTGTCAGCTATGTCATTTATATAACACAAGAAAAGGACAGGGCTCAAGACGGATCCCTGAGGGAACCCTGAGGATACAGTTACTAGGTGCGACCTTACATGATTGATTTCTACAAACTGTGTTCTATTCTGGAGATAGGCCTTGATCTATAGTATAATGTTTTCGTTAACACCAAGGTTGACAAGCTTGTGTATAAGTTTACTGTGCGGGACTCGGTCGAATGCTTTTGACAAATCTAAACATATTGCGTCTATTTGACTCCTGTCATTAATACATTGGGCGAAGTCGTGCGTTGTTTCGATTAGCTGTGTTATTGTGGATAAAGATCTACGGAAACCATGTTGGTTACAAAAGAGAGAGAGTGAATCTTCCAGAAAATTATTCAACTGTTTAGAAGTGATATGCTTGAGCAGTTTACCACATGTGCAAGTTATCGAGATCGAAAGATAATTTTCGACGAGGTGCCTATCTCCAGTCTTATGCACAGGAACTACCCTTGCAGTTAACCAGTCCATCGGAACTTTGTGTTGTGTCAACGACGCATTAAAGATAACCACAAGATATTTCGAGATCCATTCGGCATATCGCCTTAAGAATACGTTGGGAATCCCGTCGGTGCCGGCAGATTTTTTATGTCCAGATCTAACAGTAACGAAAAAATGCCTTGCTCAGTGATAATCAGCTCGGGCATTACTGGGGTTTGGTTTACACTTGTCATTCCGAAATTATATGAAGCATTATCAGCGTCAGCAAAAACAGAATGGAAAAAAGTGTTGAATGAGTCTGCCATTTCTGCTGGCTCAGCAATGATTTGGTCATTGACGGAGAGGTAATCTATTTTATCTCTGGACGGTGCGAGATGGCACCAAAATTTCAATGGCGAACTTTTCATGAATTGGGGCATTACTTCTGAAAAATACTTTAATTTTGAGTTACTAAGTTTATTCTTTAGTGTGTGCGATAATTCTGATAAGACGTTATCATTAGCCAATTTTTTCTTTCGCCTTCTAGCGATCTTGCGTTTAAGTTGGATTATATCGCGTGTTACCCAAGGGTTGTGCTTTGCTACCCGCTTAGTTCTCTCAGGAATAAACTTTGTTATACAAGGATGAATTACTCTCTTAAATTGTCGCCATAGGGTTTCAACGTCGCCTCTGTCCGAAAGTTTATTCAAGGAAATCTCTAAGTAATGGATAATGTTTACATCATCCGCTCTATTAAAGTCATGTGCTCGAATGCTTACATTATGCTTTTTCTTAGCCCCAGCAAAACTGATGCTTAACAGCACAAGCTTATGGTCTGACAGACCCTCGGAAGCATCGATCTCGCAGTTCGGCAACTGGCTAGAAACAAACACTAAGTCAAGTAACGAACGTGTCGATTCAGTTATTCCAGTCGGTTCATTGACCACCTGCTTCAAATCATAGTTAAATGCAATGTCCAGGAGTAATTCACAGCTTTTATTTTCCACCAAACCAGCCTCAAAGCGGTCCCAGTTTATCCCCGGTAAGTTAAAGTCCCCTGCAATTATTGTCTTTTGTCTGTCGGTAACGTTAGCGCTAATGTAGTCATAAATTGATTCTAGATATGAAATCGGAGAATCTGGGGGCCTGTAAACAGCACCAATTGTAAATAATGCCTCGTTGAACCTTATCTTGCACCAAAGGCTTTCTGTGTTGGGGCAATCAGGCATGATGATGCAGTCTAAATGTTGCTTTAAAACAATTGCGACTCCTCCTCCCCGTGACCCTCAATCTTTTCTTATAATTTTATACAATGGTTGGAGTAATTCGCTACCTTGAATGTTCTCATGGAGCCAGGTTTCGGTTACTACTACAATGTGTGTATTATGAAGCATCAGCAAATGCTCAAGCTCAGCGACTTTATTCACAAGGCTTCTGGCGTCAACGTTAATCAGGCGCAGGCATTTTTCCTGCAACTGTTGTTGTTGTCATTTACTGTTTCTCTCAGGGCTGCGCCTGCTCGACACTTTTACCCTGTGTCCTTCGGACTCGCTCCAATAAAAAGTATCACCATTGACCTGAATCTTGTCGTGTATGAGCCTCACATGCGAATTATTAGCTCTCTCTGCACTGGTACTCGCCCCGAGATTCTTCCTTTTAATCAATGTGTCCTGAGAATAGTCATTGGAGATAGAAATCTTAGTGCCTTTGAGTTTTTTGCAGTTGCGAAGCACCTCAACTTTTTCGTTGTAATCAAAGAGTTTTAGGATAATCGGCCTAGTTACGGCCCTCGTTGCATTTCCCCAGCCTGTGAATACGTTCCAACGTTTTTATAGTCACGCCCAACTTATTTAGAAAGAGGTCAGTGACCACTTTGGTTTTTACTTCGTCATCAGTTTCGTTTTGTGCCTCAGGAATGCCGAACACTATATCAAGTTATTGCGCCTACCTCTGTCTTCAAGGTCAATTAACTTCTCATGCTGCAGCCTAATTGTTTCCTCCAACTGGCCGACTGTCTCCTGGAGTTGTGTAATTTGCTTATTGCTTACTTGCAGATCAGTTAGGGCAGCCTCGAGCTTAGCAATTTTCCCCGCCATTTCTTCCTGTCTTTTTTGAGAAGCTATTTGGTTTTCATTCACTTCTTTGATTTCCGCCCTCATCTGCTTTTCGTTTTCAAGCACCTCGGCAATCATTTCCTTGAGCCTGCTGTCGGGACCTGGGTTCAACTCAATGTCCCCAGAGGTAATTAACAGTAAGGCTGTACAGCTTTGCAATACACAAGATACAAGCAACAAGAATGACTTTGAGCACTCTGAACAAGTCTCGAATAACACCTCTGGGCACAGCAGAACCACGACAAACCTTTCGTCACTTCTGAAACTCTTACAGAATGTGCGTTCACTGACCTGTTGAAAAACGAAGAAAAGTTTTGACATGTCCTTTGTGGTTCCGCCGTGCCAACTGAAGCAGCTCCGGAGGCCGGCTGTTCTTAAATGCTCGGTGCGGGGGTTGACGGTGACGGTGTCACTAGATGCACGCCCATGCAGCATCGCCTCATCCAATCTTGGCTGCCATGGCTGCTCCTCATCGATAAAGGTGATTACGGCTGGTTTCGTCGCATGCGCTGGCTGGAAGGCCCAACACAGCAGTATCTGTTGAAGAACGAAGAAAAGTTTTGACATGTCCTTTGTGGTTCCGCCGTGCCAACAATTCAGTTCTAAATTGTTTCGTTTATATTTAGAAATAAATATGTATTATACATTATGAGTACCAATCAGTTTAAGTAAGCGGCATATTCATTCGCAACCAAATCATTAAGTTCACAGCACTCTAACATGATGTGCGAGCTCACTTGGTCTTTTTGGAGGGATGCTAACTGCTGCACCTAGAGGCTAAAAACCGAAAGTAAGACTCCCCCCTTTGCCCGTCTAAGGCAATTTGCTTCCCCTCTGCAATTTACTTTCCCTCTGCAATTCACCCTCACAACCAGGCTGCGAGTCGTTTGCTTCTCGGCAGGTGCTTCGACCCCCTTCATTCACGATCCCAAAGAATCGTGACAGACCTTCGGGTGATAAGGCAAAAGAGACAAAAACATCCTCCCCGCGCTGAAGAAATCGCCAATTTTCCTCTGGCCAAACCTAGTCGGCATTACCTTGGCGCTGGGCCCACTGGGAGACGGGATTGAGATTTTGGGTGGGAGCCACGCGGGAGGGGGTCCCAGTTTTCTTCTGTTCCGCCTGTCCCCAGCTGTGTTAATTAGTTGTACGTAGTTCAATTCTCCCTAGATAGTTTCCACCAGTCTTCTAATCTCCTCTTTGTTAATAAAATGCACTTATCATCCATTCTTTCATTCTCGTCTGCAAACCCAAGCGCTCTGGCTAAATCCGTCGCCCCCTTGGGGAGGGCAGGCAAGCAAGCCCTGTGCACCTCAACACCATATGTTCTATTGTCTTGTCTTCCCCTTGGCATACGGCGTATCCATTTCCTCATACTTCGTCCTATATGTCCTTGTCCTCAATATTCCTGTTTGGACCTCAAATAAAAACGAGCTCCCCCTTTAATTATCGTACCAATGTTCCTTCCTTATTTCCTGTTTCCGTCCCCTATCCATAGTTAAAGGGGCGATGCAACGATTTTTGTACTTTGCGCAAACACCACTTAGAACGGATCCCTGACGTTAATGACCTGTGAAATACCCATTCACTTTTCACCACACGCAATCCAAGTCGCAGAAAAAAAATAAAGAAAAACAAGCAGAGTTCACTTCCTCAACTCGCAGCCAGAACAAGCAGTCACGTGATCTGGAGCCGATTATATGCTGCCAATGTTGATCATAGCCAGGCGCTGGGGTTGGCAAAGCACAGGACACGCGTTGCGTTCCAGACATTGTTATGGTTCAGCTGTTGTCGTCGTTGCAGCGATTGGACACAGGCCACTACCCGAATGCTTCTCGAGCTATAGTTGGTTACAAGTCAAGAAGGTAGGAGAAGCTCCTCCCACAAGTGTGATGCGCCCGTTTCAAATCTCTCCGCAGTCGAAAGAAGAGTTTACTGGAAACGCTCCTTGTTCCGCTTCAATGGATTCCCTCTTGTCTCCGATCCCACTTTTTAAGAAAGCGACCTTTGTATTCATCGAAGAGGGAACCGAGCCCCTGAAAGCAGCCTTTGTATCCATCGGGGGGGAAGCTAATCCCCGAAAGTTGCATTTGTTTCCGTCGGTGGGGGAGAACTCTAATCTCCCTCTCGTGGCTTCCACAATGCTAAGTCAAAGTCGAAAGATAAAGCAAATATGTACAGAAAGGCAAGACCCTCGTCGTGCGTTGTCCGCGACGTCACGGAAACGGTGGGACGCTATTGGATGCAAAGGTGGCGGAGGGATATCTGATTCCCTTTGAGGGGCATTTGCCGCTACCTTCTTGACTTGTAACCGACTATAGTACCTAATTATCACGAGCCCAAATCGAGTGCCCACGCAATTCTCGGGTTCAATCTATGAACCGCATTCAAATATTGTCACTGGGCAGTACTGCTATCGCCCAGCAACGTCATCAGGTTTTGCGATGGAGAGATTGAATGAAAACTCTCGGCTTTGTCCTCGAAATTACAGCGCAACAAAGGAGTTTCATGGTCAGTGGCGTTGCATGCGAGTATCCTTGAGTCTCACTAGTGCCAGTAAGCTCGTGTAAAGACAAAAACATTCCATTTGAATATCGTTGCACCGCCCCATTAATGCTGAATTTCTGTGGATTCTTTCCTTCCATATTTTTCTCTCGGCTTCTTTTACTACCTCTTTTAATGGAGGTAGTCTGCGCTGCCCCAGCACTTGACTGTTGGTGTTGGAATTTGAGTTTTTGGGTTCAGTTTGTCCATTTAGTGTTCATACTTATATAGTTGCTTATACACCTTTCTCGCTCATCGTGTATCCTCCACCGTGTCCAGCCTTCGTCCAAGTCAACTTGCTAATCGCCTTTCTAACTTTGAATGATGTCCAGCTCATGTCTCCCATGCCACCTCTTTACATTGAGTGATGATGAATAAGTTATCATCCAGTCTTCTATCTCTTTGGAACCCATTCTGCAGCTCGCCTAAAATGTGGTCTGCCCATTCCTTCATTCTTCCTTTCACTACCTGCATCACTAGTCCGCACAGGACCGAAGTTGCTGTTATTGGTCGATTTGATGTTATGATATCCATTTCCCTCACGTTTTTCTAGACTTGTTTGCTAGTCTGGCTTCAGGGCGCTGCCATTTTGCTCGCTGGGGTGCGCTTGGGCGCGTCCTAATCCGATTATGAAGCCTTGCTAAGGCGTCATAATTGAATTAGGGCCGCGCCCAAGCGCACCCTTTGGTAAGATGGCGGCGCCCTGAGATCGGACTTGCAAACGTGAATGGGTGATATTCAGTTGACGTCACTCGCTAGGTGTGCTGGCATCGGCCACCACGGTCGCCATCTTCGAGGTCTCTTTCTATCCACATAGGTGTCAGGTGTCGTCTGGCCGGACCTTTCAGCGTGGTTTAGCAGAATTTTACGACTTTGAGGGGTTTTTTTTTTACCGAAACTAGGGGTTATTCTCACGACTTAGGTGCTTTTGAAGTGCCGTCGGAATATTTTTTGTGTGTTTTCGTTGGTTGTTGTCGCTATCAAACTTGTCCACCGCAGCCGCGTTGCTCCATCGGCTCCATGCAGCACTCTGTGTCGCATGCCGTGCGCACGGCGGTGGCTCTTTTGCAAGAACTGTGATTTTTCTACTTTGGTGCTTTTGTAGCACAGTCTGATTACTTTTTGTTTTGTTTTGCCAGTTTCTTTGTTGTTCTTCTTTCTAGCGGATTTTCTGCTCTACGGCCACGTAACTGAGTTGCTCCATCGCCTCCGTGTTGTACGTCGTGCCTTCGGCATTCGTTCCTGTGCAGAAACATGCCGTGCGGCTCACCGAGTGCACAGCTAATGAAAAATGCGCCACATTTTTCAGTAGATTTAAAAACCACATGCAAGCGATTTGGCAAGCGACGAGACAAACGACAGCGACCCGCTTCGCTGTCGCTCGGTGACTCGCGCGATGAGGCAAACCGCATGAAAGCGACAGGAGCAAACGAGGAAGGCGATGAGCGCTCAGCTTTCTAGAAGTCCGAAAACAGAGCTATGCGACGAGTGACAGTGAAGGGTGAACAGAATGTAAGCGATTTAGCGAGCGACGAGACGAGTGACGGCGATAGCAAAGAGAGTCGGCGACGAGCGGCAGAGATTTCTCACGGTCGCTCGTCGCGTCGCTCGGTTTTTGGATGTCTAGAATTTGTCGCTCATTGCCCTGGTCGCTCGCTCCCGTCGCTTTCATGCGGTGTGCCTCGTTGCCCGAGTGACCGAGCGACAGTGAAACGGGTCGTCGTCGCTCGTCTCGTTGCCCGCTAAATTGCTTACATGCGTTCAGCCTTTCCACACAGTACTCGGCGGTAACAAAGAAATTAAAAGAGCCCGCCCCCGAGATAAACTTTTTTTATCTCTTCTGTCCAACGAAGCTTCTTGAACGATATGAAATTAGCACGCGCTACCAACGGACGATCGCATACCCAAGCTGCCCAAGTCAGTCATACTGCGACCTCGAAGATGGCAGATCGGCGGTGGCGCTCCCTGGCAATATCGATCCTGCAGGCTCAGTGAATACCACCTATAAAGCATTGTTGCTTACCTATAATTACCTGCATGCGAAGCATTTCTGTCTCCATACAATAGACCTGTCCGGTTTTTGGACATATCTGGATAAAGAGAATCTTCTATCAATATCACTGCTTTTACAGAGTATGGCAACATCGCTGGTGTCTAGGGATGTGCGAATAGTGAATTTTCACTCCGAAGCGAATACGAATCGAATAATTAATTTTAACAAATAGTTTCGAATCGAAGCGAATAATTTCGAAGCGAAGCGAATAATTTGAATTTGCTAATTTAAAAATGAGAAAATTTACAAAAGAGAACTTGAATAATTTGCAGATTGATATGGCTTAGCTAGCCGTGTCGTCTTCAACTTATTTTCTAGATTACCATTTAGATTTTATTTTAGATTTATTTAGATTTTTCTCATTTACATCTGCCCATTTATATTTCCGGCCCTCGAGACAGCCTCCACCCGGCCCCTTAGCCAAAAAGTTTGGAGACCCCTGGCTTAGAGCATCGTGATTTCGACTTTTGAATAACACTTCGAAATCGTGTCAGACTTAATTCTAAGAAAACAATTATGGTATTCGAGAGGTATCGTAACTATCGAAATGAGGATATTTTAAAAATTGGAGAAACTATCGGTATCATCATCATTATGTTCTGCGCAGGGCAGCTCAATAACGGTAGCAACGGCGTACGCGTTAGACGTGCAGCAGGTGTAAAATTAGTTTAAGTGTACTTGGAGGCAAGAGGACAAAAATTAGTCAGGCTCTGGCAATCGTAGCACACGGTCACACAGTTTTTGACGTGAATGTCATCTTTTGCGGCTCTCAAGAACACAGTTGAAGCTAAAACGAAACTAGTTTTCTCCGCCATCTTCACTCGTTTAGTGGCTCGCCGGCTAGCTGGGAATGTTTTAGCGGCAGCTCGGACGCCTAAACCTATTCCTTCCCGGAATGTTTGCTGCCGCGATTCTTTCTGGGCGCCTCCCCCTGCACTCAGAAACAATAAGTGCCTCGCAAACGATGGTCGGCGGCAGCGGTCCCATAAATAGGCGCCATTTTACCTCCGTTGGGGAATTCCGTTCAGTTGAACTGAGGTGTGATTAGCGGCTCAATGAAAGTTGGAGCCGCCGTTTAACTCCGGCCGATCGTGATTGAGTCAACTACCGTTGACTCAATGGCAGTTGAGAGCGCTCGTGTAACTAGGGTATTAGCTTACCTCTTTTGAATAAGGTCGTGGTTTGCACCGTGTTCAAACTTCGAAATACTTCGAAAATATTCGAAGTATTTCCAAATAGTACTATTCGCTTCGAAGTCCGAATCGAATATGGCATTGTTCGCTTCGATATTCGAAGCTTTCGAATATTCGCACAACCCTACTGGTGTCTGCTCTTTCTGTCCAACAAAGAATATAATTTGGGGCTCGGTTTTTCACGGCAGTAGAATAAAGTCGAATATAGCATTGTTTCCGAGGTCTGGAGTTTGCGTACATGATCCTAGCAACTTCTTTTAAATACAAATTATTTTTGGAACAAAGTGATAAAAAAAAATGGTGAAAATCATTTTTCTAGATTTTCTATTGGAAAATATTGCGTTTTACCCAGAATTGTAGGACTCTACGTGTTTGTTATTGTCGGCGCTTGTTAGCGAAATGCGAAATCTCAAACGCGATGAACAATACAATGAGCTGCTGACCTAAAATGCCTTTGCGCTTGGAAAGACAAAGAACTGCTCGAGACCGATGAGGAAGAATGATGCTTATGGATACATGAAGTTTACTCGTTCCTTGCGCACAAAATCAGTTTCTTTTTTTCTTTTTTTATGTGAAAAAATTTGTGCTTTAGAAATTGGGTAAACGCAATATTTGAGATTTAAATAATATTTGAAAATTATGTCTCTATTTTTCTTTGGAACTCCCTGATTTTTTGTGTCAAGCTTCACATTAGCGCTCTTGCATCTTACTTCACCGCTTTGCAGTGACGCACAAGCATCAAAACTCACCTCCTTGCACCGGCGTGCTCGGAGAAACGGCTGACATGACGGAGTGTCTCGCCTGGATCGATGGGCTCAGAATTTTTGCTCGCTATTAGAGTTCAACCTTGTTTGGTTTGATTATGGCTTGACCCCCAATTTTTAAGAATGATTCCAGGAAAAAAAAATTGTATATTCATTAAACGAGGTATTTGTCACAGTGCTTGCCATGTTTCCTTATGTTGTACCCTGCTCGTCACATCGGGGCCTCATTGCTAATACAAATATTTCTCATGTAATAAATTAAATTTTGTAGGTATGTGGATGGAGAATTAATACCGGCTGCAATTTATTAATGTATGCACGTTCAACTCGCATGAAATGTAAATTATTTATAATTTGATTTGTAGTTAAGTTGTAATATTTGTATTTAGTTCATGGTCAAAAACGTGATGTTTGCCTGCCATTGAGGTATTTCAAGAATGGGTCATTTATGCGTACCTAGAGCTTCGCAGAAGCGCGGTGCGCAATGGTTCAATAACCGTGAAAAGATACTTGCGCCTCAAAATTTGCCGTTTTTCGGTGCGGAAATTGCTTTTTTGTCGAGAATTGGCTGATGATGGTGGTGGTATAATTTTATTTACAAAAGGTTAGGAAACCAACGAGTCCCGGTCGGAGCCCTTAGTCGAAGGCTCCGTTGGCTTCCCGCTGCTTCCCCCACCGTTTTCACTATGACGTGGGTGCAGCTTTGAGGCGAGGTTCAGAAAAATTTCTTGCGCTACGACTTATTGGCTAAGAAACGTTTAAGCTACATACATTGTAAGCTATGGAAAATGTGCAAAAATCTTGTTCAGTGAACACAGATTCTATCCTAGATTTCGTCGTATGCCCGTTTTTAATGCTTAGCATTTATAGGGCCAGCTTTAGGAATTTCATATCTACTTATGTAGCCTCGAGGACCTCACACTGTCGCATGACACCGTCATGTCAGGTCAGGTGGCATCGTGAGGTGACATGGTGATCGTGTCGCGTGACATCATGACACAATATTGCGAGGTCGCGTCCGCGATGTCGCTCGACGCCATGACGCGACACGACCCTTGCAATGTGCCCATTTTACTGTGGTCGCAAAAGGAGGAACGTAACAAACGCTCTGCCTTTGACGTTCTTTACTTAACCCAGGAGGGTTGGGGTGTACTAGAGAGGCATTCCCCTAAGGAACGGCTTTGGGGAATGCCCAAGAGACGGCCAGCTGTCTTGTTGCGAGACGTTGTTCCCCGATTGGTGCAGGACCACAACATCACGTACGAGCTGAACGTGAGTGCCTCCTGCCCCAAGCCGGAGTTCATCCAGGAGACCCAGTTCCTGCGCATCCCGGTGAACGACAACTACAGCGAGAAGCTCATGCCACACTTTGCGGGAGCCTGCCGCTTCCTCGGTACCCATTTTCCTCGACTCTGGTAGCAGCAAACGGAAGTTTGCTGCTAAGGGAGGGTGGGCGTTGCGTCGGGATATTACGGTACTATATACATTTTCTGAAAGAGCACAAAAATTTAGCCCTAGAGCAGCGAACAAATTTTTTCAAAATATTTTAAAATTATTTTTAATTATAGAAAGACCATAAAATGAAGACAAACTTCCAACTTGTCTGGTCCACCATCTTGTTGCGACGTCAGATGTTGTATAAACATCAGCACAAGGGGCAACGGAAGTTTATTTTGCGTGAAAGTAAAATTATGTTTAACGAGTGCCTAAGGCAGGAATGCAACTCTTGTATCTTCAGTGTGGCTGTGCTAGATACGTGCTGAGAAATGGGTATTTTCTCGCTTTTTTTCTCGCTTTTTGCGTCTAGACATTGTGTCGTCACTCACCCCATTTTTCGTTGAATTTCACTGATGAGAGCGAGAGCTTTCTCAACTGCTAATTGGACGAGCTGTCGCAGCTTTCTACTGGGCGATTGGTATCGACCCATGAAACTTTTTTATCCCATTGGCAAGTCTACTATTCTGGTGCATCAGAGGTTGCAGAGAGCTTCTGCAACCTCTGATGCACTTGCTCCAAGTGATTATCTACTGGTGGAATTTCAGCTTTTAGATGCCAGCAGGACAACTTGAAACTTGGACAAATGAAGCATGTGTTGTGAATTGCTTTCAGCATGAATTCACTTTCAGTTATTTTTTATTTTTCCCAAAAAGGGAGGGGGAGGGAACCTTGGCCCTTGGTGCTAAAGGCAAAACCAGTCGGCCATGACCAAAAACCGAGCGGGCAACCGCAATTTTAGTTTGCGTCTGAGATCAACTTGCTGCAGCCCTCGGTTTATAGTAAACGGTCCACTTGTTTTTGGTTCTGTTAACGTAAGACTGGAAGGTTTTTTTATCTCATTTCATTTTTGGGAGCAAATAAACTTTGTTCTCTGCTCGCGTTAGCGGACGAACCATCTGCTACCGATACCTTCGCTTGTTTTCCCAGATCTAAAACCAGAGCCCTTCCAGCATTTTTCGTAATTGGCGGCGTATTGTTTGCGCCACGAGGGTACATGGAAAGCGTCTTTTCTCTTTGCAGACAAGGTGCGTGAGTCTGGCGGCTGCGTGCTGGTGCACTGCCTGGCGGGCATCTCCCGCTCTCCGACGGTGGCCATCGCCTACGTCATGCGCCACCTGAGGCTCTCCTCTGACGACGCCTACAGGTGAGGCGCTCTTTCCGGCACCATCTGGTCCTTGCAGGACGTTCTGCGGGGGTCTTGCTACAGGGGTCCTCGGACGTTTCGAGGAACGTTCCTGTTTCTGCCCTCGTTTGCACTATTTATTGTTGATAATGCGTAGCCCACCTTAATGTTTTAGTACCTCTTGTCTGGCTTGGTTAGTGGCCACCTCGGCATTCGTGCGGTAAAGTGGTACGGGAGCCTACGGACCTCGTAAATAAGTCTACGCTCGCTATAACAGACTTTGAAGAAGATTAGGAATAGAGTCTGTTGTAACCAGCGAGATTAACAAAACACAAATGTCTGTTAACACAAACTTGTTTATTGTTGGTTACACTAGGCATTCTGGGAGAAAGTGGTAATCTTCGATTGGGCAGTACGGCTCACAGCATTTGCCAGAATTCATTGCTCCATTTTCACAAGACGCAACACCTCCTTTGGTGCCCCATTCTGCTCAGAGAAGCAGTTGAGGGCGTTGATATGATCCATGGCTTCAGCAGTTGTTACTCTTATTGTCACAGCCTCTTCGTCACCCTTTTATCCCTCCTCTTGGTCACAAGTAGAGACTCCTCTCACCTGAGCAACTATTCCTTCATCTGTTAGTTGCTCCGTGCTGACAACGTCGGCATCAACGTTCACGTAATCCGAAAAGTCTTCTGAACCAAAAGCTTTCTTAACAGCTCCCCAAAACCCTGGCTCTGGCTCGTCAGGATTGTCTACCAGAGGGACGGGCTCTTCACTGTCGTCGAAGCCAGCCTTCCGGAAACAGTTCTTGATGACTCGTGCTTCAACTTGTTCCCACACAGCAGAGACAACCTGCTCTGCAAACTTGAGGTCAATGACAGAGTAAATATTTTGCTGCATGTTGTAGAGCAAACGTTCGGCGAGCCGCATACAGTATCTCGATTTCACGGAGTGCACGATGCCCTGGTCAATGGGTTGTAGCTTCGATGTTGTGCACGGCGGGAAGTACACCACCTTTGTGGACTGGAGCTTTGGAACCTGCATGTGGCTGGAGCAGTTATCAAGGAAAGGTAGCACCTTCCTCTTCTCTTTCTTCATCTTGCCATCGAAATCCAGCAACCACTTATTAAAAATGTCCCGTGTCATCCATGCGCTTTTGCTAGATGCCTAATCTACGGGAATGTGCACCTTGCACAAGCACATGGTTTGCTTAGCCTTGCCAATTAATAGCAGGTTTGTCTTTTCGGTTCCGTCCATGTTGCAGGAGAAGAGAACGCTCACACACTCTTTAGATCTCTTCCCTCCGTGGCACGGTTCCCCAGAGAGACTGTAGGTCTTTCCTGGCCTCACTTTGTAGTAGAGTCCGCTTTCGTCGGCGTTGAAGATGTTACGCGGTTCATAGCCCGCAAGCAGACTCGGAAGAGACTGGTTTTTCCAGTTCACCACAACGCCGTCATCAACGCCATCGTCAACGCCGTCCGACCCTCCGGAAATGCACTTGAAAGTTACCCCGTGCCTCGCTTTAAAGCGGCTTAACCAACCATCGCTGCACAAGAAGTCGTTGTGGCCCAAAATGGCTGCCGATTGCTCCGCACGCTTTCATTTCATTTCATTTATTATTCCCTCAGGGCCCGAAGGCATTACAGAGGGGAGTGGGCGGTCGGCAGATAAAAATAACATAGTTGAACGAGGCAATGTAGCCGATGTAGTCACAACAGAAATCACTTTTGAAAACTGACGTGACCAACGCACTGACGTTCGAGTACGGGGCGGGTTGCAAGATTATTGAAACGCCAGAAAATGTGGAGATCGGTGAAACCAAGGAGGTTAGAAGTACTAGGAGGGGGCTCGTTGCAATATTGGTGAAGCCTAGTCATAAAAAGTTTAAACGATTTGTGCCCAGCGTGACCGCAGATCTCTCTGGCAATTGGTGCGCGTGACATGTCACGTGCGAGATGGATGGTTGATTGTAGGAGGATTCCTTGCAGGCTTGCGCGCGCTCCGTCCGGTAGGTTTTATCAGATCGAAGGCTAGACAAAGGCTAGCTACGGTCACGTGATGTGGTGAGAGTAAGGAGGAAAATGAGAAAGAGGCGAGGCGTCAAGGGAGCATGGCTTGTGGAGGCTGCGCAGCTGGCGTCATGTTCCCTCCTACCCTTCTATTCTCCATGCGTGAAATGGAAATGGTGTTTGCTCGATTTGACTTTGGAGTAAGAGTCTTATACCCTCGCCACCCTCGCCGTTCAAAAACTCTGTATGGCTGCTGGGGTGACTGAGCTGTTTTTTTCAACATTGCGACATCAAAGAGGGCATACGGAGCGCACGCCAGGCGTATGAAAAATGGCCGCCGTCGCAATCGCTGCGTCGTCGAAAAGCCAAGCAATTTTCGAAATGAGAGAATGTCAGCTGTCAAGAAGTCCGCAATAACGAAGCGAAAATATACGGAAACGTCTCCTAAAATGGTACATTATATCCGAATGTATGTATTAGCCGAATCCGCAATAAACGAAGTTCAATCAATGGGGACCAACCGAACTCCACAAATTGGTATGTTATGTCTGAAAGTCTGTTGTAACTGTATCCGTTGTAACGAGCGTAGACTGTAATAATGAACACACCGGGAAGTGTTTGGCACATAGTTGTGCATCAGTGTGCAGCTTGGATCTACTAAAGAAGTACTGGTTAACCACTCTGCCTAAAACAGACTCTGAGGAAGGAGGAATCCAGCTTGAGAACCCACGCTCTGCTCAAGCCATTTCTGCCCTCTTCCCCAAGCATTTCTTTATTAAATTTCATTTATTGTACTTGCAGCTCGCAAGTAGTATTACTATAAGCCAGCAGTGTTTGAGATTTCTCAGCTCGAGATTTGCTTTTTGCTTTACGAAAGAAGTTGTAATTTATTTGGAGTGGGTGTGAAATGCAGCCTTGATACTATTGCAGAGGAGTTACCGTATTTGCACGAATATAACGCGAGTTTTTTTCCGAAATTACGTGCTCCAAAACACACCTCGCGTTATATTCGGAATCGAGTTCAGCCACGAGGCGCGCGAGTCTGGTGAAAGCCAGAGGAGAAAGTCACCCCTCCGGCTCAATGCAAAAGATCCAATGGAAGAAGAAGTGGGGGTGTGGAGGGGCATTTTCTAGCCATTGGGCCACGTGAAGGGACGAATAGAAAACATAAAAAAGCATTTTTACCGCTTTTGTGTTTTTACAACGCGCGCACGCTGCACGCGCGCGCGTCATGCGGGAATGCGGGCACCGGCCAATTCGAGCCAAGCCAAGCCGGGCCAAGTCAAATCAACACAAGCCAAGCCAAGACCACCGACCGCGTTTACGCAATCATGCGACACGAGGCATTTGTTTACGAAGAGGGACCAGAACAAGAAGTGTGATCGTGTATCGGGTTCAGCAGTCTTTTTTCTGCCAGCGCATTGTTTAGTTTCTGCTCCAGAGTGGTCTGGTGTTTGTGTGTTGGTGCTTCTGCTTCCGCGCCTTGTTTGGATTGTGGGCTGCCGAGGAGCTCCCACGGAACAAAAAAGAACTACCAGACAAGCAGGTGCCGTGCTGCTGCATACCTGCGTAGTCGCCAAATGGATTGTAAACGGAAGGACCTGAGCAGTGAGGATGAGTGCAGTCAAAACCTAAACTGATATTTCTTCCATTTCCATTGACTTTTCACTTCTGCTATGCCCCGAGTGCGAGAAATTGACGCGGCATCGGTTCGCGTTATAATAGTAATAATATTTTTTTTCTTTTTGGGGGCATCAAAAACTGCCCTCGCGTTATATTCGTGGTCGCGTTATATTCGTGCAAATACGGTACGCAAGCTTAGAATAGACCATGGGCAAGGGGGGCGCTTTCCCCCCCCAGTTCTCAGAGTGGGGGGGGCAGCGCATGTGTTCTGCCCCCCCCCCCCCTGAAACAGCCGCCACTGGGCAGGGCAAACACTGGCCGGCGACTCCCAAGGGATACAAAGGGCACCGCTCCCCGGCCCTGGGGGGGGGGCCTGGTTTACCCACCCACTCAGAAACGAGTTAGTACGCCACTAAAATAGACCATTTGCGAAAATCTCAAAAGGTCATGCGCAAAGCGTGCAATGAATTATGGGAATGTCCTGTAGGCTCTGACATCATCTACAACACAATGTCCATAAGAGAGGAGGTAATGCAGTTGCCTGCCTGCCCTCACCCTCTCGCCTGCATTGCCTCCGTCGCCTCCAAGGTCGCCTTTACCGTCTGCTAGAGCCGGTTGTATACAACCTGTTCCCAGCCTTGGTTTTGGAGCCGTGGAGTGCCCTGCAAGCTATGCATGAGGTCTGTTAAACGCATCGTAGAAGTTCTTCTGGCACCTCTTGAAACTGGTGGCCGTACCTTGTGTTGCCTACAAGGACCACAGATTGGCTAATGAACCTGTCCAGAAAGCATCTCAGATGTCACGTGAATTAGGTTCTCATCATACCCGTTACCTCCAAGCACCACTTTCGACTCTCGGTGATTGAAAGACGCTTTATTTTCATTTTTGGTTTGTTCGAAGCGTGGTTGTGGACCTGGCATTCATACATGTAACTGAAAAAAAAAAAAAAAAAATGTCCGCTAGTTCGAAGTTTAAGTTTTGGATTCGGTTAATTCTAAAAATATTTTATGTGTGCTCTACAAGTTTAGTAACTCTGGTAGCATGAAAAAGCCTCAATATTATGCTGACTAAGCTTAAATTGCAACCATCCACACTTATCTCTCTCATCTAGTGTGTATGCGGTTGGGAAAAAAGAGAACGAGCGCGGCATGCAACTAAGCCGGAAAGCGGCTAGACCAGGCCAAAACAAGTATGGCCACAGATGCACGTCATGGTGCTGTTTCTGCGGGAGTGTAGTAGAATGGCTGGGCAGCGTGTCATGCACCGGTGGAGCACGGCCCATTTCAGCGACAACCGTGGTGGCTGGTGCAAGGGGATGCTGCGTGTCGCTGGAGTGCTGCTGGAGTTGGGAGCAGACGACAAAGCAGCTTGTGCGGATGCTTAGCATGCTGGTCACATCGCTGGATTTGTTTAGCTAGGTGCTGCTGGTGGTTCCTTTTTTCATCTTTTACGCGCCATACTTTTTGTAAAATGCTTCGTTCGGGGAAGTACCTTCGTGAGGCATGCCACAGTATGTGAACCATAACTCGAGTGGCAAAGATTTGTTATTCCAGTGTGCGTGGCCAGACGGTACCCTCATTGAAATCACTACTGCATTTGCGAAATCTCAACCTTATTTTTAAGCGAAAAGTTAACTTCAGTTTGCCTTTTTCTGGCGTGAATAAACGGCGGAGCATTTATAAATGCAGAATGTTAGTGTATCACGTTGCTGTTGCCACCGTATTAATTGTGATATAAACAAATTCTAAACTGGCGTAATGCCATACTATTCTGAGCATGTTTGTATGAAGCTCGTAGTTTTTTTAACTAAGCGAGCAACAAAGGCGTACTACGTATTTATTTATTTGGAGAATGCCTCTTGGAGAGCGCAGAGAAAAAGTTGGCCAAAGCCATCTTACTAGAAGTGGGCGAATATTAGAATACAAATTCTAATATTGGTATTCATTAACTATGTCTTCGGCATTTTCGAATATTCGAAACAGACGGAATATTTGAGAACACACTTGAAAACACTAGTTCTGCTTTGGTTTCAATGAACAAAGCTAATCAAAACTGCTACCGCACCGCCTATTGGGCGGTTGTGCCCAGTCCGTCCAGTCAGCGATACGGTACTGGTATTAGGTGGCTTTAGCGCTCCTTCATTCATTCATTCATTCATTCATTTCCATATTTGTTCTCAAAATACACAACAACTGTTTGGACCCATAGCCGTTGAGGCTAGTCCGGGGTCCAAGCATAATATAGGTTTAAAAAGGTGGCACAACACAATAGACTCATGCAATGCACAAAGCAACAAAATAAATCACGTTCTAGAAAGTAATTAGCGTAACTGCATTTCATAATCGTGAAAGAATCTTTTTAAGAAAGGCAGAAAGTTATTTTCCAACTTTATATTAATAGGTATTTCATTCCAAACTAGAGCACCATAAAATTCAATCAGCCCTTGTCCATATGCGTTATGGCAGGGCGGTAAATTCAACCTATAATTCGCTGCCTATTTCTTTCTGACTAGTATTTATCTCGTGATTCAAGTTATTTTACTACTATACCATCGCGCGTCGGGTGTTGCGCTACTTTGTCCACCCGTATGATGGCGTATGAGAACCACTGCGGTAAGCTGTCTGCGAAACAGAGAAACAAAGGGGGACGGCGCTAAAATGAAAAGAGGGAGGAGCGACATTTAGAAATACTTTGCAAGGGGGGCAGCATAAATAGTGCGCGCACATCATGCGACCCAACGCTCCAAGTACCGACAGGTACAACACTGTCGGCCGTCCAAAGCCAGCTTTGATGAAAGAGTATCAAGGGGTTCCTGCCGCTATAACAGGAAACGGTCCACCTACGCTGACGGGCTTTGAACACTGTACCCAAGCCCCTGGCAGAAAAGAGGATGCGAGCTCTAAATACTTTCTCTGGCGTTAAAATATGTGAAAATAAAGTTGCGAATAAATGCTTTGGCCCTTGACTATTCCATATTCGATTCTACATTCGAGGCTAAGCATTGTATAAACGCTTGTAAGGTCCACACTTGTTTTTCAGATTTTAGGGCTAATTTTTCATGCGCGGCCAACGGATGAAAACAAAAGTTTTGGATGCGCCTAAAAAAATTGACGTACTTGCGATCGCAAGCCACGGTCTCAAGCACCTTTATTTCGGTCTCGATCATTGTAACCTGCAATGTCCTTGGTGCTCGAGTCTTATTGGCGTCAGCAGTGGCCAGAGGTGCTCTTTTGAGCCATCCAGTAAGCGCCTTTTCTAAGCTGGTAATTTCTTTCGTCCCGATGTCCATTTCGACGCTGACATCAGGCAGGTGCAGTGTACCAGTAAGCCCGCCTTGGACCGCACGCTTCGTCCAGCAGCTTACGCAGATCCCGTCGACACCGTATCCGCGGCCCGTTGCACATCTGCCGCACTTTAAGGCATGAGTGACAGTTTGAAAGCACCTGGCCACAGCTCCCAGGTTGTGGGGTTTGCATAAGCCAACTTAGCAGAACGAAACACTCACAAAGCCTGGTGGCGACGTTCGGAAACCTGTGCATCCGATTTCTCGGCAGCCATTATCACATGGGTGGAAGGCGGCAAGCATAAAAAAGCATGGAAAGGTTAGATTCCCAAAGCTTTTATCTCGTAATCGTTCTTTTCTGCGCTTCCAAACACCGAAAACATCACAAACAGAAGCACATGCGTGGCGGGATAAAGATGGCGGAGTGGAGATGCGGAGCACATGCCACACTGCAGAAGCGGTGGGTGCAACACAAATAATATTTTTAATCTTTTGGTCTAAATTGGGGGGTTCATTTTCTATATTCATATCCGAGAAATGTAATATTTGCACACCCTTACATCTGACGAGGCATAAATTGCGTTCTTAACCCTTTCCTGACCACGGGAAAGTAGCAATTTTCAAAGGATCCATGCAAATGCTTTCATTTTTCTAATTATCTTGCGTATGGAGCAATATGATACATCAAAATGTGGCCAATTCGTTGTTCTTTTAAAAGAAACGGAGGTTAATATAATGTGGAAAAAATTTTTAGAATTTTATTTAATGCAATGTATGTGCGGAAGGCGTATAAATGCCGAAACTTCTACAGCTGTGTCAAAGCAAACGACATATAAGAAAAATTCAGATTATAGAAATTGTGCCTCACACCCACGGCTATTACTTCTGACAGTTAGTGTGCTCTAACAAAAGTTGTCTATTTTTCATTTGTTGGAGAGTTAGCCTCCGTAACACGTGTGCTTTTCAACGAAGGAATGCTTATAGTTGTGAAACGCAGGTAGTACACGTCACATCCCCAGCAGAATGCTTTATGTTCTACATTGATTTTGTCATGGCCTTGATTGCAGTTCCCTCACATTTCGAATTTTGTGTGCCTCGTTGGGGACATTAAACATGCACGCCGGCTCAAGACAGCCTCGGAAATTATAGCGATGCTTACCAGCAACCATCTGTTAAGCAACAAAGAAACGAGTGCTAAAATATAGTTTCCATGCCCCTTTAGACGAGCTCTTTGCCTCGTGTCGATCGCAATTGTACGAGGACTGGGGAATGGATTGCTGCGCTTTTTCTTGGAATCAGAGGCATGGTTTCAATCTGGAAGGTCGTTTTCCTCGTCACCCTCCACAACCACCCAGGCATGCTTTTCCCTCCTATTCTTTGGCATCGTCGTTACTCCGCGAGTAGGGTTCATCGTAGCCTGATTACTCCAAAGACACCGATCCGGGTCGCTCAACATAGTTATGGATTGCACATACCCTTGGCTTTGTAGCGAATGCTGCAGCAAGTTTGGAACACGTCTCTGACTAGTGTGTTTAGTGTCCGCCTTGGCATTAAAAGTGGTCCCTAAATGTCAACAAAGAATGTCGGCACCAGTGAAGAAAGTTCTTCACTGGTGCTGAAGTTAGGCATGCTTTAGCTTGTTCGACAGTGGTGCTGCTATGGAGGATGTGGCAGAAAGAGAGCGACCTTTGCTTGCTCTGTTCGTGGCAACGATTGGTGAGCCCGTTCCTTGCACGGAGGCCCTTTCACGACCTTTGGACGTGGCTGTATTTGTATGCGTGACTGAAAGGATTAGTTTACTAGGCATTGAAAAGCTGGAAACTCAGAAAATAGTTAAAAGTTTTTGTGCATGGTGTATAACGGCGTAACTAAAATAAATCACTCTCTTTACATTAGTCCAGTGTTGCGAGCAAACAGTCGTTCTAACAACGGACAAGCGATGAGGGGGTTTAGCGCCAGCGCAGAAACCATGTACACGATTGCTGAGCATGTCTTTCTTGCAACGAAGAACGCCTATGTGTGGAGCACGTTTACCGTGGCGCTACCGAAGGAACAGAGATGGACGTAAATCAGATCGTCCTCAAAGGCAAGTGCTTATGAAGAAACAAGTGTGGTTTGAGTTTCATTTTGGTAACTTAAATGGGCTTAATTTCGACTATCTTGCAGTTCCTATGCATTTAAATGATCTCCGAATGGCAGGAATTGCATTTCGAAGTGTAACTCTGTGCAGCTCTGCTTTAGCCAGGCTTTATGAAGCCATAGATTGTTTCACTTTATGCGCGGGCAAAGCTGGAGTTACAAGCCCAGGCATCATGCCCTGGACGATGCTTGCTCTGCACAAGCACGCATACAGTAATCCCTCTTTGTAACAAACTCAGCAGGACAGCAAAAAAATTTGATATAGTCAATAGAGCCTAAAAAACGGTGCCAGGAGCCTTGAAGGTGGATGCAAACACTTCAGAACACTCTGACCGTATATCTAAAGGAGCTGTGCAACGATTTTAATGTTGAAAGAATTGGCATCTTCTACTTTTGACATTGTTCACCTTGTCACAAATGGCAGAAAACACACCTCCTTTCATCGAAATGTTGCGATTCCGCCGCGTAATAGCGAGGCAAAAATTTGAATATTCCCCGACCTGCAGCCGCGAGCGGCGACCATGAGAAACATGTGGCGTGACGTCAATGGGGAATCTTGTAGAAAGATAGCAAGTTGTGCAAATACCTACTTGATAAAAGGTAACTTTCTTATAAACCTTGTCGTTCCAACATAAATATAAATGCATCAAAAACCTGGTATCATCAACAAAACTGTTATTATACGGAGTTTTAGTGGCGCCATCTATTTTACGTCCACAAAACCGTCAGCTCTCTCTGCTAGCGCGAACAGCCGCCAGAAGCCAAAGGGGGAGGGGGACAGGGCGGGACGGGTATGGCCGGACCCGGATGAGACTTTCCTTCTTTCACCATACAGTTCGCGCTGCGCCCGCCAGCATGTGGTCACGCGGTCGCGAGCGGATGAGTTCTCGCTGCTCACTGATGGCTCTAGATAGAGAGCCTCACCGAAGCCCCGCGCCTACCCCATTGACGCCACTGCGCACGTGATCCGGACGACAATGTACAAATTGAGAGGTGGCAAAAACCTGGATCTTTTTCATTTTTTTTTAAATAAAAAGTAGGGTATCCAGACAAAATCTGTTTTCTGTAGTTAACTTCAGAAGTGTCAGGCATCAACTTCCACAATTATTTAAGCGAAGCCCTGAAATTGTTGCACAGCTCCTTTAATCGAACAAACCTTGGTTATGAGCATTTCGCAGCAGCTTCAAGGAGTAAAAAAAATAATTAAGTGGAGTTTGCCAATAATTTCATCTGGGCATCATTTTTTGTTGAACTGCTCCAGGCATTGCAAAAACATAGTCACCGTTGCTGCACTTCACTTTCTTTCGAAGCAGCCGTGGGATGTTTCGCATCTCTGCAGTCGTCAGCATTTAATGAGGTACCTCTCCGACATTGTTTCGTGTTTACCCCATGCCGCACACAAGGTCTACGATCGCAGCGTCTGTGATAGGAGCAACAAGGGGAAGGTCCGCATCAACAGGCGCAAACGAATGAAAGTTATCCTCGGTGGCTTTGCCAACATGTTTTCACACACTCCTGTAGAGATCGTTGCAGCTCTGGGAATCGTGGGCCGCCTTGGCGAGCATGCTCGCGAGAGAAAATTCGACATGCGCGAAGCAGCTGGTGATCTTTCATCTCAGTGATGTGATTGCTGCATCAATGGTGCCAAACTGTGCCGAGGGGTTAACCCTGCTACATCCTACGACATTTTACCAAAATAAGGGTAATCTGCACCAAGCCTGCACCAAAAAAACTGTTTCGGTCGCCTTTCGAAATTGAAGCTAAACTAAGTATCGTAATTGAGCATGCGTGTGTCATGTGGCGCAAGCGGCTGCCCGACACAAAGTACTCTGCATCAATTGTCCATCCGGTCCTGCATGGTTTTCCTGCCGTCTTGCGTTTCACGCTCTCGTTGTCTCTTAAATCTCGTCTCGCGTCTTTCTTTTTTTTTTTTTTTACGATAGACGTGGGTGTGTGCAGACGCTCCGACGCTAGCTTGCCGGGTACAAGCCATGCCGTCATGCTGTGAAACGAAAGCATGTTTTTGTGCGGCGGGTGTTACTTTGTGAGCTGAAGCGTTCGCTCCTGAAAGCAACGGCCGTGGGAAAACTATATTTGGTCCCTGCCTTCTAGTCACCGTGGGCGCGCGACATCGGGTGTTGCCGTCCCCTCGTTGCTGCAGATATGGCGCTTTCTAAAATGAAACTAAGTACCGCCGCATGTTCATCAACATTCCTGTTCTTGTTTAAAGCATATGTTACTATAAAAGTCTCTCTTTAACTCACACTCCTGTGTCGAAGTATTGATTACCTAGGTTTCTCTCGGTGGGCTTTCTTTGGAGATTGACCCTAGTATGTGAAAAAGCTGCCGCGAAAGAATGTTGAAGAGAAGTGAGCTAAGGCCTTGTGTTTAGCTTGTACCTTGTTTTGCCGGCCTGGCAAGCACGTGCCGTTGGACTGTTTTTTGTTGTGTGCTTGAAGTTACATTTTGCATACAATTTTGAAAATCAGTCGGCAACAGAGCGGAGTGGCATGGTTTTGGTTTCGATCAAACAGCCGTTGTCTCTGCTCGCGCGGCAAAGCACGCGCAACTGCAAGCCTGCCGAAGTTGCCTTCACATTCATGCGAACATGATTGCCCGACAGAGGCACCAGCCGGGACGCTTGCAATCCATTGTTTTACGTTTGCTTACTTTTGACAAAAATCTGGCACTTCGGGAACCAGTAAAACGGTGGCAAGCGATTTTTCGGAATTGCTCGGCAACGCCTACAGCACTGTACACTTGTGGGATGTCTCCGCACTAAAAACACAAGCAGTGTGTTCTGTCACAAGACGTCACATCAGAACACAACACAACACAAAGCGCCCTTCGTTTGTGCAGCACTGAAAACAAGTTTTTTTGTTTTTTTCTAAGAATATTTGGTAACCACTTTTGTTGTTCCTAAACACTGTCTTGGCTGCCCCAAAAGCCGCTTTTGCTGCCCCAAAACTCTGTTTTGGTTGCTCCAAAGGCCACATTTCCTGCTCCAAAATGCTGCTTTGGCTGCTCGAAAAGGTGCTCTGAAGTGGCTTAGGCCAATCACATCACTGGAATAGTCTTCTGCCAGGCAGAAGACTGGTTCCCAGTTCCCTCCTCTCCCCACAGCAGTGGGTCTCTGAACTATTCTTTGCAGAAAGGAGGAGGGTCCATCTCTTTCTTCTATGGAAAGGAGGAACTGAGTTTTCTTCTTTCTGGCTGCACATTGGTGTTTAAAGTGGAACGGAATACAGCGACATAGGGAGTCAATCTTTAAAATGTCCAGTACATTGTGTAGCTCTATTGAGAGCTTGAGTGAAAAAGTTGTCAAGAACAGCTTACAATATTTGAAAACTTGTTAGCTCTAGCTGGCCAGCAACTTTTTCTGACGTTTTGTGGTTATGTTTCTTACCTCGGAAAATATTCGGTCAGTCAGTGAACAACTAGTATGTTTGTGTCCCCTATGTGGCAACATAGTCCTAGGAGCATTCTTCTGAAGTTATTAAACAGTTGTTTTTTCCATGAATTCGCTGTAACATTTTGCCGTGAATGTGCGTGTGATGAAGAGCCGCACATTTTCAAGGTTTTTCAGTGATGCATCAAGCACATTGCAATCAAATTGCTCCTTATGCTACAACTTTTAAACAAAAAATAGGGACTCTAACAGAAAGTTCAATAAACAGTAACTTGATGTTTCGAGACCAGTTCGGTCCCTTGTTCATGGGCAAGTGAGGGAAAAATTTTGCGTCGCTTAAATGAACGCACGGACACATGGTGCTTTGCTGACGTCACGCAGTCCCAAAAAGTAGCTGCTGGGCAGAGTCCAGAGACGTCAGCAAAGACCCCATACATCCATGTGTGCATTTAAGCGATGCATGTTCTTTCCGTTACTGACCGCGATGTCTTTGATGTGACGGCATATCCCCGTGATACTTATACAAAAATGGCTAAAAAGTATCCGAGAATACATACAGAAATAAATTTGCTTCCCAAACCATGGTAGGTGCAGAGGGAGCAGTTTGTGGTAAATTGAAATAATACTGCTCGTGTTTTGAACTGTGTTATGTGAAGTCAGTGTTGGAAAGTGCTTTAACTACATCGTATCAAAGTACTACTTCAAGTAGGTTTAGAAAACTTGTACTTTACATAAAGTACATTCTCCAAGTATGTACTTGACCTAAAGTATTTTTTCTGGTGCTTTTCGAGAAAGGCATCAGACTCCCGTCTTCAAAGTATGTTTCCCAACTTTGATCTTGCTAAATTTGCATTTCAAAATTGTGCTTTGTCAACTCTGAAGTAGTATTGGTGGGGATATTGTACTCTCACCAGACACATGTCCAGACGACACATCACTTCGATGCATCATATCGTTCAAATGGCGTATTGTAAACGGCGCATTCGTCATGTGAAAACGCGCTATCATTTTTTGAGACGTCATCTGGTCATTTCTTCGAGTGAAGTACTGGCGGCTGCAAGACGGATACAAGTAAGTGCCTTATAAGTTGATTGTGTTAACTAGTTTGGCAGCGACTTCATCCACTTGACTTTACTTTGAAAGTACATTGTGTTTATAATACTTTAGTTCAAGTACATTGCACCCTGCATACTTACTACTTGAAGTACATATCCCCTCACTTACTTTGTACTTTACTTCAAGTACTTTTTAGATGTGCTTTACCCAACAAAGGGTAAAGTACACAAAAAGTACTTGAAGTAAAGTACAAAGGAAATTAGGGGTTATGTACTTCCAGTAAAGTAAAAAGTACACCGGGTGCTACCTGAAGTACAGGGAGTTCCCGAAAAAAAGAACTGTGTTTCTCGGCCTGGGTAAATCAACTATGCATTGCAGAAAGCAGAAAGAATGTGCTTCGTGAGAATGTGACGCTAGCAGTTGCGATAGGACAGGAAACTTTGAGAACATGACGTTACCTGGATCATAAGATAATTGAGGAAGAGGAAATTTCTTTGAGCCCACGTCCACCTAAGCCTAATATCGTCAAAATGCGAAATGATATTGTGAACGTTCGTGAGATTTATATTAGTAAAAGACACTTGTCAGGAAGAAAGAAAACTATTCTCTTTCTTGCTGGCAAGTGTTTTTCGCTAATATAAATCCCACAGGCATCATTCTTGTTTTAACGATATTAGACTTAGGTGGACATCGGCCCATAGAAAAATGGAGTTTTTCTGGGAAGAACCAGCAGAACATACAATTATACAAACATTCATACAAATGAGAGGAGATAGAAAAAGAGAAGATAATTGTATGGTCGGCTGGTTCTTCCCAATGTATAATCAACTAGCTCAGCTTCTTCTCAATTGTCTTTTGGTCCAGGTAATGTCCTGTTCTCAAACTTTCGTGTCCTATCCCGACGGGGCCCTATCGTTTCGTGGAATTACGTTTCGTGGACAACTTTTCATGAACACAGGTTTTGTCAACGCAAACGTCTCATTGACACTCGTTACGCGAATTGCACATTGTAGGGATATTTCGTCATGCGTGTATCACTGGGGTGCATGTTAACTCCGCTCCCCGCCTCCTTTCATGCTGCTTCGCAGCGACCACCTGCGACGGCTCATTACAAAAATGTTGGTCTACCTGGCCGACCCGTACATGCTGCTTTGCGGCGATAGTCTTATGAAGCTCATTACAGAAAAAAAAGCTAATCTGAGCTCTCAGTGAAACGATTTGTCGATGAAACATTGCATGTCGATAACACGATCTGTCGATGAAACATCATTCGATGAACTGATTGCCACTGTATCCCAACCACTAGTGTCAGTTTGCTGGAGTTTGAGCTTTCTGCAATGCGAGGTTTATCTATCCAGCCCGGAAAACACTGTTCTCTTTTCTCGGGAACTCCCTGTACTTTGTAAGGCTGCTTTTGAAGAGTGGTGGCGATATATTGGGCTTTCGTATCAGTATTCAGTAGTACCGAAACCCCTATTGCATCAGGACGGCAGCTCCCAAGGGAGTAAAGTGGCAGGTTTATGCTAGTATAAAATTTGGGACCTCTTGCACCCCAAGGGGGCTCAGTTTATCGTAGAAGCCCAACAGTTAATTTTCGACAACAAATGTGACGAGACACCTAAGCCCGCTAGAGTATCGCGATAGAAGCGATACACTGTAAATGTATTTTAGTACCGAGTTACAAGTACATTTTTTAAATGTATTTTGATACAGAAATACGGATACCGAAAGGTACCTTTAAGGTACTACTATCGTGATACTGCTCAGCCTTGATGCAAATGCTGCTAGAGCCTCCAAGTAGCCTTTGCTAGATCAAGTAAAGAAAATTTATGAGGCAGATTTGACAAGACATGTGTTTATTGGCCCGTTTGCTGCCGTCCAACAACCTGTGTGCAGCAATGGCAAAAGTGACGATGTAGACTGCACGACACTGTCGGGGCAAATGTGATGTTTGTGCATTTTAGCAGTTTGTTTAAACATTGACAAAGCCCAAATTTTGTTATGCAAGTTGCCCTTTAAATGAGCGCATTCCGCCACAATAGTAATTTTGATGATAGCTCTTTATTTGCGAGAAAAACTTAAGAACAACTGGAGATCTCTTGTTGGTGCTGTGTGGTGCTTTGCCCACACGCCTTTGAGTGAGAAAGCATGCGTGAATTAGGTCTCGGAAATTTGCAGCTGAAGGCAGGGTCACAAAATTTTGCAGACATTTAGTTTTGTCCTAGTGAAATTTCAAGGATGAAGTGTTTATGGAGCAGGGCAAGCTAAATATACAAACAGTGGAAAACACGTTATGTAAACCAGTAGAACCACTGCCAGAGGCAAAACTCTTTGCAAATATGGTTTCACACAAGTTTCTTCTGCTAGGATATAAAACTGATGCAGCTGGAATGCACGTCCAAAAGAAGTAGGCAGAATTTAAAACTCCACACGAGGAATTTATGACAGAAATGTTGATATTGAACAAAAAGTTAGGGCAGAAACGATGTGGCAAAGATTTAACATACCGTATTTTCCAGTGTGTAAGACACACTTTTTTTACCAAAATTTTCGGCTGTGCGTCTTATATACAAATTTTTACTTAAAGACTTGAGAAAAGTGGTGGGTGCGTCTTGTACGATGAGTCTCATACATAAGACACACTTTTTTTTCACAATTTTTGGCGGTGCGTCTTATACTCTAGTTTTTACTTAGAAACTTCCGAAAAGTGGGGGTTATATACAGGAAAATGCAGTAATTTAAGACAAACCCCCAAGACTGGGGAAAATACGAAGGACAACACAACACACAAAGTCTCAATATCGGTTTGAAGGAGGGCATATTTGATCCTTGTTTGGTAAATTCTCGTCTTGTTTTTTTAACGGCAAATGCAATTTTTTTTTTTTTTTCTGATTGTTTTGGTTGTTACAAATCAGTAAGTTGAAGGGCACGTTTCAGTGAGGCAATTTCATTCCTGAGCAGTACTACGGCACAAAAACACAAAATATAAACTGAAACATTTCGAAAAACAAACATCTGAAACCGCCCCAAAATAACAGGCTGCCCAGAACCCGTCTTCTTCCGAAGTTACAACGCCTCTTCGCTAGCTTATGTTCGACGTTCGTCGAGCACCAATCCGACCTCCAAGAAGCCAACTGGATGCTATTTACGTTAGAACCAGAGAACTTTGTCGCAAGCATGCACAATCGTCCGAAGTTCGGGATGGATTCTTTAATTTCTTCAAAGGGACGCGTTGACGGGCTTTGGCGGCGTTCACAGGTAGATGAAGTTGAATCTGCTCAGCGCCTGCGGCAGACTGGAGATGATGGGTCCGTACCCTTGAGCGTTGTCGTAGAGCTCGAAGAGCGGCGCGGCCACCAGCTTGTAGTTCTTGGGCACGGCGAAGAGGGCCTTCTCGGGGAGCTGGACCAGGTGCAGCATCTTGTGTTCCTTGGGCGCCGTGATGTGCGGCGGCACGTACGGGTACTGCGGGGGCTCGAAGTTTGGCCGCCACCAGTTGCCCACGGTGTCCTCGATGAGCCAGTCCTGCTTGACGCCGTCCTGCCTGCCGAGCACCTCGGTCATGAGCCGCTTGAGGCCCTCGGCCTCGTCCTCGCCCGGGTTCAGCTCGCCGCCGGGCAGCTTGAAGAAGGTGGTGCCCAGCTGGAGCAGGAGCACGTGTGGCAGGCCGTGCTCGTGCACGAGCAGCACGCCCTCGACGGATCGCCGCATGCCCATCTTCTCGAACTCCTCGCGCATCCGCTGGAAGCGGGCGGGCACCGAGCTGTCGCGCTCGTACTGCGCCTCCTTGGTGCCGAACGTGTAGTTGGTCAGCGGGTACAGGTTGACGGTGCGGTTGAGCGTGACGCTCAGCACGTTCGTCGAGGCCGAACCCATGTACTTGCCCGAGTACGGCCGCTGCGGAGCGCTTTTGGGCCAGCCGGCCGAGCCCGTGCGCGAGATACGAGTCGCCATTTTGGTCGTCGTCGCCGCAGTTTCCGGCTTCGGCTTCGCGCGGCTTGCGGCCTCGGTGGACAATGCAAGCTGCGACGCGGGCGACGCTGGCGCCGCTGCCGGCCGCTGCGGCTCGCTAGGCCTGGCGGGCGCTCGGCGCAAGGATGGCTCGGCGAGTTCGTCTGCTGCCCCGCTTGCTCCGGCATTGCGCAGTAGCGCCCCTGGTCGCTTTGTTTTAATATCGATTAATGCGTTAGCGATGTTGGTGGAAAATGAAGTAATAGTGTGTGAGTTGCATGGCTCACTTGACACTGCCTCGTTTTACTATTTTAGGGTACAGCGAGCCTTTATAGTATGGGTAAAAGCCTTTTCTCTGTTATCCGGTTTTCTTTATAAACAGAATAAAACATTATTATTATTTTTATTATTATTAATTACGATTCTAAAATATCGGCAAGCTCGTAAATACAGCTGCCCCAGCTTTGTAAGCGCCAATGCAAATAAATTTTTGTTTGAATGAGAAAGGCTGCAACGTAACTGTTATGCACTTTGTATGACTCCATAAATTGCATTTCACACTTTTGACGCGATGTATGCTGTTCCATGTTCTAGTCTAGTGCATATGTTCAGTTTAGTGAACTTTCAGTTAAGTGAACTATTTCTTTGGGTCCCTTGAAGCTCACTCAAGTGATTGAGTTGTAATCTGCCCATGTATGCCCATCTATGGCCTTCCAATTTGGCTGCCATCGCACCACGTGCGGAGCTGTAGAAGATTTTTATTTGTTCGACACCTGGGCCCGTTTGCTCGAAGCGCTAACTGCGGTTAAAGTTAGCCGCAGTACCTAGGAGAGGGATTTTGAAATCACGTGACTGGGCTCGGTAGGGATGCGGGGAAACAAATACTACACACGTGTATACTACTTTTATTTTGGCACATTAAATAATATGCGACTAGTAAAATCCCAATTTTTTCCATCTAAAAATTCATTCTATGATACCTATGTATTGGCCTCGAGATCGACCTAGAGGTGGCGCTACGGTCGCGCTATCATCATCATCAAAGCGGGGATAGGAGAACGGCCGCCCCATAGGCTCTCCACGTTTGCGCGCGAGACGGCGTAGATTCTTGCGTTTATTTTGTCGCATACTATCGGTGGGAAAACAATTCTATCGGAAAAGGATGCGGTACTGTTCGGTGCTTCAGTGAAGATCAAATCGTGTTGCCACCGTGCGGCCTAAATTTGTATAATCGCTTCTGTGTGTGCGTCGTCTGCTCTATGCAGACGTTGGAGAGCATGGATCACCACGACTGATGCCTGTCTCTGGCTGAACTGGAATATTTATGTTAAATATTTGTTTCTTTTAAAATGGATGTATCGGTTCATCAACGTGGGAATTAAAAAAAAAATAATAAATTCCAACCCAGATAACATAATACTGGTATTGTGGGCTGTGAACTCGCAGCCTCTGTGCTTTGTTTTTTTAACTTCTAGCTCTTGCAGTAATATAAATATTTAGAATGAAGATAAGTTGGCGCTGTATTGGAAATTACCATGCTATTAAGTTCCTCTGCCCTTTTACTGTGCCATAGTGCGGGCAAGTTTTTTGGAGTCTGAAAAATCGAATGCGTTGCGATGAGGAGAGAGTGTCTCTTTAAGATCTGCAAACTGCACAGTTGGCAGGACAACTGAAACAAGTGAAACAAACTGTTCTAATATATCTGCCGGGACTGTAATAAAAGAGTGTAACCGAGCAACGCAGCAATGTTCCTGTTATTAAATGCTTTTCTCGGTAGTGTGGGTTCACCCGCTTCAGTTTTCTTGGTGAGCGCCGCAGATGTCGAAAGGCTAATACTATGAATTACTGGCTAAATAATCTTGTATTCAAACACGGTAGACTTTGCAACCCAAACACACGACGCGCACCACAGCACAGACAGCATCAACCGCAGTGATACTCTTTTACTGATGAGGGCTAGCGACCTTCACGAGACTTTCCGATCACCCTCCGCCCTCACCTAACGTACATCGGGACTGGACAGTTCATCGATTAACTTTCAGATTATTCAAGTAATGCTTTAATTGCATTTTTTTCCAGTTAATTGGAGTCTTGTGCTGGAGAAAGTCAACAAGGAGTAAAAAATGTCTGCATTAATATTTTTGACGTCTCTATTTCTTTTGTGACACAGGCTTGCACGGTAAACCACTTCAGCGTGCTTGTCATTTCGCCGAGGGTGATTATATTGTTTAAATAATAACTTTAAAAAAATTCATTTTAAAAGGCTTCCCGTGTACATATTTATGTAGGACTCAACGTGAAGTTTGGAATGGGAATGCAGTATGCCATTTATGACATAGCAAAACCAGTAAAAAATGTGTAGTTTTAATGTCTTTCACGCAATATGACCGGCAAAAAATCAACATACGAATTTATTGATTGGTTAGTCTATTAAAGGATAGCGAACAGTCGGGTTACTTTTCTAATCAAACCACAGACCCACTCAACATTCAATGCTTTATGAAAGCCACGGTTTGTGCGAGATAACAAAAATATGTGGGACCGGCGATTGTATACAAACCAACACACAAAGATTATGGAAGCTTCCGACTTAGTAATAATCGCTTTGCTGAATTTCTACGCACGGGAAACGATACAACACAACCTTTAGTAAGAAGAAACGGCAACAAAAACATAAAGCATTTAATAAGGAATGTCAAGCTCAGCCGGAAACGGGCTTGCGTCGTCGAGATCCATGCTTCTGAGCGTGCGCCCGTAGCAGACGACGCACGGCGGCGTCCCCGCTTTCGCACGTTTCCAATTTCGGCCGTACGGTGGCGACACGGTTCGATCTCGAAGCGAATAGCAAATCACAATTTTGATTTTTGGATAGTTGTTGACTTTTAAAAGCACTGGGGGCCGCCGTAATGCCTTTCATTTTTTGTCTACCGTACCGAAGGTATTTCAAGGTTGCTTTTAGCAGTGGTCTTGTTTTCAGCACGGTGCTAGCTCTTATGCCTACACATAACTTAGTTTGTAAAAAGAAATAGATATCACCAGGGACCCAAACTGAAAATAATAATGGTTCAGTTACGGTTCGAGTTAAGGCCCATTCACACACTTGTGTTTAGGTATGACAAACTGAGACAAGATCGGTTTTTAAGCTTTGAAGCCTTTGTGACGGCTTATGACCAGCTGCATTGCTGCGCAGCCGGCCATAAGCCGTCGTAAGAGCCTTAAAAACCGGTCTTGTCTGAGTCGGTCGTAATGAAATGCAAGGGTGTGAAGGGACCTTTATGTTTATGAGATAAATTTTGTTTAGGTTTTTCATGGTTTTGGTTTTTATATTTTAACTACCAACTAAACGTTTTACAAAAATTTTTTTTTTAGTTTGCAAAAAAAGTTGCCAAATTTGTTAAAATGTTGCTAGGAAGCAAGAACAGTGTGACAGTTCAACCCGCTGATCTCTATTGTAATAGGCTGGACAGCAGCCTCGGCAGCTGGGGCCGAGTGTCGCCACCGGCGGCCATTGATTGACACTAGTCAATGCATAGGACTCTATGGGAAGAATGAGAAAAAGTGCCGTTTCCCCCGTTTCCAAGCTGTTTGCGGCACTGAAACTTTATGGATGCTTTTCGATAAGCCCGTCGAGTAGCTTGCGCACTAGGATTAAAACTGACAGACCTCGCCGTTCTTATAAATAAATATTTTGTGTTCGAGAGTGACTCCGCCGTACTGCAGCTCAATGAGGCGAGAGTTACCTAGAGTTACTGGAAGTTGGTGGTGGTTTTGTTGAGTTGGGTTTAGCAGACGACAAGCTCGAAGGCTTTGCTACGTGGAATTCGCTCACTCCCGGAAGGCCGTTGTCGAGATGGAACTTCTTTGTCATTCATCAACGTCTGGGCTTCCCCGAGGACGGTCTTATTGACCACAAGTTCCTTTGCTTACTCTACTACGAGATCAAGCTTGCCAGCTCAGCCGTAGGTGCTCTGGTACGTTTGATTTTTTTAATCGGCATTCGAACGTTTGACAAATACCCATTCGATCTCCAAACACCCGACATGAGGCTTGCAGCCCACCATAAATTACTCACGTCTGAGCACAGCATACATGCTTCAATATTTTTACTTTTGTGCGTTTCTCCCATAAACTTGCGTGTATTGCCTGGTGTCAAGCAATGGCCGCCGGTGGCGACACCGACGGGCTCCCGATCCGCGATCCAGCCTACTGCAATTAGCCTTGAGAGCGAACAGAAGCGTCGCTGCGGTCGCCGCGCCCTGATTGGGTGAGGTGTACCGTGACGTCAGGGGGATGACTCCGCTGACTCCGCTCCGCGATCTCGCATCGGCTCGCTTCCCAGCACCGGTTTCCTGGTTTGATGTTGTGTGCCGCAAGCTCTTCGAGGAGTTGGACTTCTTTTACCCGGTGTGCAAGACGTTGAGTTAGGCCGATATTGACGTGGTTCCGTACTTTTTATAAGCCTGCTTGTCCCTTTTAACTTTAAAATAGGGTTAGAAATCCCGAAAGCTATCAGCGGAAGCAATTCCGCCGATGAACCTCCCAGTCTGTCCACACGACACAAGGCAATTTTGCGAGGGATCGGTGAAGCGGTGGCGCAAGTATTTCAGATGCTGGAATTCTTTTCTTTGCATGTTCATGATTTAGGACGATATTACATCCCGCTTTCGAGGCATTTGAAGTGAAATTTATATCGTGGGCCTTTGGGTGGTCGGCAAATTACCTCGCGACCCTGACTTTGGGCTGCCCTTTCCATGCGCTGGTTCGCAGATGTTTTAAAGGCCCTGTGTCTGATTATCTTTGAAGTGCTCATGGAACAGGGTTGTTTTACATAAATGAAGCTTCTTCGTGAATTAATTATTTGGTTTATACACATATGCAGGCATATTTCTTAGAAGATGCACAATTACTGGAAATTAGTTTGTATGGTAGCAGCAAAAACGGCCGAATTGCCCCCAGTTACCTGTATAATATGTATTGAACTACCCAAAATAAGGCAATAGTGCCTTAATTTGGAATGTTTATACTTTTTCCTGACATTTTTATTCCAGCCTTGGGTATTCGGAAAATACACCGTTTAGTCTGAATTGTCATTTCCAATTCCTACAAACTCCCTACAGCTGGACTCTCTGACAACAGAGGAAAACAGGAGTAAAAGCAAGGATTCAAACGTCTGTCCAGTGGTAGATGCAGCACTAGTAGCAGAAAATGTGGAACCTGTGAAGGGCGACAGTCTGCGTGAGGAAAGCTTTTGGTATTTTAGATTCACGACAATTCGATTTAAGTAAAATCTCAATTTTAGGGCTTAAGGGACTAAAAACGAGCTGGACACCTTCGCTTACGTTTGTTATACATTACTTGAGGTTTGATATAAACAAGTCCACAGATACCACCCGTGTAGTCCATTGAAATACTATCCGAATCCAGCAGAGGTCAAATGCGAGCAATGTATATAATAAATGTTCCTTGTTTTTGTTTTTTTTTGTTTTTTTTACTTTGCCCCTGCACTTGGGCTGTCTTACTTACGATTCTCTCCCCATGGCCCAGACTGTATTTAGCATGTTGCTCGTGCAGCATGCAGCTTTTCTGCTTCGGCGATCTTGTTTAAAAACAGAGATGCAAAAAAATAAAGTATACATAACCTGCCAATTCATTCAGACCATCAGCAGCATTTATTGTGTGAGATACAAATCCATAGTGATGCTCCTGCAATTGTGGCCATATTTCTTTATTTCCATATACCAGCTGCGATTCATGCGTTGCCTGCCCTGTCAACAATGCTTAATATGTTGGTTGAAGTTACGCCTGTAGCTACAGGCCCATACCTCAATAAAGGCACATATAAAAATTTACACTTCCCACGAAAAACGCGCCAAGAAAATATTAAATAAAAATGAGCGTGCCGACAGCTAGCGTCGTCACAGCCTCCACAGGGCGAGCAGGGAAAAATTTCTCTCCTTGCCGTGACGTCACCCCGGTTTGCTGTAAGGGGGCGCCACGTGAACTTCTCGGGGCTAATAGAGATCAGTGGTTCAACCCCTTAATCATTTTGGGTGAGCCTCGCTGATCCACTTAGACCTGTCCCCAAACTGTTTAAAATGAGTGTAGCTCGTCTGTACCCTTGCTCGCCCCCGGCTATTTTTAAAAATGATGACCAGTGGTGGATACCTGTGCAACCCAGCCTGCACGTGCAAAAGAAATTTTAAAAAATAAATTTTTGATCTAAGACTGCCAAATGTAAATAATTGTTTTGGGGTTAAAAGTGCAAAGATTTTAACTTCGAAAGAATTTGCTGCTTGTAATTTTCACATTATAGTATATCTTTGGTAAAAAGATAGAAAACAGAACTCCATATTTTTTTAAATATTGTGACGAATGACAATTGATGAGGCAGCGAATGACTGGAGGAAACTAGACGTTTATTAGGGTGAACTTGTGCCCAAAACAAAATAGAAAAAGGCTAGCGTCACAGGCGTCGATGGCGTCGTAACAGCAGGATCGAGCGCAGGGGTGAGACTCACTCCGTACGGCGTGGTGCGGCTTCTTTCGAGCCTTCCCTAAGAGCCTAGAACATTCTGCCTCAATCCTTGTTGAACTATACATTCTGAACATGAACAAGCTAGACAGTTCTCCAACCTTCTCGAATCTTTTACTGACATAAAGAAAGAAAAAGCGACAAGCGGTGGTGGAATTTGAACCCCGGCCATCTACATGGGAGCCAAGCGCACTGCCTACTTAGCTAGCTGCACACGCGGCATTACTCCCCCCTTTAAAGTGCATCGCTCTGATGCAGCACAAAACAAAACTAAAGAACGGATAATCTAAAAAGTCCTCTGGAGCACGAAAAGTCCGCAGTCCTATCGAGTGTAGAACGGCTTGAGCCGAACGACGTGAACCACCTCGTGTCGTAATCGGCGTCGGGATGATTTGTGGATTACGTCAAGCACGACTTCACAGTCGAGCTCCTTGAGGCGACGAAATACCTTGTATGGTCCGAAGTACTGTTTCAACAGTTCCTTGTCGAAGCCATGGCGACAAATGCGTGTCTACACTCACACCCTGTCTTCAGGCTGGAAGGGAATGTACCGATGACGAAAGTTATAGTGGCCAGTGTCGACACATTGCTGTTCTTGAATCTAGAGTCGGGTGAGCTGGCAAACTTCTTAGACCTGTCGAGCAACCACCTGAACATTGTTGCTCCCATAGTCAGCTGGTTCGTGAGGCAGCATCGCGTCCAGCATGGTCGTTACTTTCCAACCATGTACCAGCTGGAAAGGTGTTTCTCCAGTGGCCTCTTGAATCGCAGTGTTGTAGGCAAGCGTGACGTAGGGTAAGACCTCGTCCCACGTTTTGCGCTTCACGTCGACGTACGTGGTGATCATGCCAGCGATGGTCTTGTTTTGTCGTTCCGTCAGCCGTTCGCCTGCAGATGGTACGCCGTCGTTCGACGATGGCTGGTGTGGCTGAGCCGGAGGATCTCTCGAGTTAGCCGTGCCAGAAACGACGACTCTCGGTCTGTGATCAATACTTCGGGGGCACCGTGCCCGAGGGCGATGGATTGAACAAACAACTCAGCAACTTCCACTGCATTTCCTGATGGAAGGGCTTGTCTCGGCGTATTGTGTTAGATAATCGGTGGCTAGGATTATCCGATGGTTTCCTGGGGTCAGCTGTGGAAAAGGACTGAGTATTCCCTGCAAAAACGTGGAGCACATACTGTACTTTCATATTTTTAATTTACCTAGAATAAAATTCTTTTTTCGCCCATGCCCAGCGTCGCTCATTTTCTTGTGAAATGCAGCTGCTTCATTTCACCCATTCTTTGCATGCTATATGTACTGGACAAATCTATCAGGCTGACTGTATTTTTCTCAATTTTTCGTCATTAAACCTAGATCCTTATTTGTTAAACTGGCTGGAACGCTTTCTTACCAACCACTCTCAATATGTAACTCTAAATGGCAATAATTCTTCTCTGACTGATGTGGTATCGGGCATGCCGCAAGGTTTGGTTTTAGGCCCGCTTCTTTATCTAATATTTAGTAATGATTTACCAAGTTGTGTTCTTTCTTTCTTCATGCATTAATATGCAGATGATTGTGTGATTTATCGAGAAGTTCACGATGATGACGATGAATGCCTCTTGCAGGCTGATTTAATTTACTCTTTGGTGCAAAAAATGGCATATGAAACTAAACCCTAAAAAATGCAAACTAACGCGGGTTTCCCGGCAAGGCGCGCGCCCTTGAGCACATACACTGACCGGCATTCAACTTGAATCCGTAAACTCGTACCATTATCTAGGTGTTCGTCAACTTTAACCTGGAAACCTCATATCTATATAACAATCGCCAATGTTGGCCGCATGTTAGGATACCTACGATGTAACTTCAGAACGGTCCCAGTCAACTTAAAACTTCTTCTTTATAACGCTCTTGTATAGTCTAAATTAGAATATGCAGCCTCCACTTAGGGTACTAACCATGCCGTTCTGTGTAAAGCTCTTGAACCACTAATTCAAAATAATGCCGTTTGTTTCATTCTGTCTAATTATAATTGCACAGCCAGCATATCATCAAGGAAGTCCAGTTTGTTGTTACCCATTTTGTCATTGCGTAGAAAGTTTTTTTTACTTTGCGTGTTTCATAAAGTGTATCATCATCAGTTATTACGAGACCATTTCTTTACATTGCCTAACTATTAGTGAAAAAATACAACAACAACAAAAAAGTGTCTGTTAAGCAACGAGATGGCTCGAGTGCCATTACTCTGAAGTGTAGCTTATATAGTGTCTCTCTCGTCGGCGGAGCCCAATGACGTTTTATGACCGCCATTAGTAGTACAGCGAAACCTATGCTGCGGTGTGGATCCCCCGACGGTATTCATTTTTGAAAAAGGTGTATTAGAAAAGAGAAGGATTGATCGAACAGACTGCTGCTAGATCAAACATATAGGGGTTCATCTAAATCCCCTATGTGTTTGCGTGCCTGTGCAGGTATGTGAAGGCAACATTTCAGTTGCTAATTAAACTTCCAGATGGCACTGAATGTTGAATTAGGAAAGAGAAGGATGAGTGAAGAGACTGCCTTGGCCGCGCAGGTACGTGAAGGCCAAGCGTCCCAGCATCTCGCCCAACTTCAACTTCCTGGGCCAACTGCTGGAGTGGGAGAAGCAGCTGCGGCGGGAGAGGGTGCTGGGGCCCTGTGCGCCCCCCTGCCCGGCGTCGCCTTCTTCCGGGTGCCCCAAGAGGCTCTACCCGCCCGACACCATCCTCGGGTGGGTTTGGGACGGAGGACGGCAACCACCCCATAGAACCCGGCACTCCGGCATGCCTTCCGCTGGGCTTGGACTGGGATAGTCTTGTCGAAGGCAGATAGCTCGAGGCACCTACTTGGTTCTTAACCTGTCGCCCATTATGCAGGATGTTTTTTTTTTTTAAGCTTTACAGGCTTGTTTTAAAAAATTGTGAAAGCTACACTTATGCAGTTTGTGCAGGTGAGTTATACAGCCAGGGGCACATAGAATAGGGGGCTAATTAAGTAAACTTTGTTCATTAACTATTTTTATTAATGGAAATAGACATGTGGTTCCAGTTAGAAACTTGCTGAGGCGCATTATCGAAAACCACTAAATCAGTTGTTTTCAGAAAGACTGAGCGCGTGAGAAGCGTACTAGTGCACTAAAGTTACCACTCGTGGGGCAGGTACAAGGTTAGCGGTGGCGGTAAGGCGCCTGCACAATTTTTGCGTTTCTTATGAGAGCCCCAGCCTTGTACCTGCTCCACGAGTGGTAAGTTTAGCGCACTACTGCGCTTCTCACATGCTAGAAATGACCGATATAGGGGTATTGGATGACGCTCGGCAAGTTTCTAATAAGAACCATATGACTATTTTCACTAATTAAAAAGTTAATTAACAAATTATACTTAATTAACCGACTGATTGTTACGACTGACCTCATAAACTATCTCCCCCTGGCTGTGTAACTCACCTGCACAAACCGCATGAATGTAGCTTTCGTAGCTTTTTTTATACAAATCTGTAAAGCTTAGAAAAAACACCCTGTAGTACACACTCATTCAACTTCCCTCCAATTTCCTTCTTTTGCTTCTAGTGCTTTCACTTAGAGACGCATTCTGTGGCAGCAGCTGTTAGTGCCCCCTTCTGGCGACATCCGTACACAAAAACCCGCGTGATCCCCGAGCACACGCCGTACCGTCGCCCTCTCTCTATTGCCGTTGCCCCTTAGTTCTCTATATCTCGCCAGAGTCAATTGGACTCGGTTACATCTGCGCTTGAACAGATGTAGCCCCCTCGCCTGTGTATAGGTCGCAAATTAGCCAGGCTAGACTTTCTGTTTGTACTTTCACTCAAGTCTGTCAATGTAACTCTAAGGGCTGTGTGCAAGAAGGCTTTTCGAATTTCGTGAGTTATTAAGAATGCCTACAGATACTCTTTTCTTTTTTTTTTAGAACATTAGAAACTTGGAACAGGCTTCCTAGAAATGTTGCAAATTGTGATACGATAGAATCCTTTAAAAAATGTCTAATGGAATCGTATTAAATATTTGGTTCCTGCGTTCATGTACCTGTTATAATGACATTTCCTACCTTTGTTGTTTCTGTGTGTGGCATGATGTGAGCCAGTGTGGTTGTGCTTTATGGTTTAGGTTTGTTCTTACTCATGCTCCACTCCTATAATGGGGCTAATTGGGTGTATGGTATTAATGAATCAAAAATAAAAAAAAGAATAAAAAGTGCCAAGCAACCGAAAACACTACCGGTGCCGCATTAAAGTAGCCTTCCCTTCATAAGCCACCATTCTAGTAGCACTGTAGAGCCACAGATTGAAGAGGTCAGAAAAATAGTTTGCCTAAAAACATTCTGGCTGGGAGTGCACATAATAATTCTCTATTTTATCTAAACAGACACGTTCTACTTTTTTTTTCTTCTTTTTTTTTTTTTTGCATTAATTACAGTTAAAGTTTGATCTATATGAAGCTGAGAGGAGCTGCGAATTACTTGGTTATATCGGAAATGGCATTTTTGGGACATTAAATTCGATAAACCTAGATTTAATGTAACGGCATCCAGAGAGCTATCGCGGTATCGCTTTCCCGCAGTGGGTAACATGCCGAAAATGCAATTTGCACACGTAGGAATTTAGCCTACGAAGGCGACCCACACTGCTACTTTGTGAAAGAAACCTTAAAATCCTCGAGGAAACAAATTGAGGTTGTTTCTTTGACCTCGCCATACATGCCCCTGTCAGAGAAAGCTGTCGCTCACATTGAAGTCTACATTCCCCACCAGAGACGCAAAAACAGTGCCCTTTTCGATCCTAGCACAAATAATTTCAATGTTTTCTTCGAGGGTGAACTCTTTTCTCTTCGGTGTTATGTTCACGGCGATGCAAAAGTCACTGATCAGACAAGTGCACGGTAACTCTGTCTCTTTCTCGTACCTAGCATCCGGCGTGCACGCATTGTATTCCCTAATGCGTCAGTTGTGCTCACTTGCTCAAAGATCACGAGGCAAGGAAGTGGAAGGTAGAAAGCTTACGTTGGAGGTGCAATGACCGAAGCCCTGTCTGCCATTCTGTCTTGGTGAGGCACACTTCAGCGATGCCCTCTGCTCGTCGTTAGGCCTAACGGGAGGGCAGACCCTCACCGAACATAATCAAATCGAAACCAAGCGACCGGTGAATTCCATCAGTGCCATCTGTCACAGGCGACACAAGCAAAACGCCAGGAAACGGCAAGCGCCATCTGGTATTCTGGAGTCTGGAGTTGTTTTTCCATAAAAATGAAACTAGGATTGCATGACGTGCCAGCAACAAACCTGAAGTTTCCCTTCTTTTGCATTTATTTTTTTTCCCAGGAATGTTTTGCTAGATCTGGTTGACGGTCAAATTTCTTTCCTTATTTCGAGTTAATAAATGCCCTATGGGAATGGGATTTAAGGCGCATTCACACTTGCGGCTCGCAACCGTCGCACGATTGACTAGGAGTGTGCGACAAGCGACCAACGTTCACACTGCGGGGGATCGGCGAGTCGCTACCGGCGAGCCGCTTCTCGAAAGCTGTGGGGAGCCGCTGTCGATTCCCTCCTTCCCGCTACAAGCTCGAGTTTGTGTTGTGCTGCTTGTCATATGCATTGTTTTTGCCACGAAAGAAAGACTCGCGATATTGGCCTGGGGGGTCCTTCGGAACCACAAGGAAAGCTTAATCACTACACTGGCGTGAAATCCCTCGAGCTTTCATGGCACCTGAAATGTGTGTTCTGAATACGAATGCTCAATCTTTTTTTGGTGTTTTTTACGTAAATATTATTTTCTGGTGAAATTTCAACGAGAGTTTGGTGTTGCAAGCACTTTCCCGTCTGGCAATGCCGGTCCTGCCCCGTTCTTGGCTGCAAGTTGGGAGGGAGGTGCTGAAGTGTCCCCGTGGCATCTATCGTGCAGCCTGCCGGAGAGCCTGGTGACGCTGGGGATCCCACGCAGCCCGAGCGGCGTGGCAGCCGCCGACCTGTCTCCGACGTCGGCCCTGGCTCGGCTGAGCTTCGACCGGTCGCCGGCCAAGCGAGCCAGCTACGAGGTGGTGCGCAGCCAGAGCTGCCACCTGGGCTGGCTGGGCAGTGGCAGGCAGGCGAGCGTGGCGCCAACTGCCGACGCCTTTCCCGTGGTGCTCAGGAGGAAGGCCTCTGGGCGCAGAGACCCCAACGCGCATGACAGCGCCTACAGGTACGCTCCTTGCACGCACATCTTTTTACCTCTTTTTGAGCCCTTTCTGTGGGAGCAGGCCTCTACGCACCTTCCTGACTGTAGCATGCTGGGTCATGGAGAAAGTGTCAGCAACAGGGTGTGGTTATCTTGCTAACACTTTCATGGCTGACACTCTCCGTGTCGCCATGTCTGGTTGCTGTCACTCTCTACTCCACGTCCCGTTGCAAAACCCCGTCCAACGGCTTGGTTTCGTAGCACACGCAACAGCGCCTACAAGCGTGCTTTTTGCGGTAGTTCGATTCGTGCATTTCCCAGCCTCTGATGAAATGATGGCTTTCTATGGGAACCGTCCACAGATCTTCTTGATCGTAGCGGGCAAAGTCGGGGTAGAGTGTCAATAAAGGAGGATGTATCTAACACCCTCTCTTCGCTGTCTTTCTCCCATGACTGACACTCTCTCCATGTTTATTTCATCACGCTTCATCGCTCGCAGCGTCCGACATTCTTCCACAGCCGACACTGCCTCCGGGTATTTGGCCTCGTAGCGTGCACAACGACTCCAACCAGTGTGCTGGTAGTGTCGGTTCGGTGCTCGCACTTCCCAGCCTAGAAGCTTTTTTCTTCTTCCCTCTCATACTTGGAACCGTAGCGAGCAAGACCATAGAGAAAATGTCGGCAACTGATCGTGTCTTCGTTGCTCTCTCCTTTTGTTTGACGTTCTCCAATGGCTAGCACTCCAGCCCTTTTGTTTGGCGTCGTGGCATGCATCGCAGTGCCTACAGCTAAAGGCTGGTTCACATGTTTGTGGTTGAGTGTTCTCGAGTGCGGTGGGATCCCTCATAACCACTAGGACGAGAGAAGATGTGGGCAGAGGGGGACCCATCTAGCTATATATCATTTTTCACGCATAATTCAATCATAGTGTGCTTAAAATACTTCTGATCTCGCAAATTCTGCAAAACCACATAAATGGGAAGTGTTTCAGGGCCGCCTGAAAGATGCTGGCAGTCTCTTATTGTGAGCGGTTGCAAGTAAGCACGCTCAACCTCAGTTAAACGCAAACGTGCAAACCGACGCTGCTCATTAAGCGAGTTGGTGCTGAAACTTTGAGATCATAGTAGTAGCGCTTTTTGACACAGACGAGATGGGAAAACAGGACGACACGGTGCGCTAACTTCAATTGTTTATTATGCTGAAATACACGGGTATAAATGCTCCTCGTCATTGCTTCACTCAACCAATACCCTGCCCTATCTCTGTTCAGAAGAACTGGGTCTCTTTGTCCGCCAGATCAGTCGAAGCCACGCTGACAAACCGGTCTCGGAACTTTTTATCAGGTCTGCCTCTATGATTTCCCGTTTTATCCTTCTGTCTACTCAGGGATGGGCAAAATACATGCAAATATGTATCGAAATACAAATACAAAATACTTCATCAAAAATGTATTTAATTACGAATCTAATTACATTTCCAAAAAAGCATTTAAGTACAAGATACAAATACAACCAAATGTATTTGGTCTCGTCCAAATACTTTTCCAAATACATTCCTCAAAATTTGATCAGCGACTTCAGGGCACCTGCAACGGGTTTCTGGCTATCTAATTTTAATTTTGCATCGCACACTCGGGAGTTAGTGCGCGAGGCTCTAGTAACGTAATAGAAATATAATCACAAAAAAAATGTAATCAGCTTGGACGTAATAGGTAAAAAAAGTACAGAGCTTCAAGTAGCTTTTTTTTTGTCAATTACATTTTGGTATAGACCAACAAAGAGCCGAGACGACCAAGACGCGCAGCACTAGTTATAATTTTTTATTGTTGCAACTCGCACCAGTTACGAAAATCTGGACGACCCGCGCATTTAGAATGTTCCAGGCAAAAATATGGATGGAAATCAGGCTGGAAAGCATCACAAGTTGTCACAGGCACTTGTTTAGCCAGTCTGCCTGTGAACGTCGATTTCGTCACTACTCTTGCCCTGGACTAGCACCGTAATCACAAAGTCACTAAACGCTTGTGCTTGATTGAGAGACGCTACATTCGGTGCAGAACGTAATTTTCTTCCTGCTCTGGACAGTGACAATAAATTTGAGGGATGTATTTTCGCCCACAAAATTGTATTTAATTACAATTGTATTTGAAATACCCACGTTTTAGTATTTAAATACACACGTCATATACATTACCCAATTTGTAATTAAATACGAATGCAAAATACACAAAGTATTTGAAATACGTATTTAAATACTTGTATTTGAAATACTGCCCATCCCTGTGTCTACTGATGACTTGAAACTGCACCCACAGTCGTGACAGTGCATCGACAAACGGCCATCCCGTTGCCCACTCACTTCTTGGTTGTGGCGCGGAGCATTTGTACTTGTGTTTTTCTGCATAATAAACGGGTGAAGTTGGTGCACTGTGTTGTCCCTTTCTCCCCTCTCGTCCGTGTCAAAAAGTGCCACCATGTTCTCAACGTGTGAACCAGACTTTTGAACCTCGTGCTGGTTTTGTTAGAACATTTCCACTCCCTTTTAGATGCATAGTATTTGTAGGGCCAGTTCTGACCACCCTCGCGTCCTCACTGGGATGTAGCCTCGATGAGGTCACGGCATCACATTACGCTGACACCGTCCCAAATGCATTCTATATGTGTGGCATTTATGGGTCCTCTGCAACCTCGCGTCGCAACTCCATGCCACGCGACACTGTGATGTTGTGTCATGCATACGACGTCGTGGACCTAGGTATGGTACGCATTCAGAACGCTTTTGCGAAAGGCCAGAGAGGGACCTAATTTTTGGTCTGCCAATGAACACCAAGTGCAGACTGCACCGGGTGTACGATAGCTAAAGGAAAAAATATCGCCTGGCTCGGACGTTTCATTCGATGCGATGGCTGCACTTTAGGAGGTTTTTAATGAGCGTTACTTTCTATCGGAATTGTCAAAGACATTTCCCCATTAAATTTAGCGGGGAAATTGTAACATCGCATCCTGTGACACTGTGACGTCACGTAGCCTTGTGACATTATGGGACGCTGACATCACGCGAGGCTATGACATCATGCGACACTAACGTCGTGCGACATCTTGATGTAGAGGCTCCCCATATAAAGCAATCACTTTAAGTGGAGATCAACTGGCAGTAAATGTAAAAAAGATTTGTCTTTTAGCAAGTCGAATATTTTGCATATTTTTTTGTAATTGGCAATCACTTTTTACCGAAGACTATTTTTAAGTGCTAAAAAGGATAACTTGTACCAGCTCAAGAAGTGAGATCTTGCTTCTAAGACCGTTTCTTCGAGTTCTATTTTTTTCATTCTGTTTTGCTTGTGGAGCCGGTATCTCGGCAACCATTTGGATTATTTTCGTTTCATTCACTTCATTATACTCTTTGAGCTACACTCCACTTTGTGTCATTCTTTTTTTTTTTTGTTTTTTTCTTTTTCAATTTATAAGGTGGTCCTTCACCTGCACGCCGTTTGTGTCCCTCCAAAACAAAGAATGCAGACTGGAAATAATTGTGCAAGAAATTCACAATGCCAGAATGTCGGATTGTGTAGCATACATTGGGGCAGTAGTCTTCAACCACCAATGTTTCAAAGACCCCTTCTGGATTAGCAGAAGTGACGGGGAACCCCTTCTACCGGGGAAAAGGGGGGATATATACAATTGATGAATAGAATGACAAAAGGGTAAACAAACAAACCTAAATGCGTGCAAACCAACTTTGAACCTTTGGAACAGAATAATCAACCCTACTCACTCAGCACACATGCTGCGGTGTCTATTGACCGGGAAAACCGGGAATTGTCGGGGAATTTTAAGACACCTGGAAAAGTCAGGGAATTGTCTGGGAAATTTTCAAAAAGACTGCCGAGTCAGGGAATTTATCCCATGCTTGCCCGCTTATGCTAGAAGTGGTAGGCACGGGCAGGCATAGCCACAAGCGCAGTCAAGTGCGGCGTCGCGACCCTCTAGGCGCGACACGACCCACCCAAGCTGACGGGCGCAGACGGGCATGTATGGCCGTAGCGCCGCCACGCCAACTTTCTACGCGCTGCGCTTCACACGAGAGCATGTGCGAAGCTGGCGGCTCATCGTTCTTTTAGTACACTCTAAAGCCACTAAAGAAGCTGCACTTTAGAGTAGCAACGCTAAGGTATGACGGCTAAAGAGTTACTCACTGTTACTAGTGAAGCAGAGCAGTAGCTCTGCTTCACTAGTTTGTGACTCTATTTAGGTGGTGTTGCTGTGGTTGCTCTAGTACAAGGAGAAACAGTTACTCTAGCCGATACTAGGCGGCGCGAGTCCCCACTCACTCAGAAAAAACAGCCGTCGTTCATTTATCTACCCTCTGAGAGGCGCGCGCTAAGCGATCCATTCATTTGTCAGATATGGTGTTTTCGCGCTTCATGGTAAACGCAACTGGATGCCTGCACTCTACGAGCTCTCCCACGTGCGTTTGAGGCTTTGGGTTGGGCTCTCTGGGCTTTCTATTGTGTTATTTTCCGGAAGGGGAGATATGTGAAAGTGACTATGTCGCTGTTGAGGAAGTGCTCCTTCAACCTCAACTGGACAAACTTGGGCATATCCACGAATGCAAGTTTGATGCGGCCTGTTCCGAATGATCCAAATAGAGCTCATTGCACAATGTGCTGCAAAAAGTTCTCCCTGAGCAACATTAGAAATAGGGTGATTACTACTCATGTTGAGGTTAAGAAACATCAAGCTGCTATGAAATATCTGCAAAGCGTTTCCAGAGCCCAATCATATTTTTCAAGACTTTGACAAATGTGGACTTGCCTTCCGCGGCAGCAATGGGCGTTTTGTCCGGAGGTAGCGATAAAGCTTGTAAGGCTCCGGCAATGCGTATAACCACCACCACGGAAGCTCTTAGCCCCTCTGAAGAAGTCGGTGGGTGGCTTTTTCTTGAAGAAGAAAGTCACAAAGGGCCGAGATCATGTGGTGCTTGAACACTATAATTACTCGTGGATCTTTCCGTTCAGCGGCAGCGTCTGCCTCGCTGTTTCCGTTGATGTTCCCCACGTCTGAGACCGCCAGAAAAATTGCAGCTTGGAAAGCGCAAAATGGGATATACCATATTTCATGGCAGTGGTTATCAACAGGGGGTCCGCAGACCCTTTGGGGTCCGCGAAGGCATTTTAGGGGTCCACGAAGCCCTGCCTCGTCAGCCAAGCCCGGCAATAAAAGTAGCCTTTGATGCCATTGAGAAGAAAAGTTGCAATTTTCGGTGAGTACTCTCGTGTGTATGTCAATGAGGAAAGTCTACTCCACACTAGCACTTACTTGTATTCGCTTATTAAATCATTATCATAATTAACCTATACCTTTCCCTACCCCTCACCACAAATGGGGTCCTCCATCATCTCCGCCGATCCACCAGGGGTCTGCGAAACATCAATGGCTGAGAAACACTGTCTCATGGTATCGGCCATGCTTTCAAAAGAAGTTGCTAGCAAGCCTGTCTAGCGTGCCATATCTGGTGGTTGCTTTTGATGAGTCACTGAATGAAGTAACCCAGAGAGAACAGATGGATGTACTGATCAGGTACTAAGACCAAACTCCCTGAAACAGTAAATTCTGGTCAATGCTGTATTCTAAACATCTTCCAAATTGAAGGTAGTTGCTTTATCTGACTTAATAAAACGTTTTGCATTGTGAATAGTGTCTATCTATAACATATTTCATTTTGGTGTCTGTAGTTGCGGGTCAGGGAATTCAATTAAAATAGTCAGGGAAAACCTAAAAGCCAGGGAATTAAAAAAAAAAAACAATTTGGTAGACACCCTGCATGCAAAACAACCAGCGTCAATTCAACAAACAAAAAATTATTGCTCGCTGTGACTGATGGTTGAGGCCTGCAGCGTCCCCAAAGGGTCCGGGAACCCCCATTTGAGAAACCCTGCAAATTTGGGAATGCTGCCCAAGTCTGACGAGCCTTCTGTCATATATTTCTAGAGCTGCGGGCTCTCCACCTGGTTCAAAGTGGAGAAGTGTTGTATATGAGAGAGTCATTGAGATATGAGTGTCATATGAGCAACAGCTGGTGCAGCTGTGGGAACTGAAGAAGCGTTTCTTGATCCCCACATCCTGCCCAAAAACTTTTCTTTTATAGCTGAATTTTGCCCCTGCAGACTCTACGCAGAGTGTGGACTATGGTCGGGAAAATACGGTGCTTGTTTGTTGAGCCCCCCCCCCCCCCCCCCCATGGTAGTGAGGTGACGGGTTTGTGGCAGGTCCCTGACCCTGGATGAAGTGGTGGAGCTGAACCAGGGCTGTGGTCCGGAGCCGAGCCGGCTGCCCCTCCCCGGGAGTCCACTGAGTCCGTCGGAGAGCCACTTCCTTCAGGATTTCGAGGAGGACGTCCCAGGTCCTCTTTCTTTCCTTCCTTTGTTTTTTGTGTGCTCATGAACAGCCTCGGTAATGATACCCAACAGGGAGATTAGAAATCAGTGAGAAACAACACTAGTGCTGCGAAATTTGCATTGTATAGGGTGACCACTGTGGATCCTAGCGCTGTAAAATGATCCAACAGAACCAGCACCTAAACATTGAAAGCTCAGACTTGCATGGAATTTGCCTTTAGCTGGTGCATTTTAGTGTGCACCACCTAAATGCAAATTCTATGCAACTGTGCTTTTACTTCACAAGCACGCGTGCGTAGAAGACCCACTTAAAGTGTCGCGTTCACTCTTGTAGCCTTTCTTTTGCTCAGACTCATAGTAAAATTAAGTATAAATTGGAGTTGTTGGCAGTTTCCCACGATCGTTCTGGGTCAAGGGATCCAACCAGTCTAGAGATCCAATGAGTCGAGAAATTTAACCCCTTAAGTGCCAAATTGTTTTTTCCAAAAGTAACCTAAAAGTGCCATATTCTTTTTTTTTGTTTCGAATTGTTATTCCTCTAGTATTACACATAAAATTTGAAAAGTTTATTACGCAAAAATCAGCGTAGGCGAAAAAAATATTTGCCAACCAAAACGAGTGCTGCCATCTACTATGATCAGCGCCGCAAAACTATTCGGACGAGCCTACCTTGTTTGTGGAATTGAGGGCTACCGAAAAAACCACTGGATGAGCTGAGCTCGTCCACGGCTTTTTTAGCCAGAAAGTGGCCGACAAGCTCAGCTCGTCCAAGGCACTTAAGTGGTTAATGAGTAGATATCCATGGTCAGTTAAAAGTCAACTCCGTAGCGGGTTCGGTTTACCTGAAATGAGTTCACTATTAGATAAGATCAAAAATTTTTGTTTCTTTTAGGAACTTAAAAAAAAAAAAAAAGATTTTCTGTAAGACAGTGTTTTGAGGTTCAATTGATGTTATAGCATTCACCATAAGTAACAATGTAGTCTATCATCTGTTGGACGAATTTTAAGTTGCATCGGTGATTTACATGTCTCATAAGGCTCGCTTGGTTCCGAGGACTGTGCCGATGTGTTCTGGAATAATTTTGGGAAGCCATTGTAAGCTGCATTTTGAAGGAGAAGACTGCAATGCTTAATATTGGATCTCCTGACCCATTTAACCTTTTGACTAGTTCAACATGAGTCAAGAGATCCAGTGTGGTTCGAGAGGTTCGTTGAGTCCAGACGTCCAATATTGGATCTTTAGACTCGTTGGATCTCTTGAGTTGTTTGACCTTGTGACTTGCAATTTCCCACGATCGTATGTGTTCAACTAAAATAATAATAATAATAATAATAATAATGACAATTTTATTGCAAATGAACAAAACGTATGTTAAGTCTGACCTGCCTAAGCCACATTGGGCTTGACTGGCAGCGTCTTAAAATCAGTGAAACCATGCCGTTTGCAAAAGGAAACATGTAAAATAAAATCCACACAAAAATCAGAATAACAAAAGCAAACTAGTGAGCACTTTACGATCTAAAATTTCTCAGGGCTTTCTTGAGCTTGTATTTTGTTCTTAAATTTAGAATACTAGAAGGTAGTTTGTTCATAAATGCTGGTACATAGTAACTCCGAGCTCTTTTTCCAAATCTTGTCGAACATCGAGGTATCCGGTAAGGCTCTTTGGGTCTAAGAATACGAGAAGGGACATATGGAACTTTAAATTGACTATCCCAAAAATGCCTATGAACAACAGTTTCCATCAAGAGCGAGTTAAAATCAGGCAAATGCAGTGCTTTAAACACATCAATGTCCTTATCAAGGCATAAATCATAGGAAATGTTCTTTAGCAAAGAACGCAGAATTGAATTAATTCTAATTTGCCAACGCAGAGAACAATGACCATACACGGTAATACCGTAACGGAGCACACTGTAAACAAGAGCATGTACAACAATTTTTCGAACGGATAGTGGCATAAAATATCTCATGTTGTATAGCAAACAAGACACTGCACGAATTTTCTTACACACATGAGCAAGATGAGTGTTCCAGGTTAGATCACTGTCGAAGAATAGGCCAAGATATTTTATAGAAGATATATGCTGTATAGGCTCACATGCACATGATAGGCACCTGGACGTATGTAATCGTAAAGAGCAGGTCATATTAACTTTTTTCAAAGGGTTGTGGAAACATATTAGCTGCGTTTTGGATGCATTAACTTTAATTAAATTAGCTTCAAACCAGTCCATAGTTTTAATTGCCGCAGTTTGCAAAGACGAAAAGGCATCTGAATAATTGGACGCTCTAGATAAAATAACGGTGTCGTCAGCATATTGAAATAGCGAAACTGGTACCACCATGGAGAGGTCATTAACATAAAGATTATATAACAGTGGACTTAAAACCGAGCCCTGGGGGACACCCGCTTTGATTGAAAAGAATCCGCTTTGATACCCTCCAAATGAAACACATTGACGCCTATCCTGTAGAAAGTTTTCCAGTAAATTTAGAAAAGAACCTCGAAAGCCTAACTTTGAAAGCTTTGTTATCAAAATGTGATGGTTAACACTGTCAAATGCCTTGCGGACATCAAGGAACAGTGCGCAGGCAACTTGATTCCGTTCAAAAGATAAATTGAGCATGTCAGAAAAGTCCTCAAGGAGCATTTGAGTACCTCGGCCTTGTGTGAATCCGTACTGATAAGGAGATAGTAAACTGTGTTTATCTAAAAAGCTATTCATAGTTATCCACATATGTTTTTCCAGGATTTTAGCAAAGCAAGACAGAATGGAAATAGGTCTATAATGTTCTACGTTATTTCGCGCGCCTCCCTTGAATAATGGAATCACCAAAGCGGTTTTCATTGCTAATGGGATGATACCATTAGATATTATGTGATTAAAAATCGAAAGTAGAACAGCCCTAATCCCTTCAAAGTTTCTGCGCAAGTCATTAACTGAAATACCGTCGATACCTGGAGATTTATTGGGCTTAAGGCTAAAAAGGATTGACCTAAGCTCTTCTTCAGAGAGAAGAGGAAGATAAGCCGAGTCTAAGACACTTTTGTTTAAGGTACATGAAGCTGGGTGTTGCCCTGCAATACCTGATACTTGAGAGAAAAAATTGTTAAATTCATTAGCAATACTCTGTCCATCAGTAGAGAATTGCAAAAGAAGGTAGCTATCATTGCTTTTAGTGCACTTCTTCGTACCATGGAGATCGTTGATGAGCGACCAAGTTTTTTTTATATCAGAACGAGCGTCCTTAAATTTATTTCTAAAGTGCATGCGTTTGGCCTGACGAATCATGGCATTAACCTTGTTTCTGTATTGCTTAAATTTCAATCGTAGCATAGTGTTACCGGGGGAGCGTTTTGACTGTGCCCATAAAAGATCTTTTTCTTTGATGGCTGCCAATATTTCTGAAGACATCCATTTCTGGTCTATGTTACGATGTTTAATTTTTACAGTGCGTGTAGCCGCCTTTTTAAAAAGGTTAAACTGAGCTACAAACTGTTCATAACCGTCAGCTGGAGATGTAGTTAGAAGAAAAGTATTCCAATCATGTTGCTCCACAAGTTTATCGAAGTGCCTGGGATCAACTATTGACAACTCCCTCACAGCGCCAACATAAGTCAACGGCTTAGATATCTGTGTTAATGAACAACAGACAAAATAATGATCAGCAAGTTTCGTTTCAATAATTGCAGACTGAATTACTACGTTCTGTGCTCGTACGTTTATAGGATCAATGTTAGATACCACCAACTGGCCAGAGATGAATTCCTCCCGTGTTGCCTTCTGAATTGTTGCTTTTAGGCCCCATTTAGACAAAACATTAAGGTAGTCTGCGACTATGGTCACTGTGGGACGAAGTACGTCGATATTAATATTGCCGTTTACACATACAAGCTCTTCAGATGAAAGAGTGGACAAAGCTAAATCTAATTCGGCCAGAAATAACCGTGCATTACAGCACGGGGGACGATAGATTGAGAAAAGGACCAGGGATAACAAAGGAGTGCTTAAGTGCAGCGTAACTACTTCTGCCTGTTGGAATGAAAATTTTAACTCGGCCACCGACCAACTATTTTTTATAAACACAGCCACACCCCCTCCTCTTCCCATTGGACGAGTATAAGAGAACACCTCATAGCCTGGTATTTTATACTTAGAGAAACTGTCCGAAGAAATGACCGAAATAATAAGGCTGTATTCAATCTTTGGTAAAAGTTTATTCCACACACTCTTTTTGCGTCAGGTTTGGGGCGTAATTGCTTTCTAAAGAGGGCTTTCTTTAGATGTATGCGAGGTATTCCTTTCCTCGTTGTCCTTCCTTGGCAGTTAATGCTGAAAGCAACTCGAGATTTACATTCTTCTTCACCTTGCAAGCTCGTTGTGAGGTTCATTGGGAGACTTCATTCAGCGATGCCATGCCCCGATGCTATACACTTTGTACATCTTGTATTCTTCACACTGCTGCGCCTGCCTCCGTGGCATGATCGTCTTTCAAGTAGAAAATGCGGGCACCGTTCTGGTGAAGAACACTGCTTTTTCTACATTCACAGCTAGAGCTTTAAGGCCCGTTCACATACTTGCGACCGACTGAGACAAGATGGGTTTTTAAGCCTCTTGCAATGGCTTACGACAGGATGCGCTACTGTGGAACCGGGCGTAAGCTGTTGCAAGAGGCTTAAAAACCGGTCTTTTCAGTTAGTCAAACCGTAAAATACCGCAAAAGCGCCCACTATTAACATTTCCCAAACTAAGGTATTCTGCAATTTATATTGTTAAGCACCCGATTTGACCGCACAGGCACCCATGTCTAGATTAACCCAGTTTTTGGTGAAAGGGGGGTGCACATTCCACCATTATTTTACGGTAGTCGAATGCAAGCGTGTGAACGGGCCTTCAGTTAACTCGGAGCGAAACACACTCCTTTGGCGTCGCGAAGCATCCAATGCTTGTTGTGCCATGCAATCTCCTTCGACACGGTGATGATCGCAACTGGAATTTCGCAGTCCACATTGGGTTAGCCTGCAGGCACGACAGCTTCATAGCTCTTTTCTTTTCTTCGGTTGCTTTTAAAAGACACTCGCTCGCTTAGGTGAACCAGGACGTTCGGCGAAATCGTGGGGACAGTGTGCGGGGTAAATGTAGGCGTCCTTCATTAAATTCGAACTCACTCACCGTTAATTTGGCGTTCAATCTCTAATGGCAAGATCAAGTTTTTTGTTTTTCTTCAGTTTTGTGCGTGTGCTGTGCTGCACCCGAGAGGGTAGGCGTGAGCCGGCCACTTCTCGGAGCTTGCCGATGCATAGTACCGTTGACACACAGATTCAAATCTCGCTAGTCCATGCAAGGAGACCCAAAAGCCAAAATGGCACGACACCAGAATGCACCGTCCACTCACTGCCAGAGCATAAATGGAGGATGACAGCATCGCTTGGCCTCTTGCCTTTCTAGCACACTGTACCAGCAATCGACGATGCAGAAAACATCTCCCATCGCCCAGAATATTACCATCTTGGAAGAGGAAAGGAAGCATCGAACATAGTTACGTCGCTTCCTTCATTCTCTAAGGAAACATGTCAGGAAACCTTAGATTAAAGGAGCCAATGTGAGTTAAGGTTGATTCACGATTCATAAGTGCACCCACTTGCAGAAGGAAAGGCGCCGATCTAAAGAAAGGAGCCTTCCTGAATTCGGAGCTTGGTCTTACGAAGGAGGGTGACGTTCCGCCCCTCGTTGCGAGGGGAATCGTTTGGTGCATCCAGCGTGTCTGAGGGATGGCTTTCGTTAGAAAGCCCCACATTGCGCTCGAACTTCACACCCTAACGATACACAGGTCAAGGCCATATAAGCAGTATAGCCCCATGGGGGCTATATTGCTAATGTGCCCTCGAGTTCCAAGTGCCGCACGACACCCCGGCGTCGTGCGATGTCAGAGTCACGTGGCACTATGACATCGTGTAACATCGCAGAATCGCATGACTCGTTAATGTCGCGCGATGTCACACATGCACAGAATGCATTCCCCGTGTCTCCGAGTCTACGAGAAAAGGTCGAGAGACGCTTTATAACGAATCGGCACCTTCCCAGCACTTATGCGTAAGTGAGCATTTAGTCGGTCATACTGCCACGCACGTTGCCGAGCGAGCACAAGCGTGACCGAATGGTTACCGCACCTGTCACGCGGAAGGTCTAGTTCGATTGCAGTCAGCACTATGTTCTTTTATCTATTCTTTCAACTTGGCGTTCTCGTAAGTTCAAGAACATTGTCATCTGATCAAGTTCCGAATGTTCTACGTGCCGAAAGTTGTACGCCGAATGTTCCAGAACCCACTCGGGCACATAAGGGACTCCGCAATGCGAGCAGAGTCAGTCTCGCCCCAGCGTTCGATCCTGCTGTTTCGTCGACATCGACGCCTGCGACGCTAGCCTTTGTGTATTTTGTTTTGGGCACAGGTTATCCCCATTATACGTCTAGTTCGCTTCCGTTTTCGTCGCCTCGTCAATCGTCATTCGTGACAATACGTGCCCAATTTTCCTCTCCGTTTTTGGTGCACCCTATCTTGTAACGAACGGGTGCCAACGCTCCCGCGCCTTCCCGTTTTCTAGGAGAGGACGGCTGCGCATCCTCTGCCCCACCCTGGCAGTCCGTCTCGGGCCGCTTCTCGTCGTCGACGGAGCTGGAGGGCTCGCACGACTCCGGGGTGACGAGCGCCTCTTCATCCTCCTCGTGGAGTCGCACGTTCCCGGAACCGCCCCCGGCACAGCCCCAGTCCTCCTCTTCCTCCTCCTCCTCCCTGGCCAGCCAGGACGACGACGACCGACCCCCAGAGAAGGTGCCGCCCGCCCACTTCCACGGGCCCCACGGTAGGCTCCGTTTCCGTTGGAAGGTCTTCATTGCTTTATTGCCATTGCTGGTTTGAAGGCTGGACGTGCGGCTTCAGCATTGTTGTGCGTATTCAAATGATTGCGGTGAAAAAGAACAAGGAGTGGTAGGTGAAAAAGATGAGACAAGCGCTGACTCGCTACTGATGTTTTGTAGACGAGAGGAAAGATGCCTTTCTTTATCTCTTTCTTTAGGGCTCGAAGTGAGCTGTAAAATTCGGTTCCTGCATGTAAATGGCTCAGACTTTCTCCAAAAGTGTTTAGTTCGGTAAAAGGGTTAATGCAGGCTGACTGCCCACTCTCCAGATGTCTCTAGTAGGGATGTTGCGAACTTGCCAAGTTTGAAGTTTGACCAAATTTGACTTTTTAAACTTTTAACGCAAGATTCCACGAGAGTTCAGCAGAAATTAGACTGCTGGCTCGTCAGACGTGCACGGGCAAACATTTATAGCAAGATGACACCACATGGCAGATGAAGCGTGAAATGTTTGCTGTGTGTATTGTTTTATTGTTTTACGTTCATAAACTAACTAAACCATTAAAGTATTTATGTCTGGTTTTATATTGTGTAAACATTGGTGATCTGTGGGCGCGTTTAGTAGCGCCTCCCTCAGCTCCGAACAGAGTAACTCGAGTCGGAATTCTCGGAGCGCCTACTGAACGGCGAAAAAAGTGCAGCTGCTGCTCCAATGCAGTTTCCGCTTCCTCTCCTGTGGCAGATGGTCTCCGAATAAAATGGAAGCAGATGACGCCGAGCACGTTTGCTTTTATCTGATGCCTGCATTAATAAAGTTTTGACAAGGTCATTAAAGAAAAAGAGAGTAGACATCAGCGGTGCTGTTTGAAGCGATCCAAAGTGATCGAGCCCTTTGCAGGGCGGTGCGAAGGATGCTACCGTTATAAAAACACACAAAAAAGTCATCAACACACGCAAAATATGGAGCTTGGTGAACCTACGCCTCCGGTTACTGCACTTTTATGCAGCGATATGTTTGTTCTGCACTTCTTTACAAAGTTTCTATCACTGTATGTGTTATATACACACGGCGATCAAGGTTTTGTCGGCCGAAGCACACATCAGCCAACGTCCCATACTCGCACACACTCGGATTTAGCTACGCAAACAGAACATTATTCAGGATCACGCTGTGTGAGTGTACAACCGCGCACCAAAGTCACGTCCATATTCTGCCTTCCTCTGTTCAGCACGAACACGACTACCATTGATAATCACCAAGTTTCTGTGCAGCGGCAATAAAAAAACCTGGCATCAAACAAATTTTTACGTGATTTATTAGCATATCCAAAACAAACAAAATATGCTCCAAGGCACTTCCAGAAATAAGCCTTAGCTGGAAACGAAGTTCAAAGGCATATTCCTTACTTTGAGCACCTTTCACTAACAAAAGTGAGCAAACCGCAGATCCACGCCACGGCCGTCGCAGCTTGTCCCGCCATTTTGTTTGTTTCTTCTCTTTCAGCACCAGAACTTCACCGTGGATACGGAAATACGTCATACCGTGCCCTTTCCACTCCTTGCGCACCGTCTTGAGACTCGGTTCACGAGAGCGTGACTCCATTACTCCGGAGGAACGTGACCCGGAAGTTGTCTTTTGCGATCTAGTGGGAGGAGCGCAAGCTCATCGACTCCCGGGGCCACTATTGAACGCGCCGATTTTCTAATGTTTAAAAAAAAAACTACTTTGTAAGTTTACCATGCTGCAAGTTAACCTGAGACTGGGGTATGAAAGAGAAATTCTAAATGTAGACATACACCGGCTCGCCTGTACTTTAACTGTCTTTTCATTACATATTTGTAAGCTGTGTTTTTCCAGAATATGCATTTTTTGTGCAGAAAACACTGTTGACAAGTTGGACTTTGTCGAAGCTTGCCGAGAGGTTTGGTCAAACCATTTGAACCTCGAGGTGTGGAAGAAGTTTGCGACGTCCCTGTGCTACAAATCAGCCTTTTGGTTGTCTGTGCTGCTGCAGTGGCTGACGGTTCCCTCTTTGCAGCTCTCCCACGTGCCCAGTCGTGCCCGGTAATCCAAGGCTGGCTGCGGCGTACCTCCAGCTTGGATGAGTTCCCCGAACCTCCACGGCTGTCGCAGCCCCGCAACCGCTACAGCTGTGGCAGCCTGGAGTACCAGCTGTGCGAGGTCTGGAGCCAGCCCCACAGGAGCCAGGCCGCAGAGCCCCAAGCCCCGCTCTGCCGCTCGGCCAACATGATACAGGTGCGTCCGGCTGGGGATGCCAGCTCCCTATCCCAGGGAGTGCCATTCCCTGATGACCCCAGGATATCCAATCTCTGGGATCCCTAGAGTTCTTGGGGAACACAATTCCCAGGACCACTGGGGATTCCCAAGAACTCAATCCCTGGTATTCCAAGGGATTTGGGGGAACATGATCCTTAGGAATCCCAGTCAATGCCATTGCCTGGGATCGCAGGCGAAAATCAGCCACTTCCAGCTGGATTATGGAACTTGCCCCAGCTGGAAATGAGACGGGCCAGCTGGATTCCAACTGGATTGTCTCATTTTCAGCTGGGACCAGTTCCATAATCCAGCTGGAAGTAGACTCATTTTCACCTGGGTTCCTAAGGATTGCGATTCCGAGGATCCCAAGGGGCCTAAAGGAACACAATCCCCAGGATCACTTGGGATCAGTGAGAACATAATCCGTACGATGCCTACAGATTTTCATGAATGCAATTCCTAAGGATGCCATGAAATGGTATTTCCTTAAAATAAACACCCCCCCCCCTCAAAAAAAAAAAAAAAAGATGTTTTGTATTTATACAGTGTAAGGTTGGTTTGCTTTGAGGTGCCGACACTGGTTTATGTTGTAGATGAGTAATTTCAATACCACTGCTAACGTTTTGTTTTTAACGTGCATCACTCAGTAGTGACACACAACGGTATGATGCTCATCCAGATTGAAGCAAGCAGGGGTGGGGATTGGAAACACACCCCATGGGATCCCTGGGGGCCTTGTCTACATAACCTCTGGGGTGACTACTGACCCTGAAGAACACAATCCTTGAGATCTACCTAGGGATTCTTGGGAACACTATTATCCAGGGGAACATAATATTTTATGCAATCTCTAAGGATTCTTGGCAACATCATTTTCTGAGATGACAATCCCTAGTGGCCCATAATGCTATTCGATGATTTTGCAAAAAAAAAGTTACTTTATAAAGAGAAGGCTTTTTTTATGTGCTTTTAGTTTTTGTTTTACCTACGTGATGCTGTATTGATTCATACTTTTAAATAATAAGCTCGCTACCTAGGGGCACTCCCGCTGTAAATTATAGCATGATACGTTAGGAAATCATACTAATTTAGCGAATTGGGCAAGTTGGTAAATGTTATAAATAATGAAAACAGCTCAAACGACGAAGATGAAGTAAAGAAACATACACGACAGGAATAAACTGTACAGCTTCATCCTGTCGTGTATGTTTCTGCACTTCGTGTTTGTTGTTCGAGCTGTTTTTTATCATGTTTAGAAAACCAGTTTGTCCGGCCCCTCCGAAACAGTGCACAACGGAGGCCACAAAACAGACTCGTCGCGGTGTCTCCTTCCCTCCTGCCACTGAGACTCGTTCCTGCGTCGCAGGTGTCGTGACGGCGGGGGCAGAGTCGCGCCGCTGGGTGCCCTCGCGGGAGAGCGCGCCCCCTCGCGGCGACCCCGTCGTCCAGGGCCTTTCGTCCAGGCGTGTGCGCCGGCGTGCTGGGCTGCGTCAGCGGCTGCCTGGCCCTCGCGCTGTTTGCCCTGCACCACCAGTGTCTGTGGGAGCTGTGGGACAGCCACGTGGGGGGCACCTGAGTGCCTTTGGAACGAGCGGCTGGTTCACGCGTCCGAGTGCAACCGCTTACGACGAGAGAATGCGCTGTCTGTGGAGTGGCCCGGTAGCCCCGGAACGGTTTGTGGGCGGGGGAAGTTCCTCCCATAATGCTCTCTGCTGGCCATGCGATTTTCTCCCCTCACCTCCTCCGTAAAGTTTGCTCCGCTAAAGCGGAAAGAGTGCAGGGCTTAGCAAGAGGAGTTTGTACTGCTTTTCTTAACCTGCAACAGACTGCGGCTTCTACAAGATTAAGTCTACGAAAAACTAGTTCCTCGTAACATTGCCAAAAGTATTTGGAGCCCGAGCTGAAGCGACGACGCGTAGAAAGGAGAAAATACAGGCGGTTCGGATGTGGTTCGGGGCTCTCCGACCGAAGGCACCAGTGCGGTCTCTCGTCGTAAGCGATCGCACTCGACCGCAAATGTGCGAACCGGCCATTACTGGGGCATCGCTTGGGCCTCTCAGTCCGGGGCATCTTCACAATGTCTTAGGGACGCTTCGAAGAGTGAGGGGTTTTTGACGAGCTGCAAAGGTCGTCGGTTTGGCCAAGCTGGCTCTGACTTGAGTTTGTTCTAATCGAATTTGAAAGTGTTGTTTTGTGTTTTAGAAACTGAGAAGTACAACCTCATTGTCACGGTTCATTGCCTTAAACCATTCTCTTGTCTACTTTTTGTTTGTTGCGTGAGAGGTAGCATCAGTGGTGATTCTAACCTGCAGCCTGTTATGCGTGCCCAAGGAAGTAGGTGCGCGTAGCCTTTTCTTTTATGGAGCCTCGAAGCAGAGTTTCTTTTCTCTTCACTGGACCAGACGGTTGGGTCCGTGTGTGACTGAATCCCGGAGAAAAGCTCACCAGAGAAAAGCTCACCGGAGATGAACTCACCAGAGAAGACCTCACTGGACAAAAGCTCACCAGTCTTTTGATGGACACCGAGAAAAGATCACATCGCATTTAATTTTTATACGAGGTGGTCATTATCAATTTAATGTTCATTCGATGAGGTGAAGAATTAGTTTTCATATTCTGGGATTGAATAGAACATTTTAGAGCAGCAAAAGAGCTACGTATACATACGTTCCACGCAGACGTTTCAAAGGGAGCTTCGGCCTTCTGTTTACTTTCATGTCGACTGTTATCGCCTGACTTGTGCCATATTTAATTCTGACATAGCCTGGTTCTAGGAAATATCAACTTTACTTGCCGATTGGAATGGCTAAGAATGTAAGGTGTGTACTTAATTTCTTAACCCTTTGACGGTAGAGTTTTTTTCCCTCCCAGAAGATGTCTTGCAGTGATTGGGTTTTGTTTCCAAAGGAAGAGTATAAAAAAAGGGCCAATGAACAAGTTTTTTCTTTGTGTTTTAGTGGGAGCATGTACCGTAAAATCCCGTTAGAGTGTCCACACAAAATGAAGTGAGAGATGGTGAAAAACATGAGGTGGGCTATCTTTGGGGATGAGGCAGTAAAACTTCACCTAAAATTAGTGATAAACACAAGGGCACCTGCCACAACCACAGGACACGGAAACTGATATTGCAGATTGCTGACACGGCAAATTTACGTCTCGCATCGCAATGAACACGTGGGAATTCGCTACAAACTCCTGTGCCACGGGAAAGGATGCAGCAGACTTCGGGTGCAGCAGATTTGTGTTTCACGGTGCAATAAAAATGCGGAAACTGGCTACAAACTTGCGTAGCATAGGAACTAATATTGCGCGCGAAAATCGTGGACAAAAAACACGGCACCTTGCGATGAATTTGCATGTCATGGGCAGCGATATTGCACACGCAGATTGCAGACAAAAACGGGGGGAACTTGCTGCGAACTCGTTTGTTGCACGTACCAGTACCACAGATCGCACAACTCGTGTGATTTCCGGGTGGGCGATGTTTCAGAATTTTTATGTTACGGATATTTAGTCAGAAAAACTGGGTGGGCATTCTTTGGGGTGGAGGGTGCCCTTACGGGATTTTAAGGTAGTGCTTGCAGGCTACTGAAGTTTACAAGCATCAAACGAAAAAATTATGGGCAAAATGTTGTCACATTTCTTTCATTCCATTCTTACGACATTCGGGCGGTTCCAGATTCCAAACCTGAGGTACTTTAAAAAGGTTCTTCGTGGGATACTAAGCTCTCATCCTCCGAATTCAATTGTGCAATTGTGGGAAGTGTTAAAAGTCTGAATCGGAAAAGCCATAGAAGCCGTCATGCAAGGCAACCGTCTTGTATGTGTCACCTGTGCGGAGCGTCCAAATTTTAGAACCCAGCAAAACGAAGCACATTGAATATAACGTTTATGCTTCATCAAATACCGAAGAAATAGCAACACGTCTCGCAATGCACACGGTTTCGCATTTAGGTGCATACTTTGATATGTGTAATCGCCGCCCTACATGTACGGCAACGACCATCAAAGGGTTAAATAAATGGCAACAATATGAAGATTTAGGAATTTATTTTTCCAGTGTCGGCTACTATTTACATGGCAATTTAGCACGGTCATCCAGGAACAACTCAAGTTCACTACGCTGGTTAGATTTTTCTGGGCTATCTTCTATTGACCGTTCAATAGCAAAGCTTTATTTTCGTTGTGCAACCCAACCAGTGTATGGCTCACAGTAAGAAATATTTTTCTGCTGGTAAATCCAGCAGAAAAATTTGCCAAACATCCATACATATTTTAGTCAAATTAACGTATTTCAGTCGAGTAAAGGTTCAATTCACAGATTCGTAGGTGAGCTTTTCGCCGCATATGACGGTTTTGTGGTGAGCTTTTTTCTGGTGGGTTTTTCTCTCCACTAGTACCATCCGTGAGGAGTGGTAGACAGTGGTAGCAGTCCTCAGCACCCACTTAATGGCCCTTTAATTTAGTCAAATTCGGTATAGCCTCTGTTGCTTTTCTGCCGTTAAAGAACTCCAAAGATCACCATTATCATTCTTTATGAAACCTCCCATTACACCCGGAGGCTAGACTGTTGCCAGCATCCTGCTCTGAAATTGTGGCTTTCTTCGTTGTGTGGATGGCTTAGGTGATTTTCCGGCGTTGCGCGGTTTTCCCGACGTGGCGCCTTCGTGTGCTGTACTATTATATCTTGGTAGTTGGGTGGCCCCTTACCTCCACACTCTTGAGTCTGTCTCGAGGAGGTTGCGTTGGTACCACGGGCCCTTTGCTCGTTTCATCCACATATCCTGTTCATAAAGAAATGCTCGTACGTACCGGCACCCATTTTCCCGCGCGACCACACGTCCAACATGGCGGGCTCTAACCACTTTGGTGGAGGCCCTTTGCAGGAGACATTCTTGGGGTCCTCTTTACGAGGCCCGAGGCAAAGGGGGAAAATAATGCGGTCGAGTTCTCTAGCGGCAGTTGTAGTTTGGAAATGGATTGCAGAGACTGTAGCGTACCAGCTCTCCTCCGTCATGACAGCAACGTTGGAAACTTTGTCTAGAAAGAAGTTAGATTGCGTAGTACTTTAAGCCTGGTAATTTGCGAGGACATGTTTTCTTTGTGCAACATGGCGAACATGGTGGTAACTTGTATGACTGTTCAGAAGACACGCATACACTGTTTCGGGATGTTCAAGTAGTAGTTCTCCAATAATGCTGTCACAGAACTGGGACGCTTCCTCGCATACAGTGCGGTCCACTTACGACGATAATGAGAAAGCTTGAAATTTCAATCGTTATAACTGATCATCGTAGTGTCTGGACTAGACACTGATCGTTTCAAGTCTTGAACACTCTAGAAACTGGTTGTTATAAGCGGTACATCTTTAGATGTGGTATCGTTGTACGTGGACTGCAGTGCATGCAATCGTGCCTCCGATCGGCGGATCTCTGTAACTTACCATATTACGACTTCTATGAAGAAACTGTAGGGTTTAATATGCCTACCGTAATGTCCCCAAAGATAGCCCACCTAAAATCGAAAGCAAATCAAGTGAAAATAAGGAGTGGGCTTACATTCGGTGTGCGATCAATAAATAAAGTTTAAAAGGTGCCAATTTTAGATTCCGTGACCTACAAAAAACTTATAATCGCAGGGAGGGGGCGATAAACCAAAGACAACTGTCCTTCCCAGTCTGCAACGTTCGCTTATCTCCCACCTTGGCTATGTATAACAATTTCTGCCGAGGTCACCACTGGCCAGTGCCCTGCAATTGCTAACAATGGGCTATCTTCCGATGCTTTTGAAAAAATAACAAATCGGGAAGGGTTTTGTTACGGTAGTATTTTCAGTTTTGAATTTTAGGCTGAAACAATATTTTTTAAAAACTTGCAACCATTTTTCTTGAGAAAAAGGCGGCCTGAGACTAAGGAACATGCACCGTTCCTTGATAGTTGGCACTTTTGTGTATAGAAATGTGATGCTGTGCACTGGTGCGGCAGTGTTTACCTTTGTATAGTTCACAGCTTGGCATTCTCATGTTTCTGCATAATCTCGGATATTAATGCTGGAAAAGACATTTCTTGGGAAAGAAGGGAGAGAATGTATATTGGCCCTTTGCTCATTGCTAGGGAGGTAAACATGGTCTTTGCATTCACCAGTAACTGCAAACCTACCAACTCGGTTTGTTTTCTGCAGCATGTTTTCAGCACATTGGTGTCAAATTAATTAATTTTGCACGTGTTCTGTTGTACCGTGGACTTTTTACGGCTCAAAGCGATAGTATCATTCTGGTAGTTTCTGCACTACGAGAGCATACTTTCAAAATTTCACTATGACCAAACGTTTCCTCCGTACCACCATGATCTTCTCAATTCACTGTAGCAGATCAAATCGGGGTTCCTCGGACATTGATCTGTTAGGTTTCACATTAGCAGCAGCAGCAGTCCTGTTTTCTTTTTGTTTGTTTGTGTTATTGATGCAGATTAGAAGCTTTAGCTAGGGCTTGGTGTCCTAACAGCTTTCAGTGTTCCTATTGTTCCTGGGGCGTTGAGCAGACGACTCAAGTTAGTACTCGAATGACTTCGGTTGTTCAGTAACTGGGACAGACAGTCGTAGTCCCGTTTCTTCAGACACACTTGCCGTTGGACTAGACTGGTCCGTAGTGGCACCTAAAGGAACGTTCTACGAATATCTCCGTGTCAGAAGTGGACACGAACGCGAAGCTTTCGATGCCGTCTTTGACTCGTGTTCCGAGTGTTGGGACATTTGGCTGGGTCCGCCTTTCTCATTTAAACTTGATTGTTAGCGACGTTGCGTTCGTAACACCAGCGCACTGTCGAGCGGATCAGGAGGGGATGATTCTCCCCAGGCTTACAGATCAACTGATTTCTGTCCACGGAGCAAACGTGGGACACCAGTTGCACTTTGACAAACCTGCACTTTGTTGTCAAACAGTTAATGGCATAGCGATGCAAGTTTTATAGGAGGGTCGTCTTAATAACCGTCTTGGTCGTTGGCCCATTACCAGTTTGATGAACAACAGTTTTTTTGTCCTAGCGTTACTCAAAAGTTCAATTTGGTTTCAAACGAAACGTCAGGCTTCCACATTCTGCTAATTTCACGCATTCATTCGCCTGTTGAGGCACTGTCACGTATTTTTAAACCATCTGTTTTGGTTGAGACTGCCTATGTCCGTGCGGCTAGGCCAGCGATCAAGGTCCTTTGCGGAGCTGTGTGCAGGTTATTTTTTATTCAAGTTTGTGCATGTGGAAGGAACTAGTATGTTTGCTTGGGTTCTGCGCGGGTCTCTCTCCCTACGCTTTCTTTTTCTTTGAGAGTTGCACGAGATGTGTAGCTTCTTTAGGGGAGCATCCACGGATTAGTACTGTTTAGTCTAGTTCAGCACTCTTGTATAGGTCTGTGAAGGTACAAAGCAGCGAGTCTGTGAGGTTTTGTAGTCACTAGGAGTTCCAGTACAAGCCACCACTTAGGGGCAAGGAAATTACCACAAACCACTCTTTCTTCTCGTACTTGACGTTGTATAGATTTCCAGATTGCTGTGTCAGCCCAAGATTACGAGCCAATACAGTGAGCAGAGTTCATAAATTAGCTGAAATTGGTGCCCTCAAGGAGGCAGCGACGATATTGTCTTTGCATTAAACGAGTAGCCATAAGTATCAAACGGTAAGGCCTCGAGTTTCATTTCAAGGGCCTCAAATGGTGCACCTCTTGTCGACATCTGCACCAATGGTTGTTGCACTGCATTCCAAGACGGCTAAGGTCAAAGCGCAGCACTTTCTCGGCGCCGAAAATATAATATATGTGTGACGTGAATTTTATTATGTCAAGGTCGTCGGCATGCCATAATCAAAAGGGAAGTGCAATAGCCCCCTGTTTTATTTTGTTGTTCAAGGCAGCCTGTGGTGAAGGCATATCGTTAACTCGGTAAGTTGTTAGGTTACACGGAACCTTAACTTTGTCAGAAGGCTGGAAAAGAAAATGTACATATCATGGCTTCTTGACCTCGTGCCTGCCCGAAACATTTGATTGAGCTATTATTGCAGGTAGCACCAACTCGTTCGCGATCCAGAGAAATTGACCTTGTAGTTGTTCATTCTATGCACTTGTCACGGGCGCTCACGTCTCAGTGCCACGGACTTGGCTGTTTGTCAAAGATGCGAGAGTAGCACTTTGATATGAATCACTTCTTTGGCGTGCAGTGTTTTTCTTCGTGTAATGGTTGGTACGTGTGTTAGTCTCAAGGGCAGTTTTGGACTTTTCAAGTGCAATGTACCACAAGGCTGGTCGCGAGTAGCCTGGTTCCTCGATGTTAGAATTTCTTTGGAGGGTGCCCTTCCCTTCGACGTGCAGCGAGTCAGCACAAACGTGCTTCCCCGGGATGCAGCGGACAGTAGCCGTCTGTGCGTCGTGCCCACCGCGCGCCCCAATCTGACGGCGGACTTTGCGTGGCAGTTGTCAAGTTTTGTGTTTATAGTGTATAGTTTGGGAGTAAGTTTATATTTTGTTGGTCTCTTGGCTTTTTCTCTCGTGTACAGTGATGCCCGATTGTACCGTAGTTGCCGTTCTAATATATACTGGCCAGAAAAACGAGTTGTTGTCGTGTTTTCATTCATTTTGTTGGGATTTACGTGATGGCCGTGGAAATGTGGGTTCCTCAAAAGGTCCGAAAGACTCCAGCGCGAGCTGACATCTTACGAAGAGCTCCAGGAAGTCCTTTGGAAGTTGCAGGAGGGTAAGGTGCCGAGAATTCGTCCTATTCCGCCCATGGATCCAAAGTGGTCCCCAAGCAGACATAAATCATGTCACAAAAGCCGGCGAGTCATGGCTGTGTTCCAAAATTTGCTCGATCTTGCGCCAAGGGTAAGGGTTTTGTTCCTTGGCATTCTAAAGCCTACCAGCGTCCAGGGTTTTCCACTCTGTGTTGTCACGTGACACAAAACGCCGGAGTAATTTGAATTCATTTGGGTAAGTGCGCGTGCCACATATTTAGTGATTTTTGCAATTAAATGGCCAATTCGTCATCAGTGCCTTGGTGCAGAACGTGGCAGGCATTTGTCAAAACTTAACTCACAATAAAAAAGCAAAAAATGCAAGTTTTGTCATTTTTGGAGACATGCCTCTACACATTCCAAGTTTCTAGACTTGTAATGCATCCTTGTCGCATTCTTATTTTTTAATGAATAGACGAAGGACTTGTGTGGTTTCGCACTTAGGTTTTTTTCTTAATTAGTACGCTCCCATTTTTTTACATATTTATTAAAGTGATTTTTTCATGCGATTTTGAAGTGTCGTCACATCGTAATGCAGCGACGACATTTCAGGACATGCTTCTGGTAAACATAAGAACTCTGCATACAAAAAGTATTACACAAATGCAATGCCAGCAGTTTTTTTTTTTTTTTTTTTTTTTTTTTTTGTAAACATCACACTATTATGATTAGTTTCAAAGAATGTGCTTCGTGCGTTCTGGGTTTTCTCAAATAGCATTCTAGCATCTGATCTCATTGTTAAAAATTGTATGCTAGATGTACTAGGCTGGTTCTCTGCAGGGCCGGTTTGGTTGTATTCGTATTAAGATTTGTTTAAAATAATTTTAAATCGTAGGACTATTTTGAAGCTTGACTCTGTATGCAAGAAACCGATTTCAGAAAAAAAGGACTGCTATTTAAACAATTTTTTAATTAGAGCTTTTCTCCTTCTGGGTAAAATCTATTTTCATGATTGTAAATTTCTAAAGCGGAGAGATGCTCCTAAATATCAAAAATGACATTTAGCAGACGACGAGCACTTGCACCACTTTTTTAAAGGTGGCTGAATTTCGATGTTGAGAAGTTCAGGAAAAATGCCGCTGATTCTGTCCTGGATGTGGAGGACTGTTGTCTGGCATATTTGCTGGTGCTTCTTCCTCGTTCTCGCACAAAATCACAATTAGTCACGAAAAAAAAAAGGAGCGAGAAGTGTGTCAGAAGAGTTGTGAGGAAGTTCTCGAAAACACCAAGAAAGAGCGTATGGCCGGTGCCATTTCCAGTGTTCGTGCGTATGGCGCGTGCTTTGCTCGTTTTCCAGAGCGACGCGCACGCGCGTGCTGAGCCGTGGAGATCGCACGCTGGGCTGTGGATTTGTAAACATTGGAAAGGTCTATAGGGTGTATTCTCTCAACGCCATATTTGAGGGCGATGTTTAGAGCGCACGCTCAGAAGGAGCTCACATTAATAGTAGTGATGGGCCGAACTTTTGCCGAATCGAAAGTTCGGTGCCGAATCTTGGGATTCGGCAAAGCCGAACTTTTGCCGAACTTTTCTAAAGATTCGGCAAAAATACATTGTTACCAAACTCGTTAATATTTCAGTTTTTTTTCTGGCGAAAAAAAAGGTTTTATGTTTCTTTTTTTCTTACCTTAAATGCAACATGTTTACAAAATAAGGTGATATTCTGCAAGATAATTTTATCGGTGTCGTTTTTGTGTGTTTACTGGCAATTTTAGTGACTCCTTGCAGAAGTGGCGTGACAACGAGGTTGGGTAGAAGCGAGCGTGGCGCTGTCACGAATCACGCTACAAGAGTTTCGGTTTTGAGGCACTATCAGCGCAAGCCTGCATGCAGGGGCGGATTTAGAGGGGGGGTCCCGATGTCCTGACCCCCCTCTTGATTTCCGCATGTGTAAAATTTGGGGCACAAAACGAAGGAAGGAGGGAGGGGTTTCTAAGCATATGGTACGCTGACCAACACCTGACCCCTCCCTCAGGAAATTGCTGCATCCGCCCCTGCCTGCATGTGTGTGCATTGCTAAAATGAGGGCAATAACGCTGCGTTCTTGCTTTTTCTGGGAGTCACCGTTTCGTGCGCGAAAACGAATGCAACGGTTACTGAGCCTTCCCCAGAAGAAAGAATAATAATATTGTAAATATGCATGTTCATCGATTTGAGTCACTTGACGTCAGCTTTTCATGAAAGTGTGCGTTCCATATTTGCAACGTCTCGTTTTTAACCTTTAAAATGCCTGTTTCTGGTGTTATACACACATGAACGTTTTGAAAGATAGGGAGAATGAATGTCGGATGTGTAACGTCGAGTACGTATTATAGTTGCGTGTTTAGTTTTCTGCAGATACATGAAAATCGCGAAATAACGCTAATTGAAAAAGCAATATTATTTTGTTTTGGAACACACTACCCCTGAGCCGAAAACAGAATTGTTATAATTGCGAGGAGTATGTAATTGTCGGCCAATGTCTCAGAATGCACCGCATCCTTTGTCACTTGCGAAGTGGACTGCGTAAATTACTGGTCGATCTTCTAATCTTGAGGCAGAAAATATTGAAGAAAACCACATTCGCTCACAAACGCACAGTTATCGTCTTGCCTACCCCACACCGCGCCGTAACCGTTGGTTGTACTACACTGCACGATGGTAACCGCACGACTGCACGGCGTCCAGTGACGGCGTCCATTTGCAGTCGAAGGCTCCGTCGAGTTCTCGCGTGTGCGCAGACATTTGCCGAATTTTCGCCGAATTTTTGCCGAACTTTCCTGCAAAAGTTCGGCATTTGCCGAACTTTGCCGAATCTGAAGTTCGGCAGATTCGGTCCATCACTAATTAATAGGCTGCCAAGACCGGTAATCTTGATGGTGTTTAATGCACGTGGTAAACGAACTGCGGAAGCTCGCCGTCTGCACGCGCTCAGCAACGAGGAGTTTCAGCGAATATAGGGGGCGCTCCGATCGATCCAACATGGCGGACAAGAGGGGGATAGATTCGCGGTGCCCGTAGAGGTCCAAAGAAAGGTACATATCAACAGTGTTCGCGCGTTGAAACTATGACGCGTACTTTATCTAAAACTAAACTTATCGGTCTGTGGCTACAAACATTTTCGTTGACGTTGCTTAGATGATGGAACCATTCAGGCCTCGCACTAAACGGTGTTGCGAACTCTTCGGTTGTTCTAGTTAATTGTGCTAAAAAGCGGTTGGATGGAAAGTATGACAGCTACAGCATACAAGGGACGATTGAAGTGTTTATCCTGCGTTCTATGTATCGAAACATCGGTATCCTTGGTGTTATATTGCGATCAGCTGGTCGCCGATCGTCCCGTTTTTACGCATAATGTAAACAAGCCCCAGAAGCGCCAATCTCATTTCGATGTGCTTGTGCACCCCTACAAGCCCCCTTTTGGCTCTTGTGGAAAGCTTTATTCTAATAGCAAGTCTCATCGGTCGTTCGAGTTGTATGTGCCCCGTTGATATCTGCTGTATGTGTTCTGCTGACAAACAAGTCTGTATTAAATGCCAGGAGAACAAAGGTAAAGCTTTTTTAACTTTTTTTTAGAGCGCAGCTCTTAGGCGTCCGTTTCCGGCTTGAGCGGCATCGCCGTTGGCGCAACCAAGGTCACGTGGCCCCCTCCCAAGGTCACGTGACTCCTCCCAAGGTAACCCCGAGGTCACGTGACCCCCCCTCCCCCCGGAGTCACATGACACCCCCCCCCCCCCCGAGGTCACGTGACCCCCCGGAGCATATTAAAGAATGAGGGGAAGAGAAGGAGGAGGGTCTACCCTCCCCTCAGTACCCTTCCCTCCTCCTCCTCAAGAGCTGCGGTCCAATTCGGCGTTACATGGAGTTGTAAACGGCTTTCACTTTTTTACTCACGATATGCGTCGGGAATCTTTTTTTTTTTTTTACAAAACAAGGCAAAGCTTTTAGAACAAGAGCAACCTAAGCTGATATTTGAGAGTGCTCAAGAATGAATGGAAAAAGGTGCTTATGCTAGGTGATAGATGTACACAGTTGATTTTCTTTTTGCCTCTGCATTGTAAATTGGAAGATATGTATCAGCACCAGACATGTGCCCTTTTGAAAATGTCTTTTATTATGGCAAAAATAAGTTTTCATACGCAACCGAAGAGTTCGCAACACCATTTAATGCGAGGCATGAATGGTTACATCATCTAAGCAACGTCAACGGAGATGTTTGTAGCCGCAGACCGATAAATGTAGGTTTAGATAAAGTATGTGTCATAGTTTCAGCCTCAAATGCGCAAACATTGTTGATATGTACCTTTCTTGATGACAACTGCCCACGTCGTCGAGCACTTGCACACATATCTTGAGTATGATATGGCAAGATTTCTTGCTTGAAGTGACGATCATCTCGCTACGACTGGCTACGACCACCCACTGCAGCGACGCAGGCGTCGAAGGGGCGCAACGCAGTCAGTCGCCGTCACCCGACGCTGCTCGTTTGGCATTCACAGCTTTCCGCCCAGGTGCTTCGTGTGTACTTGGCACCGAGTGTTATTTTCTGTGCCCGTGTTTGTGCTCAGTGGCTGGATGTCGGCCTCGAGAGCAGTTCTTCAGGTTCAATAGCATTTGCCGAAGAACTTTTGAAGAAAATGCCACCCAGGGAAAAAAAAGCACGAAGACACAACGCACCAGCTTGGCGGACTTTGCACTGGGCGCGGAAATCAGGCCCTGCGGATTATACACCAAATGCAACCTATCTAAACAAAAACATTTTAGGCTCAAATTGGCTTCTGCGGACTATACGCCTGGACACTGGTGCCTGTTATTATGCATTGTATATTCACTGCTGTTTGTTGTGGCTTGAGGCTGCCTTCCTGTAATGAGGGTCAACTAAACCTTGAAATAAACATATTTACGCACATCTAGATGCGATGTCCCTTGAGGCCAGATGGTCAGGGAAAACGTGTGCCATTACCTAATTTGCCAACAGCACATCCATGGTCACGATCAAAGCTCACCGAGTCAATGGGCAGTTCTCCACCACAATATTTATTGCCGTGTAATCACCAATTTGGTCCATTAAAAACCTTGAAGCTGTAGCCTATAGCACACCCATCCTGGATCTGCAAAGCTTAAGCTGTAGACATGCCTCATCACATGAGCATGTTTCTTATCAATTTTAAACGTAAAACGCTAGCTACGCAACGGAATTCCCATATCATATTTTTAGCAACCTGTTACACTTTTAGCTTTGGAAGTAAACCAATTCACAATACCTCCAGTGGCATACATCGTGCCAAGCATTAGTACCGCATGTGGCAGCAAAATGTCTTAAAGGCCGACGTGCAACCTCGGCTTTCTGCAGGGGAGATAATCCTCTAGCGCTCCCCTCTCCTATAGGCTGCGCGGGGGCTGCCAGGTTGGGGCAAGGCAAAACGTGGATAGGATATAGGAAAGGAGGGGGTGGGTAAAAGTGGAAAGTGCGAAGTGTACGTCGGCCTTTAACTAGGGAAGTAAACCTTATCGATCGTGTTGATTAAATCACCTAGATACGGGAGAAATTATCAATCAAAAAAGGTCACTCAAACGGGAAGTTTTCTCGCTGAACGAACATGACTTTTTATAGGGCGTTCCGCAATTTAAGGCCGAAGGCATTCACTCCGCGATGGTACAGAAGCATTTGCTTAGTAGTCGGTCGTGGCTCGTGCGTGATAAAAACGACAAAAACAAAGGCCTGATTAGAAACGCGATAGATTCGCTTTGCACGCAGTACTTACACTTAAAATCGTGTCAACATAAAGCTACTATAACCCACCTTGCTAGCAGCAATCTTAAAATTTATCCGTATAGGCGTCACACCCGTGCACCAACCGAAAGCGTTGCTGCAAGCCCCTCCGCCGTCAACTTTACCAAAAAATCCGGTATAACTTTTTGCTATCCGGATTATGGAACCGGAAATCTATCTGGATTCTATCTGGACTCTATCTGGAATTTAGGTTTTCAGAAATTATTCCTTTGTCTGCAATCTGGATTTCGGGTTTCCAGTAACAAATTTCCGGTTCCATATTCCGGATAGTGAAAAGTTATACCGGGTTTTTCGGTAGGGTTTGAGTCGCTCTTGAGTCTGATGAACTGCTCTATGAGGTCTATATCCAGCCATTGAGCACATACACAAGCACAGGAAATAATACTCGGTTCCAAGTACAAACGAAGAACCCGGGGCGGAAAGCCCGGAATGCCAAACGATCTGCGTCGGGCGACGGCGACTGACCGCGAGTACACAGGTTGCGCTCCTTCGACGCCTGCATCGCTGGGGCGGGTGGTCGTAGCTAGTCGTAGCAGATCGTGTCACCTCTGTTGCTCGTACCGGAACACTAGAGATAGAGGCTAGAGCCACGTAATATTCGCGGCCAACGTATTTACACAAAGCCAACGCCCAGCGAACCTATCCCCCGGTTTCTCTTTCGGCGACCGGCCGCAAGGGCGGTGACACCGTCGTTGAAACTCCTCAGTGAATACTCCCTATAGACCATCGTTACTACAGGTTTTCCCGCTCATTTTAATCCAAGCAACGACCAATTTAATCCCGGGGTCACTCAATTTAATCCAAGCGCCATACAATTTAATCCAAGCGCCACACAATTTAATCCCGGGGTCAGTCAATTTAATCCACAATATATATGTGCACTTATTGTGTTCAGTGGTCGTGCTTTGCTTACACATTTGGTAACTTAGAATAATTGTTTATACAATTTGAATTTTGGGGGGCAATTGAGAATTTGATCACTAATGTGATTACTTTGAGTTACTAGTCCCACTATTGACGAGGCTTAAGTGATATGTTGGTTACTCTTTTTAGAGCGCAGCTCTTAGGCACCCGTTTCCGGCTTAAGCGGCGTCGGCGTCGCCGTCGGCGTAACCACGCGGTGCATGATAGGCAAATCCCCCCGCTAAATTTAGCGGAAAATTTTTTCCTGCTAAATCTAGCGGGACATTCTCCCCGCTAAATTTAGCGGAAAATTTTCCCCGCTAAATCTAACGGAAAATTCTCCCCGCAATATTTAGTGGAAAATTTTCCCCGCTAAATCTAGCGGAAAATTTTCCCAGCTAGATTTATGAGAAAATTTGCCCCGCAAAGTCGAGCGGAAAAGCTTCCCCGCTAAATCTAGCGAAAAATCTTTCCCGCTAAATCTAGCGGAAAAGTTTTACTGCTACATCTAGCGGAACATTTTCCCCGCTAAATTTAGCGGAAAATTTTCCCCGCTAAATCTAGCGGAAAATTTTTCCCGCTATATTTAGCGGAAAATTTCCCCCGCTAAATTTAGCGGAAAATCTTCCCACCCGGATTTAGCGGAAAATTTATCCCGCTAAATCTAGCGGAATATTTTCCCTGCTAAATCTAGCGGAAAATTTTCCCCGCTATATTCAGCGGGAAATTTTCCCCGCTAAATGTAGCGGAAAATTTTCCGAGCTAGATTTATCGGAAAATTTGCCCCGCAAAGTCTTTCCCGCAAAGTCGAAAAGCTTTCCAGCTAAATGCAGCGGAAAATTTTTCCCGCTAGATTTAGCGGAAAATTTTTTCTGCTAAATCTCGCGGAACATTTTCCCCGCTAAATATAGCGGAAAAAGTTTCCCCGCTCTATCTAGCGGAAAATATTCCCCGCTATATTTAGTGGAATATTTCCCCCGCTAAATCTAGCGGAAAATTTTCTCAGCTAGATTTATCAGAAAATTTGCGCCGCAAAGTCTAGCGGAAAAGCTTCCCCGCTAACTCTAGCGGAAAATTTTTCCGCTAAATCTAGCGGAATGTTTTTCCTGCTGAATCTAGCAGAACATTAGTCCCGCTAACTTTAGCGGACAATTTTCTTCGCTAAATCTAGCGGAAAATTTTTCCCGCTTTATTTAGCAGTAAATTTCCCCCGCTAACTCCAGCGGAAAATCTTCCCAGCTAGATTTAGCGGACAATTTGCCCCGCTAAGCCTAGCGGAAATTTTTCCCCGCTATATCTAGCGTAAAAGTTTCTCCGCTAAATTTAGCGGAAAAATGTCCCCGCTAAATTTAGCAAGAAATTTTTCTCGCTGTTTTGGCGGAAAAATTTCCCCGCTAAAACTAGCGGAAACTTTTCCCCGCTAAATCTAGCGGAAAAGTTTCCCCGCTAACTTTAGCGGAAAATTTTCCTCGCTAAATCTAGCGGAAAATTTTCCCCGCAGAATTAAACGAAAAAGTTTCCCCGCTAAATCTAGTGGGGACATTTTCCGCTAAATCTAGTTGGGAAAGTTTTCCGCTAGATTTAGCGGGGAAAACTTTACGCTAGATTTAGCGGGGAAAATTTTCCGCTAGATTTAGCGGGAAAACTTTTCCACTTGATTAAGCGGGGAAACTTTTCTGCTAGACAAGCGGGGCAAATTTTCCGCTAAATCTAGCTAGGAAATGTTTCTGCTACATTTAGCGGGAAAAATGTTCCACTAAATTTAGCGGGAAAACCTGTCCGCTAGACTTTGAGGGGCAAATTTTTCGCTAAATCTAGCTGGAAAAATGTTTCGCTAGCTTTAGCGGGGAAAACTTTACGCTAGATTTAGCGGGAAAAACTTTTCCGCTAAATTTAGTGGGAAAAATATTACACTAGATTTAGCGGGGAAAATTTTCCGCAAGACTTAGTGGGAAAATTTTCCGCCAAATCTAGCTGGTAAATTGTTCCGCTAGATTTAGCTGGGAAAATTTTCCGCTAAATTCAGCGGGAAAACTTTTCCACTAGATTAAGCGGGGAGACTTTTCCGCTAGACTTGGTGGGACAAATTTTCCGCTAAATCTAGCTGGGAAATTTTTTCGCTAGATTTAGCGGGGAAAATTTTCCGCCGGATTTAGCGGGAAAACTTTTCCACTAGATTTAGCGGGGAAGCTTTTCCGCTACATTTTGCGGGGCAAATTTTTCGCTAGATCTAGCTGGGAAAATTTTCCGCTGGATTTAGCGGGGAAAACTTTCCGCTAGATTTAGCGGGAAAACTTTTTCCACTAGTTGTAGTGGAAACATATTTTACACGATTTAGCGGGGAAAATCTTCCGCTAGGCTTAGCGGGAAAAATTTTCCACTAGATTTAGCGGGAAAAATTTTCCGCTAGACTTTGCGGGGCAAATTTTTCGCTAAATCTAGCTGGGAAAATTTTCCGCCAGATTTAGCGGGGAAAACTTTACGCTAGATCAAGTGGGAAAACTTTTACACTAGATTTAGCGGGGAAATTTTCCGCAAAACTTAGCGGGGAAATTTTTCCGCTAAATCTAGCTGGTAAATTGTTCCGCTAGATTTAGCGGGAAAAATTTTCCGCTAGATTTAGCGGGAAGAATTTTCCACTAGATTTAGCGGGGAAACTTTTCCACTAGGCTTTGCGGTGCAATTTTTTCGCTAAATCTAGCTGGGAAAATTTTCTGCTAGATTTAGCGGGGAAAACTTTCCACTAGGTTTAGCGGGAAAAAATTTTCCGCTAAATTCAGCGGGAAAAATTTTACACTAGATTTAGCGGGGAAAATTTTCTGCTAGACTTAGCGGGGAAAATGTTCCACTAGACTCTGCGGGGCAAATTTTTCGTTGAATCTAGCTGGGAAAATTTTTCGATAGATTTAGCAGGGAAAGTTTTCTGCTAGATTTAGCGGGAAATTTTTTCCGCTAAATTTAGCGGGGGAATTTACCCATCATTCACCGCGTGGTTACGCCGACGGCGACGGCGATGCCGACGCCGCTTAAGCCAGAAACGGGTGCCTAAGAGCTGCGCTCTAAAAAGGGTAACCAACATATCAATTAAGCCTCGTCAATAGTGGGACTAAAGTAACTCAAAGTAATCACATTAGTGATCAAATTCTCAATTGCCCCCCCCAAAATTCAAATTGTATAAACAATTATTCTAAGTTACCAAATGTGTAAGCGAAACACGACCACTGAACACAATAAGTGCATATATATATTGTGGATTAAATTGACTGACCCCGGGATTAATTTGTGTGGCGCTTGGATTAAATTGTATGGCGCTTGGATTAAATTGAGTGACCCCGGGATTAAATTGGTCGTCGCTTGGATTAAAATGAGCGGGAAAACCTGTAGATCAGCACAGTTATGGAACTCCCATAGGCGCTGTACATTGGGGGAGGGAGGGGGAGGGGGGGGGTCGGAAACCGTGTCCGATTTTTTTTGCAGCTAAGTGGCGCTGCCGGCGCATTATTCCACGCGTTTTCGTCTGCTACTGCTCCGCGGCTGCTTGCGAGTCCCGACTCCTCTCGAGTTTCAGCATGGTTTCTGGTTAATTTTTGCCCTTTCGCCAGTAAAAATTACAATTTGAGCATGTAAAGCGCTACGACCGTTTTGGCATACTTGTATTTGTAAACTTTGTAAAACGCCGCCGCCTTAGCTGTGTTGACAGCGCGAATCGTTTCGAAAAACCCAAATTCGTCGGCGCCACAATCCGGTGGCTACAATCGGGGCAAGTTTGTACATACTGTAATAGTAGATGTGCCGATGACCAGAGCCGTGCCGATGACTACCAACAGCAGCAGAAGCAATTTGAAAGTCGTCTGCTACTGTCAGAAAAAGCGCCACTATACTTCGTCGCACAGCTAACCTCTTTGAATGAAGTCGCGGCGGCTGCACGAGCGCTCGTGCAGCAAGTGCTTTAGTCAAGGCAGTCAAGGCTGGCCGCTCGCGCTAGCACAGCCTTCGCGGTTAGTCCATGCTAGGGTGAGACGGTGAGACGAAGTATAATATCCGTAAGCTCAGTAGGCCAGATGCATCGTTGGCCAGATGCAACGGCCATGTACGATCTCAATTAGCGAGTTCGTTTCACGGCACTCGTGTCCACGCGTGCCCACTCGTGCCCACTCGCGGCGTAAAACGAGTTTGTTTCGGCAGGCACTCCACGAGTAGTTGCACTCTCCGAGTTCGTTTCAGCGGCGGCACCCCACGCGTGCATGCACTCGATCGCTGCACCGAGAAAATCGGGCGTGCGCCAAAATGCAATCCCGTCATGCCTCGCTCCGGCGAAGGCGACGAGGAGCGGGAGCAGACGATGAGGGTTCGTCTGCTACGATGTGTCGCGGAACCGAAAGGAAAAAAAGTAGATTTTCTTAGAAAAATCGCATCCCGCGGGCAACAGAATCAAACGCGAGCTTGAATTGTGAGCGTCTGCTATTTCATAAAGGAAGCAATTGACAACCCGTATTTTATTGCAGGTTTTAAGTCGCTCTGTTGCCGTACAGACGCTGAACTATACAGTGTGTCAAGAAAAGCTCACAACAAACGCACCAGCGGCCCCCAGATGTTTATCAACATCCGTGTGTGGGTGAAAAATTGAACATTTGTCGACAAAACTCCCTCAGCAGAAACCTCTGACTGGCAAATAAGCAACAGAGAAAGCAAAACAAAGTGACTTTACCCGAGGCTTCGGCAACATCATCATGTTTAACATTTACCTACATGAGCTAACTTGCCCCGTCATATTCTGATCGAAAAAGCTCTTGTTCTTGACATCCTCACCAAGGCTAATATCTGATCCACTTGTAATGACGATCGAAATCGAAAGTCCCACGAAAAGTTTTGCTGGATATTCCGACAGACTAGTTTTAAGCCGTACCTAGGGTGCCTCAATGTTCTTCTGTTAAGGGTGATGCCACCCTTTGTAGTACCCGATGCCGACAGCACGCGCTCACGGGTAAAATACAAAGAAATCGACGAAAACAAAATGTCGCCATAGCACAGTCAGCGCCAGAAACACGTGCAGGGGCACGCTCTTTCACGCGCTTCAGAACAAAAAATAAAAATAAAAGTGTGGGACAAAATGGCCAGATGTCTCCACCCTAAGCAAAGCGCACATGAAGGCACCCAGCCGTACCCTTTCAGTGGTTCACGCATAATACCATGCTCAAACGGATCAAGCTTCTGCTCGGACAGCATCATCAGTTTTCTTCAGTGTAAACGGTTATAAGAATTGAAAGATCGCAACCAGCTGCTTTTTAGACAGCTGGGTGCGGAAATTTACGCAGTCTGTAACTATCCCTACGACAGCCGAGTTGCTTGAAGTCATCGCAACTATAAACTACAGGTTGCAGCGTTCAACGTTTGTAGATAAACGTTGGTAGTGACTGCACTCTCGCATTCTTACCCATCACTCCGAACAGAAAGGCGCTAGTTTCGGTTTGAGGTCGGTACTTTTTCTACAACATAGATGGCGGCAGCATCAGTCTTCTGCACTTGGTGCATTTGGCGAGTTCGTTTGAGCCCAGGGGGGCTAAGTTCGCCTTCGGCGGGAATCTCTCCGATGCTACATCACGAGGGAAGGGAGGAGCTTCTTTTGACTCCGCCCCGGCGACTTTCCCACTCCTTCTCTTACATTTCCGACGCCCCCGGCGGCGGCGAGTTCCCCAGCGTAGCTCCTAGAGTGCCTTCGTAGCTCCGATTTGTCCCTACGCTCCGCTCCTGGGTTCAATCCTCACCCCTGCCCCTTTGGATCTCGATGATCAACGCACCGGCGTGCGGTCGTGTATCACTCACTACTGCGTGGTGCACGTCAAAGACTCCAGTTGTACTGCACTGGCTAAATTTCTCATCTACAGCTGGGAGACACGTCGCACATTGAGGCAGATAAAATTTTAGGCTCCAAAAACATACACAGAACCCATTTTTTTTAGAGCGCAGCTCTTAGGGGCCCGTTCCCGGCTTGAGCGGCGTCGCCGTCGCCGTCGCCGTCGGCGTAACCAAGGTCACCCCAAGGTCACGCGACCCCCAATGTCATTCCAAGGTCACGCGACCCCCAAGGTCACCGCAAGGTCACGTGACCCCCAAGCTGTGATCCCCAGAGGTCACGTGACCGTCCCAGGGTCATGTAACCCCCAAGGTCACGTGACCTCTGGGGGTCACGTGACCTTGGAGTGACCCTGGGGGTCACGTGACCTTGGGATGACCTTGGGGTCACGCGACCCCCGAGGTATGCGACCCCCAAAGTCACGTGACCCCCCTGAAGTCACGTGACACGCCCCCCCCGAGGTCACGTGACCCCCCGCCGAGGTCACGTGACCTCCCCGATTACGTCATCTCGTCACTGATGACGTCACCGGCATCCGCATCGTCATCATCACTGATGACGTCATCAGTGACGTCACTGAATACCTCACCGGCATCCGCATCGTCATCGTCATCATCGCTGATGACGTCATCGGAGTCCGCATCGTCATCGTCTCTGATGACATCATCGGCATCGTCACGTGACCCCCAAGGTCACGTGACCCCCCCCCCCAGTACCCTTCCCTCCTCCTCCTCAAGAGCTGCGCTCTAATTCGGTGTTACAGGGAGTTGTAGACGGCTTTCACCTTTTAGAGCGCAGCTCTTAGGGGCCCGTTCCCGGCTTGAGCGGCGTCGGCGTCGCCGTCGGCGTCACCGTCGCCGTCGCCGTCGGCGTAACCAAGGTCATCCCAAGGTCACTTGACCCCCAAGGTCACGTGACCCCTCCCCAAGGGTCATCGGGGGTCACGTGACTCCCCAAGGTCACGTTATCAGTGACGTCACTGATGACGTCATCGGGGGTCACGTGACCCCAGGGTCACGTGACCCCCAAGGTCACGTGACACCCAAAGTCACGTGGCTCCCCAAGTCACGTGACCCCCGGGGTCACGTGACCTCCGATGACGTCATCAGTGACGTCACTGATAATGTCACCGGCATCCACATCGTCATCATCACTGATGACGTCACCGGCATCCGCATCGTCATCGTCATCATCGCTGATGACGTCATCAGTGACGTCACGGATGACGTCACCGGCATCCGCATCGTCATCGTCATCATCACTAATGACGTCACCGGCATCCGCATCGTCATCATCGCTGATGACGTCATCAGTGACGTCACCGGCATGCGCATCGTCATCGTCATCATCACTGATGACGTCATCAGTGACGTCACTGATGACGTCACCGGCATCCGCATCGTCATCGTCATCATCACTGATGACGTCACCGACATCCGCATCGTCATCGTTACTGATGACGTCATCGGCATCGTCATCGTCACGTGACCCCCCTAGGTCACGTGACCCCCACCCAAGGTCACTTGACCCCCCCCCCCCCCCAGTACCCTTCCCTCCTCAAGAGCTGCGCTCTAATTCGGCGTTACAGGGAGTTGTAAACGGCTTTCACTTTTTTATTTCAATCGTAAATGACATAAGAATCGGTAACAGCACGGATCCTAATGATACAAATATTGCTTGGATATGGGCTAGGTGGTTAGACATTGTGGTGGTTTGCTGCGCTGCATAGGTGCAAGAAAAACGCACTTGATAAAGATTTAAACTAAAGCAGAGAATAGGCGAAAAACAACATACAGGAATGACGCAGACTAACAACTGTAATTTCTTTCTCATCTTTCTCCACCCACGTCGCCACACAGCCACATTATGTTTTTCAGAAAAGGGTGCACGTGGAGGCGAAAGCTCGCGCTGCAGAACCCAGGGGCCTAGGTTCAATCCCCACCCCTGCCCGGGTCGATCTTAATGAGCATCGCACCGGCGTGCGGTCGTGTATCACTACTGCGTGGTGCACGTTAAAGACTTCAGGCTAGCGGTTGTACCGCACTGGCTAAATCGCTTATCTACAGGCAACAATGTCGCCATAGTCCGGCATGTTCTGCCGTATAAACAACTAACGACCGATTTGTTCGTCAAAATATGCTGTGGAGGGAGAAAGATGAGAAAGAAATTACACAGTTGTTTGTCTGCGCCATTCATGTAGATTTCTTTTCTTCTATCCTCTTTTAGTTTAAAACTTATCAAGTGCGTTTCTCTTGCATCTACGCAGCGCAGCAAACCATCGCAATAATTGTAAAAGCCTGTAGGTAATGATAAATTGCGTTCTTGGTTGCAGATTGCCGTAAAAACACATTTCTTTCTAGGATTCACTTCGTAGAATTTGTAGGTTTTACGACGGGGACGACGGTTCATTCACGGCTCCTTCGCCTCAAGCCCAGTTCGCCACGCAGTTCATCGCACAGCCACCTTACCACGTATTTTGAGAGGCGATAGTGTTGTTGAAAATCAACGTCGTCTATGTCAAACACAGTGGCGTGGCTTAAGTACCTACACTGACGGCGAAACATGCACAAAAACGCTGCCATTTTGGACGCGCCTCTCTCATCTCGCGCCCAACTCGCCCAAACTCGCCTAGGTCGGAGCCGGCAAGCTTTTCCTATCCGCGGCAGTTTTTGCCACGTCACAATGACGTCACAGCATCTCGCCGCGAGTTCCGAATATGCCACTCTCCGGCCGCCTCAAACCCTCCGTTCTGACGTCACGATCTAGGGAGTGACGGCGCGTGTCGTCATGCACGGCGCCGACCAATCGCAGCGAGCGTCGAGTTCGGCGGAGAACTCGCCTTGATCTCTCCGAGCCGAGCTTAGCCCCTCAGTTCTCCGCGCAACACTCTGCGAGTGCGTTGCATTCTGGGAGAGAACTCGAAGGTGCCAGCGGTGCCAGTCAGGGGGGTAAAGGTGGGTGAGGAGGAGTGGCAAATCCCGTGCGCCGACATTAGAGCACTGCACGGGCCCGGGCCAGCCCGAAAGCCCGAGCCCGGCCCGGCCCGCGGGCCGGGCTCGGGCCGGGTAGCACGTATTTTCTCGGGCCCGGGCCGGGCTCGGGCTTGAACAAAAAAGTTCTCGGGCCGCGCCGGCCCGGGCCGGCCCGGGCAGTGCCTGGGCAATCTTGTGCCGTAAATCATATATTGTTGTTGATAGAAAGAAGTTTGCTCATTATCTTTTAGGTTCATTGAATACAAAAAAAAAAAAGCGAAGTGCAAATTCACTACAGCGTCGTTAAAAATAATAACTAAAAGACGTATTGAAGCTAGAAAGCCTTCAAGCTTTTTCCGTGTGAGCGAGGGTTCAGCGTTATAAATCATAAACAAAATAAAGTTCCAGTCATATGCTTGTCAACCTGTCTGATTCATCGCTCTCAAAAATATCTAGTTCACTATTAGGGAGATTTAGAAAACGTACGCAAGCGCTTTGGGTACCGTAAAAATAGCGTTGCGATGTAAAACCTATGGCGATGCTAATTTTAGCTTGCCCAAAGTGCTTGAGTACGTTATTCTAAGACTCCCTTATTGCACAGAGCGCGACACTAAATTAGCGCGAACAAGCGATCGTCGTGTTTTTATGTTCAAGTTATCTCATAGAATCAAAACGCTGTTTTCAAAACTATTAGTGTCTTTAGAAGTGCTCATCTGGGCCACAGACCCAAGCGGTATACTTTGGTGCCTACTAACATCATTTCGAAGTAAAATTCGAAAAAAGAACCAACGTCGTGTTCGCGGTATCAGTGTCGCGCAGTGTACATAGTCCGTTCCGCGCTTGCACGTTTTGGGAACCATCTTGAAAAAAAACGCGTTGACATGTAAAGCTACTTCAGAACATATTCTTAAACAGAAAAGGTGCGCAGACCAGGCTCAGAAAGATGGAGACTTTTTGCGAAGAGGTTGCGATGGTGCAGGGCCTTATAAAAGTAGGTTGAAACGGGACGCGTTCAAATGCAAAGGGTGTTTCGGAAACTGGTTCAAATAAGAAGGGCGTTTAGGGAACTGGTCGAAACGGGACGGGTTCATATGGAAAGGGCGTTTAAAGAATGGGTCGAAACAGGACGGGTTCAAATGGGGAGCTCGTTTCGGGAACGGGTCGAAACGGGACGGGTTCAAACGGGAATGGGTTGTTTCGGGCTACAGCCATCGGGCCGGTCGGGCGGGGTCTAGAAATTAAAAATTCCGTCGGGCTCGGGCCGGGCCCGGGCCGTGTCTCTTCCAGGCCGGGTCGGGCCGGGCCTAGAATTAAAAAATTCTGTCGGGCTCGGGCCGGGCCCGGGCCGTGTCTCTACTGGGCCGGGTCGGGCCGGGCCTAGAAATTCCGGCCCGTGCAGTGCTCTAGCCGACATCCTGGCTCCCGAGTGAAAGATCGCGAAAGAGAGCGACTAGGGGTGTCGCGAACTTTTGTCGAACCGGATTTTTAGGTCAAACTTTCGAGGTTCGACTGGGTCGAACCGGTTCGACGAACCTTCGAACTTTTCACCAAAATAGACCGGTTCGACTTTGTGGACAGTGTGGCCAGACCTTGATACAGGCGTCTCTAGGTTTGGCAATTTTTTTTTATGCAGAAGTTTATTTTATTTTAAGAGTTGCACTTAAAAGAAACCAGTTCAAATCACTAAAGAAGTTATTAACTTAATTTTTCGTGCACTATTAACTGAAATAACGAATCAGCGCTGCCCTGATTCATCCCTTAGCCATCACCATCCAATCCGAAGCCAACTGGCCAGCCTGTCGCGCATGCGCACACGAGTCGAACCTCACTATAAGGTTCGTCGAAATTTCCACTAAAAATTCGAAAAAGTCGAACCTGGTCGAACTCGAACCTCGGCCGGTTCGCGACACCCCTAAGAGCGACAGAACACGAGAGAAAGAAACCAATGTTGCCAGATGAAGGACGACAGTCGCAATGGTAATCGCGAGGACTGAAAACTCTCAGCAATATAAACAGCGATAATTTAACGTTGCAAACTGAATTCTGAGCTATTCTAACGCTTATAAAAAGCAATAAAGTCATCACGCTGCATTAACTTCCCTTCTGTCGAAATCTCGGAAATCTGGTAGTTGCGCAGTTTTGTATTCCTCAACCGCGCCCAGCCGCGCCCCACTGGCGAAGCCGGGTATATGGTTCAGTTTAGCGTTAACGCGAGGCCGTACATCTGCGCGCTATGCAAAAAGAAAGCTTCGAAAGGAACGCGAATGTCTTTCCACCGGTAAGTTCGTGGATTGTTGAAGTTCATGAAACTGCTCTGATGATATAATTATATTCGTGAAATCGAAGGCAGTTGGTAACAATGTGTGGGATCCCGAGGGTCTGCCTGCTGCTCCGCCGCTTGTGGCAGCCAGAATGCATGGGAAAATGGCGGACCTTTTCCTCTAGAGTATAGTATGTACGATCTCTATGGTGCCACCAACGTTGGGTGCCAGTACGTGTGAAACCATAGAGATCATACATACTAACTCTCACCCACCTTTACCCCCCTGTGTGAAACGAACTCGCTATAGACGCTTTACACACGCGCCAGAATACAGCCTCCATTGCTGACCTTTTCTTGTTTTACCGAAATACCGAGCCACTGAAATTGGTGTGGACGAGCCTCCACAAAAGCCAATGCTGGGGAGAAAGACAATATAAAATCTAAGATGGCAATAACCTGGCCAGCTATGGTAAAAATGAAGTGAAGTAAACGTAATAAGGGGAAGCAAAAACTGAAGGTCACTTATGGCGGTGCCCATGCGCAGCTGCTGCAAAGCGTCTATAGACCTTTTCATCCTCTTCCGCATGGGAGCTGCCATATTGAAACCACGTGACGTGGCAGCCATTAGGTTGCTTCAACTTGCTGCTCCGCTTTCCCCTCCAAGCCTTGGTGGATGCGTTCTATTCGTGCTTTTTGTCGCGTTTCACCGCGCTTTCTAGCCTTACTTCGGAAACTGTAGTCCGTTACGTCTACTTGACGACCAAGACATCACGAAGGTTCAAAGGTTTTTATGACAACTGAGGTTTGTTTACGAATAGTGGGGGAACATTCTCAGTAAGAAAGCGCAAGGAGACTATCTGTATTTCCTGGAAGTATCACTTTTTGTATTCATAATTTATCGAAAACAGTTTCTCTTCATTATGTGAGGAAACTCGCGGAGCAGATAGACAACGAGCGTTTAACTTGTATTTTGTCTGAGGCTAGGTCAACATCAGGTGATTTGTTTGTTCATCATATCACACCTACATATGTATAAGGTTCTCAATTGTTTTTTGTTTTTTGCGACGTAAACATTCGGTTGGTCGGTTTATTGTATATTGTGCTCGCTACCATATCGGCAGTCATTTAAGTGATTTATTGATTATATTCAGATAACCAGTCCCATCCACTTAATTTATTTTAACAGAAAGGTTGGGACTTCCCATGTAAGAAACTGCCACAGACGCCTAACAGTAGCGAGTTTTAGAATAGCGTGCACAAAGAAATAACGTCGTTACTATTTGCAAATCCAAAACGCTGTTTGTGTTCTTTCGACGCGTTTTCTTTTTTTTTTTTTTTTCGTACGCTGTTTAACTTTTGCCAGTATCTGAAATCCGCAATATTTAACCCTGAAACAAAATCTGCATAACAATGACTTGAGTTCAGGATTGTCCATGGCGAATAAAGGTTTACTTTTGGTAGCTGGTGACACGGAAATTTACAAGGCGAATCTGTTCAAACAAATAAATATTTGTTCACACAGGTCCGTGAAGTGGTGCCTAGCGCTAGAATTCGGCCAAACTTTCCGAGGTGCTTCTCCTCCTGCGCCATTTAATTTTATTTGGCCAATTTTACGGAAGACAAATGCCAGATTTATTTTGACGGGCCTGTCACTTATATCATATCTTGATTAAGCAAATGTTCATATAACAATAATTTATTTTCTAGAGCCAATATCGCGAAATGCTGCTTATGAGTATTTTAGCAGGGTTGATAATTTAAGGAATTTCCTACTCGGCCGGTCAAAACATGCTCGACTACTGAATTAAAAACAAAAAAAAAGAGGCCGAGACGGTACTACTTGTTTATATAAATTATCTGCGTCATTACACGATACCTTTTTTTTCTGCGAAGTTCGCTAATGGTTAGGTGCCCACGAAAACCAAACAGTGAGTAGTAAACTCGCGATTTCATCTGTTCTGTTGCCGATTCAGCACATTGCTAATGAAGCTGTCAATATGCTTCTTTATATTTACGCGTTAGTCTCTTCATTAGTTTGTTTTTCTAGAAGCTGGTGTCATCGGGTACAGCTGTAGACAATGGTAATCTTCCCTGTACATCAGTCAGCCGTCTCGCAACCGACCATAATCAGATACATCGAAGGAGTTGGTAAAAAAAGCCCGCAATTTAGGCTAAAATTCCTCAAAGAAACTCAATACCACCGTTTCATTGGTTGTGTGCTACAAGAAAAATAATCGTATCACAAAATTAAGCAAAAACAACGTAAAACAGCAATATATAGCCGCGTTCGCGTTGAAACCGAAATTAACCAAATTGAAGCAACCTAATGGCGCCGAGTGTGTCAGCGCCCTCTATCCACCGGTGAGGCAACTACTAAAATGAAAAGGTCAATGATGATGATATCGACTAATAATGCGGAGCGCGCGCCCTCTAACAGACACCACGCAAATCGCAAGAACTGAAATCGCCAAGAAAACCTTTTCCATCCTCTAGAAATGTTTAAATAGTTCGCGACAGAGCAAAGCCATATTGCATGACCTTCCTAACATCGAAACTAATGCCGAGGAAGTCGCACTTTTGATTAATAACGATCAGCAGTTGCGTCTGCTCTGGACAAGCACCAAGATGGCAGCGCCCCCCACAAGATCGAGAATAGAGTGCCGATACTCGAAGCGTAGCTCGTTTAGTGGCTCTAGTCGAGATGTATCATGAGGACAAGCCATCAGAGTCAATCCAGCACTGAGGGGATGCGACTGTCCGGGTTTACCGGGTTTACGTATTCCCGGGGCTCTAGTTCACGTGGTGCTGAATTGACTGTTATAGGCTGCATTATGATGCGAATGTAGCGCATGGAATCTAGACTTGACTATTCTTATTGGCAGCAGGTGGGTAGAAGAAGTAGGAAGTCAGGCAGCGTGCTATTGGTCCCTGCTTGATTCGAAGTGCTAATTCAAAAGAGTCAAATCTCGATTCGATGCGCTCGGTTGCTTCCATGCAAAGGCAGTCCGAAAAATGTAGCTCCAACCACATCTCGAAAGGAAACCCGACGTGAGGATGTAATGAAGGTCGTACGGCCCTTATAATTCAGAAATTTTACCATTTTTACTGTTTTAAACGCATTTTGAAGCAATTTTAAAGTTAATATTGCTTAGATGCTAAATGCGACCAAACGAATGATAGTACGTACTAGAGACGTCTCTTGATTTTAAGACGGCGGCCGTGAAAAAGGACAATATGTGCCCTTAATAATTGAAGCGCGAATCTGACGCTTAGTCACTACCTAAACATATTTAACTTGTGTCACCTTATAGAATAGGCAATGGGTCTCATTTGGATGTGTGATATATATTTCTGAAGCAAAAAACGAGATCGGTGAGGATCTGCGAATATTGGTGTTTTTGGTCATACATGGTTTGGTAATACAAATGGGGAGAGTTTACCGTTAGAGCAATTTGCTAAAAAATTTCGTGGTTTGTAAAAAGAGTGTTTTCTTTGCTTAGCGTGGCTCTTTTTTCTAATTTTCCCTTTAGTTTCAGAGATTGACCTCTTAAAAAATTCGCTTTACGAAGCATATTCACGAGCTATTTTCTGGACAACTGCTGCATGTTTGTTTCTGAAACTTCTTATACGTATTGATATATACACTTTAGAAACGTCCGTTAAATTTAATTAGGATTGACGTCCCACGTAGCACGAGAACGTTCTGAGAACATTCCGGGAATGTTCAAAAGAACATAGGCAACATTCTTGGAATGTTGAAAATTTACGTAAGAACATTCTATCAACGTTGTCAGAATGTGGCGCAGGCACTGATCGTTACATTCGGGAAATGTTTTCAGAGGGATATTCTTGGAAGGTTCTGAGAACGACATAGAACATTACCAGGACATTCATTCAGCATTCAAATATCCTAACAAGGTTCTAAGAACGTTCTCAGAACATCCAAAGAACTTTTGCAGGGACATCCTTTCAATCTCCTCGGAACGTGGCGTCGGTACATCGCAACATTTAGGGAAGATTTTTTGAAGACTATTTACAAAGATTCCACATTTACGGCTTGCTTAGGCTACAGCAGGCTTGTACAAGATACTCACTAAAAGTATTTAAGTTAAGTTACTGAGTGCCACGAAAAATAGTAACTGAGTAGAGTACTAACTAGTCAAATTTCTAAAGTAATTGTGTAAAGTCCAAAATACTCCAAAAAAGTAACTCGTTACTCTCAAGATACTCTCAAGTTACAATTTGCTCTGCAATTCATTGTGAAGCACAACCGAAGCCAGGAAAAATTCTCCCTCCCAGCTACTATGGAATTTCCTGGAAATCTCTTAGCTAGACTTTGGCTGCCACTCATGCTTCTAGGAAGTCCCAAGTAACTACGAATGAAACAAAAATAAAAATGTTTTTCTTTTGTACCCTCGCTATGGCGAGGACATAGGCGAGGGCAGCGCGGGGCCCGTTCGCCTGCGGAGGGAGTTTCTACAGAGGCTCGCCTCCGACGCTCCCCTTGTGTCGGGTGTTCGTTTCCGCTTCCCCCGTCAGTGCACTGGCGCCGCGGTGCTGTTGCGTGCAGTCGGGGGTCGGGGATAGGGGTGTCGCGAACCGGCCGAGGTTCGAGTTCGACCAGGTTCGACTTTGTCGAACTTTTAGTGAAAAGTTCGACGAGCTTGTATTGAGCTTCGACTCGTGTGGGCATGCGCGACAGGCTGGCCAGTTGACTTCGCATTGGATAGTGATGGCTAACGGATGAATTAAGGGCAGCGCTGATTGGTTATTTCAGTTAATACAGTACAAACAATTAAGTTATTAACTTCTTCAGTGATTAGAATTAGTTTCTTTTAATTGCAGCTGTTTCGCAAAATTAAAATGACGCTTTGCATAAAAAAAAAAAAAAAATTCTCCAAACCTAGACATGCTTGTATCAAGGTCTGGCCACACTGTCCAGGGGAGAGTGGGCGCCACCGTGGTGGGCGCCAACGGTCATTCGTGCTACTGAAGACAATGCTGCGTACGCTTCGAGCGATGGGCCGCCGGATTGGAGCCGTGTATACTCGATTTCATACTTAGCGTTCAACGCTGTCAAAGCTACTGGCGCGAGCGTGGGGCTTGATCTCGTTGTTCATTTGCACGCGCTCTCGCGCAAGCAAAACCATAGATGAAGCCACGCGCTCGCGCCAGTGGCTTTGAAAGCGTTGCACGCTAAGTATGAAACAGAGTATAGTCTCGTCTTACGAGTCTTGTGTGCGCAGAGAGCCTAGTGAAACGAACGGTCGGTGTGTGCGACTGCGTGCGGATGCAAAGGCATCTCTGAAGCTGGAAGGCTTTCTTTTATATGCTTTCACTCTATAACATTGAAAAATAAACTCCGGTTTGCTGTCGACTCTTACCAGACACTTGCAGAACCGACCCTCTCTCCGACACAAGTGCCCTTCCTCTGGCTTGTTGCCTTGTACACATCTTATGGTTTCGCCCAGATGCCCTTCAGCTTCGGAATCTCTGTTGCTCTTGGGCTTGGCCACAAACAGATTGTAAGAAAATGTGCTTTGACGTTTTGCCCAGTTAGAAGACACGACACGCGTCCGCTCGTCTCAGTGGCGTACCAACCTGTTTTTGAGTGGGGGGGGGGGGGGGGGGGAAGGGGGGCGGCAAACCAGACCCCCTCCCCCTTCCCCTTATATGGTTATTCACACGAGGGAGAAATCCCGGGGATTTCTCCACGGCACGCGCATCCTGCGACGAAAACATCAGGCGTTTCGATATGCAAAAGCCTCGCGTTTTCGTCTCGTGAAGCGCGCGCCGGGGAGAAATCCCTCGTGTGAATATAGGCCATATAGGGCCTTTGGGGGTGGTGCCCCCCTTGGGCGCCGCCGTCCTGTGTTTGCCCTGCCCAGTCATGGGCACGTTACCAGCAAAAAGTAACAGTTAAAGTTACCTAGGAGAAAAAAGTAACTCTGTTACAGTTACAGCTACCGGTTTCAAAGAGTAACGTGTTACAGTTACAGTTACTGAAAAAACAATAACGCCGTTACTTTCTCGTTACAGTACAATAATCGGACACAAGAAATCACGACGTCACCTTATGGATCAACAAAGGCACACCCAACATTCAAGAAAGGCGACTTCAAGAAGCCCTGGATGTTACCATGAACTTTATGCATGAAACAAATATGATAATCTCAGCCGAAAAGACCACCTATACAGTCGTCGCCTCAAAGAGGGCTAGAAAGAAAAACATCGGAGACACCATTAATTTGTACGTTGATGGCACCAAAATTCAAAGACAACCAAGTGTAAAGATCCTCGGTCTCACAATCGACGAGGATGGGGGAGCACGGAGCTGGCTGAACCAGATTAAGATACAATGGAGACGCGGCCTTAACCTTATCAAGAGAACAACAACCAAAGCTTGGGGGGCAGAAGAAAAACCTTTAAAACTATTGGTACGATCACTGCTCGTCTCCAAAGCCATTTACGGTTATAACTACCTTCGTCTTACCAAGACCCGGCAAGATCAAGTTGAAACCCTTAACAAGGCAGCTACGAGAGTTATCACGGGTTTGCCCAAGATAACCCGCATTCCCGACCTACACAAAGCGGCTCAAATAAACACAATCAAAGAACTAGCAAAAGAAGCACAAAACAGTCAGAGACCGCCTCAAAAGAACCGAACCGGGAAGAATCATCCTTAAGCACCTCGGAATAACGGACTTTGAAATTCCAGCTATAGCCACTTCTCCTCCTCCATGGGAAGACGAATGCATAACAGAGATCAAGCCTATACCCCAAAACCAGAGCAAAGAGCACTGTAATAGAAGAAAAAATGTTGCTAAAAGACACATAAAAGAGATAGAACATCTCCTTCAATGTAAGGCCAATAAAGTCATTTACACAGACGCGTCGCGAAACGAGGACGGTAGGACAGCCATTGCTTGGTACTCCTTCCGCTCCGGCGAAACAAGCGCTAAAATCCTCCCTTATACCCCCAGTGCCAAAACCGCTGAACTCCAAGCAATCTTTTGGACACTAGAAAATGCCCAAGAGGATGAGCACCCCACAGAAATCTTCATCTACACTGACTCCCAAGAGGCTGTCAGAGAATGCAGGAAAGCCAGCAGCCGTAACAAGACCGTGAATGACATCAAAGCCGCAGCCCGCTATCTCCGAACTAGAGGAATCACCCTCAAAATTTCATGGATTCCGGGACACCAAGATATCCCGGGAAACGAAGAAGCCCATGAGGCCGCGCGGAGCACGCTACAAGCAACCTGCTCCGCACAAGGCCTCCTGGACTCCTCCGCCACAATACCCACCGAGGACCTCGATCCCGATGAAATAAAGACACTCGCAAGACAAGAGCGGAAAGCGAGGTTGACTGCTCTACTGCCAACGGAGGAACACCCGCTCCCATCAAAATACTCACGGTGGGAGCGGGTGTGCCTCCGGCGCCTCGCTACCAACACGGCAATTACACCAGTTCTACGAAAGCGTTTTTACAAACGAACATCAGAAGACGACCCGGGCCCTAACCCTAACTGCACAGAATGCCATGTACCGGCTACCTGCAGACACCTTATCTGGGACTGTCAAGCGACAGCAAGAAAACGACAGGAAGCGATCTCAAGACTTGCCGCCGAACTCACACCACAAAACTACGAAGACTGGGTTACCCCCAACAGAGGTCCTCCAGAGAGGAAGCTAATCCTCGACACCCTTCTTGACTTCGTCAAGAAGGCGGGCCTAGCCCAATATATATAACCACTTCCCTTTTTCCCTTTTTCCCAACCCCTACCCTCTACATCCCCCACCGGATAAGATGACTTTCGTCAAGGTATCCGGTGTCCCCTTTCTGAAATAAACGTATTCTCACTCACTCACTCACAAGAAATCACAAACTAAAACAATATTATTTTATTTGTTACAGTACGTTGACAAGAAAAGTAAGCTGAGAAAATTTTAAAAATTTAAACCCGAAGGGTGTTTCTTTTTTGGGTCATTCGCCATTTCAGCATTTTGATGTGCATAATTTATTTCCAATTCTTGTTATAACGTAGAATCAACCGTTTTTCAAAATTGTCATCGGCCCGCGTCAGTGAACGTTTTGGTTTATTTTCCACTCCGAAACGAATGAGGACAGAAATGGTCACATATATTTTATGGGATATATCCGAAACGCCAATTGTGGATGTCATGTTTACTCGATGCGGCTCCGAATAGAATAAGTTAAACAAGCGCCGGCTTTCTGCACAATATGGGGACGGCTTCCTTGAAAACTAATTGGGATAAGGAAACGGTGAACGGCTGGGTGTAAAAACGACATCACGGACATATCCCAGACACAGCCCAAACCGAACACTCGGAGACATTGCACGACCACCGACACCCGCGGATGGTCCCCACGAGAGAAGAGTGAGCCAAAGTCGGTGAAACAGACATTGTCTGCCGCCCCTACCACCGCAGGCGCCGCTTCCTTTATCTCCCGGTTTCGTGCTGACTCGTCCGTCGTCCGTTCTGGGTCGTGGGCTAAACCAGGCAATTTTCGGTTTGTTTATTGCATAACCACGCTTTTTTGTTCTCAGCGAGAAGTTTTGGAGAAAAATACTTCAAGACGGTGATTTCTATGTCCGCGGAAGTAGGTTCTAATTTATATAGCAAAAAAAAAAAGAAAGTAACTGTAACGGCCTAAACAGTTACAGTTACCCTATAAAAAAGTAACAGTGTTACAGTTACAAGTTACCAGTATTCAAGAGTAACGCGTTACAGGTAAAAGTTAACGGAAAAAGTAACTAGTTATACCGGTTACGCGTTACTAGTAACTAGTTGCTGCCCAAGACTGGCCCTGCCCAGTGGCGGCTGTTCCAGGGGGGGCAAAACATATGCCTTGGCCCCCGACTCCGAGAACTGAGGGGGGGGGGGCTTTCCCCCCCCCCCCCCCTTTTCCCTCTTCCGGCTGGTGCGCCCATGGCTCGGCTTGAGGCTGCCACACCTGCTTCTCCGTGTCACCTCTTTTAGCAGAGGCACGGAAGTGCACTGTATTACCTGGCACGAAATGTATCTGCAATGGCAGGGCGCCTAGCCGAAATAACTGGACTTCAATATTTTCCCAAGCTTCCCGCCTCTAAAGAAAATAAAAAAAGTAGCAAGTAACTTAAAAGTAGCTTTAAAACGAGTACAAGTTACTTGAAAAAGTATATAAGTTAGAGTACTAAATACTGACGTTCGAAAGTATTCGCAAAATACCTAGTTACTCACAAAAGTATTTAAGATCCAGTAACTTGAGTAGAGTATTTAAGTTACGTACAAGTCTGGGCTACAGCCCCATTGAGCCGTACTACATATGTGGATGTAATAAAGCTCCTCACAGGGAAATCAGTATTTTTTAATCGAAAAATATTTTTAAAAGGCGCGAGCACAAGCTAGCCGCTTTTCTAGCGCACCGGCCTGAGCATGTACTAGCAGTTTACTCCTACCTGTCACTTGTCAACTTCTTTCATTCAAAATGTGCTGCATACATAACAGATTACTCACTCCGAGCTTAAAGGCCGACGCCCAGACTACAGGCTCTGACGAAAATAATCCCTGGAGAAGGGGAACAAGAGGCCCAAAGGACAAACACAAATCTCCAAACACAGCTAGGTGACTGGTGCGCGACCGAAAAAATCCGCCTGGTCCGGGTATCGAACCCGGGGCCTCTCCATTACAGGTGGAGCGCTCTACCAACTGAGCTAACCAGGGGTTAGACGTCAGTAGAACAAACAGATTTTGTCAGCTGCCACCAGTCGAACGCCAACAAGGGTGAACTTGCATTTTAAGGTTATGGTTATAATGCAACTAAATGCAAAGGTGCAAGCAAGCTGGTCAAGAATGACGGAGGATTTTTTTGGTCACGCGCCACTCATCTAGTTGTGTTTGGAGATTTGTGTTGCCCCTCTTGTTCCCCTTCTCACGGGATTATTTTCGTCATTCTTGCCCAGCTCGCTTGCACCTTCGCATACAATTGCATCATGTCTAAAGACTTGCCTGTTTCCTCCTCCTCCTCCTCCTCCTCCTCCTCCTCCTCCTCCTCCTCCTCCTCCTCCTCCTCCTCCTCCTCACCATGAGAGAGGAGGAAACAGGCGAGGGTGGACAGGGTGAAAGGGGGGAGAGTAGGAAGGGAGGGAAGAGTGGAAAGTGCGAAAATGGGAAATACATTTTTCAAAGTATTCAACCTCGGATGCTAAAAATCGGGTCTGGTCAAAACTGCCCCTCTACATACGCAGTGAGTGCCAAGTTCATTATAAAGTTTTGAAAACCATTGTTTTCTCCTACACCTTATATCACATTCCTCAGTAGACTCATATGAGCTAAAACGGATCCCTTATGCTAAGCTTCCAGAAACTCCACTTAATTTGCATAGTTTTGGCACAAAGTGGCATATAGTGTTTGGTGTTTCGAACCACAGGTTGCGTGAGAGCTCCGTAAAGTTGGCTTCACCTGCGAAGATTCTAGGAATGTTCGCAAGCGAACGTTCCAACGATGTTGAGCAGCTTACCTAGTAGGGAATGTTCGCATACGGACGTTCCTAGAACGTTCCGAATGGTGTTTTAACGTTCCTTCAACATTGAGAACACCCAGGGAATGTTCGCACGACATTGGGTGCTACGTGGGGAAGATCATACGACGCTGGTTATCTTTGGCGGCGTAGTGAACAACAAGAAGCGAGCTTCGACACATTTATTGGAATGTACATAGTTGACTGCAATCATTCGTATAAGACTAACACGTGTAGTATTATCGGAGCATCGAAGCAGTCTCTTAAATATATCACAAGTATACCAAGAACACAAATTAACGTCTTGGAAAGGCATCACTCCTCACACTTTTAGATTATTTTGGATAGTATGGGGGGTGCCACACCGCTTGGCATGCACTGTCCCAATGCCCCGTTCCGACCAAGTTTTCTTGGATCCCATCTCACGGAGGTATTCCGCGGCAGCTATTCTTTCAGCGACTGGAACGCTTTCAGGACTCCGTGATTGTGAACGCCTCCGGAAGGAAATGGCTGAGACGAGAAGTATTTCGCTCATTAAAAGGACCATGAAACGTTTTTTTGTTTATTTCGCTCAATACTGTTTTAACGTAATCCCTGAGGTTGGTAGCAGACAGCGAGGCAGGCGTTCGTTTCTAGCTATGCACAGGAGAAAATCGAGAAACGCGAACCGAGAACGGCAGTGCTTTTTTTCTTCTGACGTTCGTCCTCTAGCACGCGCTCGATGCCATCCGTCCTACCATCATAGCCTCCTCCATACTCACAAAGCCTGGCAGTTTGACGACGGAGCCATACAGTGTCCGGTCGCAGATTTGGAGCGCGAGGATCTGGTAGCACACAGCATCAAAGAGCCATTTCTCGGCGAAGGTGGATGTCAGCGCACAGCATTTGCAGCGGCGAGGACCCGAAAAACACTTGTTCGCTCGGGAGAAGCGTATTTCGGCGTCTCGCCGCAGCGCGGCGCCAGTCACGTGGCTCTCCTCTCATCCGTCGTCTGCCGCTCCACCTTATCTATTTCGACGGTCGCTTCTCGTAGCGATCAGCTAGGCTTTGTCAGTATATAAGAAGCTACGGTCGTGCTTCTTCTGCGCGCCCGAGGATCACGAGACGCCAGCGCGTCATCGAGAGCAAGTAAACTTGGTAAGAAGCTCGCGCTGGACAACTAAAGATCCTCCCTCTTATCCTGTCTGTTCTCTTAGCCGGACTCGTGCCCTCGGTGTTCTCACAGCCACGCGTCTGAGCCGGCAATGTTTAGAACCTGTGCAGTGCTCTGGACAGTGCTCAAGTTCGGCGATTTTTTTACCACCAACGCGAACCCGAATATTTGCCGATGGATACCGAGTGCAAGCCCATGCCCACCGGTGACGGAGTGTTTGTGTCCATGGGCGTCAGCAGATTTTTTTTTTTTGGTCACATTCCCATGTGAGAGAGAGAAAAAATCTGCTGACGCTTATGGACACAATCACTGCGTCACCGGTCGGCATCTTGCGCTTTATTTTTTCTTCTTTTTTTTAAGGGGGTAGTCCTCTTTTTTTCAGATTCGTGGCAACCTTTTGCGAGGCTGAAGGGCAAAGGGCTCTGACAGGGCCCTGAGGCATTGACGGGGCAAGTTGCGCCCCCGTCCGGAAGTTCGTGATCGTCTCCAATCCGCGAGCCGATTCGGCCGTGATACTGCGCTCTGCACTGCATGGATGCTGGGCGCGTCAAGAGAAAGCAAGCAAGCTTTTAGAATAAGAGCAACCAATAGGCCTCTCCTATTTTAGAAATTTCGCAATAGAAATTTCGCTTTTGGGTCCTTATACCCTCAACTGCCTCGTGTGATACGGCGCATCATGAGCTCGGTAAAATTCCAATCCAATATTACTTCATGGTCCCTTTAAAAGAAGCAGACGATTCCGTCCATTTTTCGCGACGAAATGGAGCTTTTGGTTTTAAGAAAACAAGCTCCGAACAAACTGGAGCGAGAACAAAAACGAGATTATCAAGTCGAGATTTCTATCATAATCATAACGATCTGTGACGAACGACAATCACACAAACAAAACGCTCCCAACAATCGGAAGATCCAAATGTAAATAAGGTGTCTAAAAAATGTTTGCCATCTCATGATATGAGAGTTGCAAAGAATCTGAGGAGGTGCACACCGTACTCTCCCTCCGGCACCGTCATTGAAGACATTTCGATGACGCTTTCTGGTGCCGAATGCGGGAGACACGAGTGCCGTGTTCGGCTGGGACTCGTGTCGAATCAGTGAGGAGCCGAACGATGACGCAGCACTCGTGTCCAATCCCCGCGCTGAGCTCCAACGTGAAAGCACGACGTCTGGGAGGCCTCACCTCAGCCGAAAGTCTCCTTTCTCCTTACCCTGATGCGGAGAGACGGAAACAAACACTTCGCAATAAAAACCCCGAGATCGTTAACGCGAGATTTTTAATAAAGATTTCCGTGCGTCGCAGATGCCTGAGTTTGCAAGTAACGTCAACCCGGCATCCGAGCGTTTAAGCCCATACCGCGATTGATCTCTCTTCGCAGCTCGCCTCCGGACTTCGTGTCGACAGTCACTCGCCCGTTACCTACTCACCCTAACCCTATATTCTCATCGACGTAATCTGGCCTGGGTTTCCTTTTGAGACGACACGACTCAGCATATTCTATTGTCCGTGTTGCGAACCGTCGCGGTTTTGCGCTATCGGATCTCGCCTATGCGACGCTTCATTGTTCGCATATGAACAAATCACGAGGGACGCTTTGATCGCGGTGCTCTGAAAATCATTTAAGGGTTGTGTCAAGGGGCAGTTTATGGTCACGTGGAATGTAACGCGAGCAGCCCCATCTTATGGGCTGCCCGCTTGTAGGAAGGCACATAAGCAGACATGGCACGGAGAACGTATTCCGTGGAAAGGATTCCGCGTCAGTTCCGGACATAAGTGCTACATCCCGACACTATCAGCTGGCATTTGCGCCCGTGACGAACTCATCCCAAAGCATAGGAGCTATGTTCATACAGAGACCCCAGAGACTGATCAGCCTTTCGTTGGTTCAATCTGATGAGGAAGGCACGAGAGGCACACAGTTCATGCTGTTGTGGCAATATTCTCTACGCTTATTGGTCTAACGTACGCAACATATCCTTTTGTGTACGTTAACACAAAACGGAGTATTGTAATCGAACGCAATGAAATCGAGCGTGGTTGCGGCAGCTTCAAGTTGGCCCCACCGAGTGTCGTCCGGCTATGACAAATGGAGCAGTTAAGGGCTGTTGCAGAATTCACTTTTCTCGGGCCTGGTTCGGACTCACATGCGTCTCATATTAGCTGAAAGAATGAAATGAATGCTAAAATCAACGCGCAAATCGGACGAAAACTGGGACATGCGAAAATCGTTTCGTGCGATTTCCGAGAAAAAAGGCACATTTATGGCGCGCCGATCGCAAATATGGTCTCGTTAAAACAATCTCGGCGATTTCTTCAAACGAAATACCCGCATGTGGTTTGTTTCTCGAAAACTTGTCCAGAGCTTTTTTCGAGGGAAGATTTTCGTGCGGACAGATGCTATAACAGTTAGGCACTTTTATCGCCTGTTCGACATCTGCGGAGAGTGCATTGAAGCAAGAAAGACTGCCTGGCAACAGAACACGTAGAGTTCCCGATGCAACCAGGCAGCCCGGGCTACAGTCAACACCTACTAGAGTCACTGGCAGATTAAAAAACACACGTCGTTCAAGCTTCATGTTTCGAGTTCTTCAACGTCCTTATCAGCCATTGGCTGCAGAGCAATAATGAGATAGTCACCAAGCTCTGCGTTTCTTTAAGTAAGAAGGCCGGTGGATTTTTGATGACATCACCTAGCGAAGCCGCAAGTTGTTCATGAGCGTTCGAAAGGAATCAGCGTTCAGTCAGCGAGAGTTGCAGTCCAAGGGTGACGCAACCCCCTGTGGCCCGCGTTCGCCTCCGCTAGGTGGCGTAAGAACATCCAGCACTACGGCCTTCTTACGCATACGAGGAGTTGCTTTGGCTACTCTGCCGAGCTCTCCGCTCACATTGATCGTACGGTTGAGCTAGTTGGTACATATTAGCGATGCGTCACCTTCAACTTCCAGAGCTGACGGGACTGACACAGTTTCTGCAAGTTCAAGCTGAAGTAAGTCCACTGATCGTACGGCACACACTCGATGTCCAATCGACGCAGTGGTCCAGCTGTGTGTCGAGTGTCCGGATCCTATCGGGAGCCGCTGGCTCCCGGCGCGATGCAGACGTGCACTCGGAGCAAGTGAGACAGGTGTTGCACTTCCTGGCGCAGGCGCTGCAGCTCCCTGCGCAGCTCCGCGTTGCCCCTCTGCAGATCTTCGGATTCCTGGACGAGCGACAAGGTTACTCTGTGTCTTGAGAACGCCTTTGTTTTTCCTCGAAAAGAATAGTGCGGACAGACGCAACAACGTAAGTAGTAGCATTGCTTTACATGTCGGTAGACGAGGTCTGCCCCATCAGCTCCATTTCCCGCTAAGTTGAGAGCGCTGCGGAAGCTGCTTGTTCACTGGATCAGGCAACCGTCAATCTTGCGCTAAGTGGTCACGCACTCTACACATACTTTTGCCCAGAGAGGGCGCCAGACGTTAAAAAGCGGGTGAATACTTGGTCCGGTGACCTCGCGGCTCTAAGCACACGGGTGTTCTAAAGTTTCCATTGTGCAGCAGGCACAAGGCCGGTGATCCGGAAACTCAGACGATAAGAATACCATCCGCGTTTCCTTGCGCTGCTGCACGAGTGCTAAATTCAAAGCACAAACGTGCTCCCCACGTGTTTCAAGTCGCACTAAAATTGACCGATTTAGGAGTTTTCGATGACGCTCAGCAAGCTTCTAATTGGAACCATATGTTTATTTTACTGATTAAAATACCAATTAGTACATTCTATGCAAATAGTTTGCAAATTACTTTTTTTTGCAATTTTTGCTATTTGTTGCGGCTAACAACTTGCATCCGAAAAGAACTTTTTTTTTTTTTAATCACCTTAATTTTAGGAATTTTTGAAATCATTCACATAGACAGAAGCAGGGTATTTTTTGTTTTCCATATTTGTTTTGAAAACGCCGTGAAAGCGACACTAGTGCAGTCGACGCAGGTGAGTACGGCCAGCGGAATATACTCCAGGAAGCTAATCATCCCGATACGTCCGCTCTTGAACTAAAATGTGTTAATTTACTTTTATTAGTGAAATTATTCAAACGGTTTCAATTAGAAACCTGATCAGCGTCATAGAAAAAACTAAAGTAGTATATTTTCGAAAGACGCGAAGAACATGGGAAGCATATGGGTGCGCTAAAGCAGGCGGAGGGCTGGCGATGCAAATTCGTGGATAAGATTATCATCCGTGTTTTCGCAAAAACTTTGATGACTCTACGCAAGTCTTTATTTTAATCATATGTTTATTTTCACTAGCTTAAACGTGAATGAACCCATTCAAGTTAATTATTCGACTATCGTTTCAATTATCCCCCATACTACGTCCCCCTGACCGCATAACTCACCTGCACAGACCGCATTCGAGTAGCCTTTATGGCTTTTTGTTTACAGGAATCTGTGCCCTCTAAAAAGACAGCCTGTATTCACCCTGTTTCGGCGAATATATAATGGCTAGCGCTCTTGTTAAGATTACAGAAGCGCTTGTGAGGGAGACAGCCTGTCCAGAAATTTATTTTATCTGAACATGAAAAAAAAAAAACACACACACACACACAGGAAAGAAAGAAAGCAATAGACCATTTGCAATATTCTCCAAGCGCCCCGGCCGACGCTAGAGGAATCGTGAGAACGGTGTTCCTTCAACTCCTTAGTGATGGGTAATTTTTACAAAATTCATGGTTTCGAGCGTAATTCGGAGTCACCGGGCTTGAACAAGCGCCTGACATACTTCAAGGACCTGTCATATCGCTTTTATAGTTTCTCCTCAATGTCGGCGTTTTTGATACTGTGCATGCTGTCCACCCTTCAACCTGGACGAGTTGCAGAAATCTCTTACATTATTATCATTCTCGCACAGCTTCAGAGAGACTGTTATTATGTTAGAAACACTAAAAATGCTATAAACAGCCCCGCTGACTCCAAGCTACATCCTGGGTCTTGTTGTTGTGAATTCTCGGGTTTTGAAGCAATTCCTGCTAAAACAACAATCACGAGAATGATATTATTGTAAGAGATTTCTGCAGCTCAGCCACGTTAAAAGGTGGATCGCATGCGCAGTATCAAAAATGTTGACGTTGACGAGTATTTTTTAAAAGAGATATGACAGGTCCTTGGGGTATATCTGGCGCTATGGTTCAGGGTGACTCTGAATTACGCTCAAAAACTGTGTAACCATGGAATTGGTTGAAAATGGCGGTCACTAGGGAACTGAAGGAACACCTTTCCCATGATTCCTTGAGTGCGGGCCGGGGCGCCTGGGAATATAGCAAATGGTCTATTGTCTGTATGTGGAGTGCAAATTTGCGTCTTGCAGGGGGGTTGCGACGATGTCAGAACACCAAGCTCTTATTGGATGATTGAAAAACATAGTGGATAGACCTCAAGGCATTCAGCATCGAGGTCTACTCCCTATCTTTTCAATCAAAGCCAATCAGAACTCGGCGTCGTTCTGACGTCACCACAAGCACTGCGCAGGAAGCAGACGACTTGCTCTCCGCGTAGATTTAAGACATAATGCGCCTTAGGCTGGTCGCCATTCCATGAGCGTAATGTAGCGAAAGAGAGTTCCATCTGTTCTGGCGTGGGACTCGTAGGAGGTGTTGTTCACCTCACTGAGACGCACGGTGCGCTCCTTCTTGCGGTTGCGGCACTTCGAAGCGGCGATCTTGTTGCGCTCCCGTCGCTTGCTCCGCTTCTCCTCGTCCTCTTGGGTGAGCTGCGAAGAAACGGGCAGTCACTCCGTGGGAACCCCCCTTGGTGACCTACGAGAAGTAGACTTCTTTAGGTAGATTTTAAGTTTACTAAGAGTATATGTATACTTTCAGTGGGGAGTGTCCAGGCTGGTCCACACCGGTAAAACGAAGTTGCCTAAGATTTAACGATCAGAACACAAAAGCGCAAGTGAGCTGGTGACATTTTGAAGCAACCCATGGTTGAAGAAATACGAAAGTTTACTTTAAGAGAAGATACATTCTCCTTCTCCTTTGAGCAGAGGCTCAAACCGAAAATTATAACGTTTCGATTACGGTTAGCGTTTCCTGCAGACGCACGGTTTTCGCAAACATTCGAACTAGTATGTTCGGCCTTCGAACATTCCAAACGAGAAGCTTCTCGGACGTTGTAGAGAAACTATTATTAGAACACACTAATCAAAGTTGCGCGGACCTCAGGAATCGAACCTGGGGCCTCTGCGTGCGAGTCGGGTGCGATGCCATTCGGTCACGCACGCGGCAATATTAGGTACATGAGCTTCCTAACACCGAATCTAATGCTGAGGAAGTCGCACTTTTGAATCACGACGATCGGCAGTTGCGTCCGCTCAGTACAAGCACCAATATGCCGGTGCCCAGACCAATATCAGGGAACAGAGTGCCGATATTGTATGAGCGTAGCTCATTTAGTGACTCTAAGTGTAGATATACTCCGTCTATTCTTAAACTGAGACAGCAACCAAGACTACAAGCGCGAGCTAGCACGCGCTCTTGACTTTGAGAAATGCCTTTCTAGCGCGAGTGCTCGCTCTGTGGAAGAACGGTACAAACCAGCGACCTCGAGCTTTAGGGCTTGTCGCATCACCTGCAGTCTTATAAGGCCTGTTCACACAGGGTGTATCTCAAAACGTCCCATTCGCATTTGAACCTTGCACATTTCGACCCATTCTCATTTGGTCCTTCTCGTTTGAACCTTCTCATAAGGTCCGAACCGTGTTTTTCGCAACTGGACCCATTCTCATTTCGCCCGTTCGCGCTACGACCGAATGGCACTAGTTCGGCATGCTTCTAACGTCGTCATGCCTTCGCGGCTTTGTTGATGAGCCTTACCTTGCTTGGACCCCCAACATACCATCAGATATATGTTATCTGTAGAGGTACGCACTGAGAATCGTACATTGACGCCTGCTTCGCTTCCTCTAAGCAAACGAGAAAAAAGCGATGCACATTTAATTTGGTAACTGTCTGAACAGAAATAGCACACAAAACAGCAGGGGTTCTCAACCATTGATGTTTCGCGGACGCCTTGTAGAAAGGCGGAGATGATGGAGGACCCCGTTCGGCGTGAGGGGAATAGAAATGTATAGGCTATCATGATAATGATTTAATAAATGGATATAATGTTCGGGAGAGTACTCTCCCGAACATTGGAACGTTTCTTCTCAACGTGAAGAAAGACAACTAATATTGCCGTGCCTAACTGATGAGACAGGGCTTCGCGGATCCCTAGGATGTCTTCGCAGACCCTCTTTTGAGAACCACTGCATTATAGAAGTGGTGGCATTGTCCCAAGTCGAGAGACCTCAAACAACGTGACATTTCGGAATATGATCTGGCTGCGCTAAATAGTTGGTCTGTTTTATTGTCAGCCAGTAGCTTTTCACGACGATCTCGACGCACTGCTGAAATCCTTAGCAGACAGAGTATGCCTGTAGTGTGGCACACACCCACCCACACACACACACGCACAAATTATATCAATGTATTAATATTACCCTAAAAAAACGATTTTCATGTAGAAAGAGTCAAGTGCGACGGGTCAAAGCAAGATATTTTTTTAGAATGGCGGTTTTGAAAGGGGCCAGATGAAAAGGGCGAAACGAGAACGGGCCCAAATGAGGAGGGTTGGAATGCGAAAGACGAAACGGGAAGGGACCAAATGCGACAGATCCAAGAGAGAAGATCTTTTTGAGAATGGTACTTTTGAGAAGGGCCAAGTAAGAAGGTCGAAACGAGAACGGGCTCAAATGATACCCTCCCGTCCACACATACAACGGAGCGCTAAGTTAGCGTTAGCGCTCATGTGGCGCTTCCTGGCGCGTGACTTAGTTCTAACATAGCGCGTGATTAGCGCTTTAGTAGCGCCTTTTTAGCGCTTCTTTAGCGGCTTCTTAGCGCTCCAGTAGCGCCTTGTTAGCGCTCCAGTAGCGCCTTGTTAGTGCTTCAGTAACGCCGTGTTAGCGATTCAGTAGCGCTTCTTGTACCGCGGTACTGCGGATTAGCGCGTGCAATGCGGTTCCGGTTCCTGGGTGTGCATCAGCAGCACCATGGCGGACATGTGGGATGGTAAACAGAAATGCGACAAATGCTTTTACATACGCGATTAGTGCATATGTGTGTGGACGGCTTAACGCCCAGAAGAGCCTTCTGGGTGCGCGAAATCTTTCGCCACCGAGATACCGACGGGTTTCCGGCGAACCTTGTTCCCAGGTTGAGGGACCGAAACACAGAGCTCTTTCGAAGGCGATTATTTTCAACTGCGTGTCTTTGAAACAAGGGTCACACATAAAGCGACGAGGTCGTACGCAATCAATTAGTCGCTCAGAGTCCATGACTCTGGATTGCCTGCCTGACCCTTTGCTTGGAGAGCGGCTGTTTTACTTCCTCTTCTTTCAATGCCAAAGGAAAAACAACAACAAAGGAATCGCCGTGCACGCGCTGTTCCACAGCAGCTAGCAAGCACGGCACAACGTGAGAGCGCTAACAAAGCGCTTCTGTAGCGCTAACAGAGCGCTAACAAAGCGCTTCTGAAGCGCTAACTGAGTGCTACATCACGCGCTAGGAAGCGCCACATGAGCGCTCCTTCGAGCGCTCACGTAGCGCTAACTTAGCGCTAACTTAGCGCTCCGCTGTATGGGTGAACCGGCCTTTAAGGGTGAAATTAGTGTCTACTCCGCTCACCTTAAGCTGAGACTGCAGTCACTGCCACAAGGACGAGAGCTCGAGGTCGCTGCTTTGAAGCTTTCTTCCGCAGAACGAGCACTCGCGCTAAAAAGGCACGTCTCAAAGCCAGGAGCGCGGGCTAGCGCGCGCTCGTAGCTTTGGCTGCCAGTCTTAGCTTAAAAAAGAGTATAGTTGCTACTTTTAATTTACCTTCGGCAATAAAAAACAAACAACGCAGCTCGTCCCAGGAAAGTTCGAGGACAGTGAGTGAGTTAAGAATGGTGCTGTAGTTTGGGCGCCACCCAGCATGCAAAAGCTCGACTTGGCTTGAGTAAAGGGCTCGACACCATCACGGTTCCCATAATGACACGGAGCGCTCACTGATGGCGCGGGCGTTTCCAGAAAGGTCCATTCCGAGGCTGCAGGTGCCGGCACTTCACTCAAGGACGCACTTCGGCTGCACAAACTCTCGCTCAGCAGAGCTGCCGAAGATAAAGAAAGCTAAAAGCTTGAGATTTTTCCATTCAGAAGCAAATTTCCATTATACTAATATTTTCTTCTTTTATCTTAACGGACGTCTTAGTGAAGGTCTGCCAGTGAAGTGCAGGTTTGCCTTGGCCAACCGGACCGACAACCGTCACGAATAACAGTTTATTAAGCGTGGCGACTAAAAACGTCTCACTTCATTGCCAAATATAGATAGAAATATTTTCACATTATTTCCTCCTCTGTTCAATTCCTTTTATAATAATAATAATAATACATTTTTTTATTTCCATCGATTGTGATGGTGGGACCCGTGGAAAAAAGCTGCGATATGCAGCTTGACTGGTCCTCGGGTCCCTACAATGGTCAGCAGCAACGGAACGGAAATAAAAAGAAAAAAAAAAATAATAAAAAAAAAAAAAATACACACAAAAACTAACAATTGAAAGATACATAACTACGCACTTGCCTGTTTTTTTGAAGCAAATAGACAAACATAAAAAGCAACAATTAAAATTTACAAAACTATACACTCTTGCCTAATAATGGAGCAAAATAAAACAAAAATAAAAATCAGGTACAAATCAGGAGCAAAAATACAAACGCAATTCTGTAGAAGTTTTAGAGTCAAAATCAACACCATCAATATAAAAATTATTACTTCTACTACTTTCTGTAAACAAATGGTAGTAGTAGCGATTACAAGTGGAAAACACTCGGCTAAAGCTCCTAGAAACTTGTAATTTTAAAGGGCAAAACAGGCTTATTGGTTGTATAAATACACAGAGCAAGCGGCGCGGGCATTGTTTTAATTATCAAAATACTTTAACTTGAGCCAATAGCCGAATACAGCACAAAAAATATGTTTAGTCATAAAATACACGGAATGAAAAGATAATCTTGTATGTGGCATTGAGCAAAAATGCCGTAGTGGGAGTTGCTTTTTGCAGCGCTGTAACTTTGAAGGAAACAAAATATGCAACATGTTTTTCATAAAAAAAAAAAAAAACGCAAGAGTATGGTGGAGAACTATCACTATAAACTCCAGGAAAATCGGAGTTTCTTTTATTCATTGCCCCTTCAAATTGCTTAACTTGGTACTTCAGAACAAATTTGGAGCAATATAAAAAGTTATTTTTTAGATAAAGCAATGATTTATTTATCATTCGAAAGAGCGTTTTATGCAGAATGTACCGCATAAACTATAATGTTGTGGTTACTCAAGATTTTTAAATAACTGCTCAGAAATCTAGGCACAAAACATCAATGGAGCCATGTTTGCTCATTTTTGACGCCAACAATATAACCTCCACAATGCTGTACATATTTAAATCAATAGTTTTCCTGATCTATTTTAAGTGTGAAATATTTTATATTGTTGATATGACTATTTTACGTAGTAGGTGTCACGAAATAAGACACAAACAAAAACTTCCGAAATCAAATATGCCGTTCTGGGCGTGCTCAAGAATGTATATCTCTTCAAATATTACGTTTTTCTTGTTTTTTTCAAAATATTGTTGATCACGTTTCCTACAGATGTTGAGGAATAACATATAAGAAATAGCAAAAACAAAAAGGGTTGAGGTACACCTCAGCACTTCTTATGAGTTGTGAATGCGAAAGCATGTATGCCGCTATTGCGCTGCCTTATTCCGTCCGCGGCGTACTTGCGTCGACGGTCGAGCGCTCGCTCTCCTCGGCGCGCTGACCATGGGCGTGGAGCGGTAGAGCCGCTGTCTCGCGGACACGCAGCGCCATCGGGTGGCGGCCGCTGAAACTGACGCGCGCCTGCCAATGGGAGCCTCGTTTCTTGAAACTATGACGCGCGCCAGCCAATGGGACCGAAGCCGAAATCCTTCACCTTCACTCCGTTTTTTTGGGATCGGAAAATCTAGGTGCCGTTTGGCTCGGCTTTTCGCGTGGTTTTAAAGCTGGGAGCCGGCTTCACTCGGAGAGAGGAGTTTTTAGGTGCCGTTTGGCGCGGCCTCAAAGCTGATGACGTCGACTCGCTCCATGGGACGGTTAATGCTTTCGCATTAAAAATACGCCCATGCTCGCGTGCAGTATGTTATTTAACCAGAACCAATTATAACATGGTCCATAAAACCAATAATTGAGGAGTTAATTGACGTAATTTATTTAATTACTCTCTAAACTGTGACGGTTGTTCGCCCCTCGAATGTCCACCGAGTTTAAGAAACATCATAAAGTTAGAGGCCCAGCTAGCGGTAGTGTCTACGGGACTTCCGGTTGCAAATTGAAGCAGACAGCAAGCAGTCTACTTTTCAACATTCCTGTGTATTCCTATAGGAACGCGTATGCGATATTTTTCTCTTCGCCAAAGAATAATTTAAATCAGCGTAGGTCCTTTACTCGTAACGGGTACTATGTAGTTGTATTCACATTACAGAAGTTAATTAGTTTTTTATTACTGAGCATGATGTGTCAATACAAGCTATGAAATGTCAATACAAGTAATTAATCAACCAATACAAGCTATCAGTGTTAATTCATGCACAGTTTGTTACTAATACAGTATTGCCGCGCGCCAAGTAGGCAGCGCGGCCGTAGCCTAACGGTTATCGCGCTTGCCTCCCACGCCAAAGGCCAGGGTTGTACAGCACCCCTTGCCATGCGGCAAGGGGTGCTGTACAAGGAGAACTTCGTCAACAACAACACAGCATGGCTGTTGGTTGTTCCTGCCAGCCTTCGAGATGAAATATTCCAAGGATGCCATGACAACCCAACGGCTGGACACCTTGGCTACAGCAGGACGCTCGCCAGGATTCGAGAAAAGTACTACTGGCCGAGGCTACCGAAGACCGTTCACCTATACATTCGATCATGCCACGAGTGTCAGCGACGCAAGAAACCGCCGACGAAGCCGTCAGGACTTCTGCACCCGATTTCTCCCCCGTCTACGCCGTTCCAGCAGATCGAAATGGATTTACTTGGCCCTTTCCCGCCGTCAACGTCGGGAAACCGCTGGATTATCGTCGCCACCGATTATCTCACACGGTACGCCGAGACGAAAGCCCTTCCAGCAGGCACGGCTGTTGAAGTCGCCAAGTTTTTCATCGAGTCCATCGTCCTCCGGCACGGCGCTTCAGAAGTTTTGATTACAGATCGCGGATCATCGTTCATGGCACAGCTGACCCAAGAAATCCTCCGACTCAGTCACTCCAGCCACCGCCGTACAACTGCGTACCACCCGCAGACCAACGGGCTGACGGAAAGACTGAGCAAGACAATCGCCGACATGATCTCTATGTACGTCGACGTTGAGCACAAGACGTGGGACGAGGTGCTGCCCTACGTCACGTTCGCCTACAATACGGCGGTTCAGGAGACCACTGGATTCACCCCTTTCCAGCTGGTACATGGTCGGAAGGTGACGACCATGCTGGACGCAATGCTGCCCCATGAGTCATCTGACAATCAGAGCGACGACGCCCAGGTGGTTGCTCAACGCGCCGAAGAAGTCCGCCAGCTCGCCCGACTCATGATTCAAGTCCAGCAACGCGTCGACGCGGGCCGCTACAACCTTCGTCGCAGGGACGTTCACGTCCAGCCCGGAGACAGGGTGTGGGTGTGGACGCCCATCCGTCGCCGCGGCCTCAGTGAGAAACTGCTGAAACCGTACTTTGGACCATACAAGGTACTTCGTCGCCTCGGCGAGTTGAACTACGAGGTGATGCCCGACGGAACAAGAACATCATCACGCCGCCCACCACGATCTGAAGTCGTCCACGTCGTGCGCCTGAAGCCGCACTACGCTCGATAGGATTGTGGATCTTATGTGTTTCAAATAACTCTTTAGTTTGCCGTTCTTTTTATGTGCTTTGTTTTGTTTTGTGTTGCATCGGGGCGATGCACTTTTTAAGGGGGGAGTAATGCCGCGCACCAAGTAGGCAGCGCGGCCGTAGCCTAACGGTTATCGCGCTTGCCTCCCACGCCAAAGGCCAGGGTTCGATTCCTGGCCGCGGCTACGCATTTTGTTGACACTGTAATGTGATGTTCTGCTGAATTCGAGAACCGTCTAGCTGATTCGAGTTTAGAACGTTGTACGCGTCGAACCTTCTACGTCGAATGCTCCAGAAGCCAGCGCGTGTACAAAAGCGGCTCTGCGTGGCAAGCCGGAGTCAGTTTTCGCCCCAGCGTTCGACTCTGCTGCAACGCCGACTTCGACGCCCGCGACGCTTTGTTATTATCTTTTCTACCCTTTTATTTTGGCACAAGTTCGCCACATTAAACGTTTATTTATTCCTGTTCATTTCTTGTTTATTGGTCACCGCCCGTGACAGTATGTGTTCTTAGTTCCATAACTCCATGATTCGTTCTTGTCGGTTGTTTTGATTGATTGATTTAGCATATATTGGCATCGTTTTGGTGTTTTGTCAAGCTTATTAACCCTGTATGTTTCATAACATTGACTATACATGCGTAAATGCGTGCCCTAAAATAGCAGCCTGCAGCGTCAACACGTATTATGCATGTGTATTGGGCGATTTTAGCGCAGTGTTCGACGCCATAAATTTTCAAAATAAACGCTCTATCTGACACATTTTTTGTACATCCGATTGTAAAACGTTCCCAACTTTTTATTCTGTCACACCACTAAGCAAACTTGTTCTTATAATCGAGCGCGAAGAGAAAACGCATTTGCGTTTTCCCATAGGAATGCATTACCGGAAGTCAAATTTAGACTGCTTGCTGTCTGCTTCAAAATGCAACAGCACACTAGCGCCAGCTGAGCCTTTAGCGTTTATTGTCATAACTCTATGAGAAATATATAGTCAAGACGGCCCCAGCGGAAAACCGAGACAAAATTTTCGCTATCTGGATTATGGAACTAGAAACATATCTGAATGCTACCTGGATTTCAGGTTTAAAAAAAAATTTCTTGTCTACGATTTTGATTTCAGGTTTCCAGAAACAGATTTCCAGTTCTATAATCAAGCTAGTGAAAAGTTATGCTGGGTTTGTTGGTAGGGGGCATCCACGCAGCAGTAAAGACGCCTTTTTTCAACAATCCGTTTCGAATAAAAAATATCATCCTGTAAACTGAGCAACTTTATAATTTGAACATCTATGTTGTTTTCTAGTGTTGTGGACATCGCCTTTCAACAGAAAAGTAAGCTGTTTATTATGGTTTGCACGAGACGTCATCGTACTGTAGTCTGGTGGTCATTGCGAATTGCGCTTGCTGAGAAAATAAATTCCGGTGGTGTAAAATGCACGCTGCCAAAGTTTGGTGCTCAGTGCAAGCCGTGCATTTCCGAGACAAATTATCCTTGCTTGGTGCAGCGCGCAAGCGTCTGCCACTGTGGAAACGCGCTTTCTGGCAAGGGTACTTTTGCAAGCAAAGTAGTTTCCGGGGTCACGCTTTGTACAGTCTGCGTCGAAGATGCGGGGCAGAGAAACCTTTACAACACGGTGTGTTTTTTTAAGACTACCCCCTTCCCCCTTTTTCTTTTTTCTTTTCTTTTTCTGTTGCTCTTTTTCCATTGCTTTTATTTTGCATCGTAAAACTGTGAAGTTTCGACGAAGTATGGAGGTGGTCGAAACTTGGGGAAGAACTTGAAAAGAGCACTCCTCCGAGACTTAAGGCTGAAATCCACGGGGCGAATGTGCTGCGAAAAATCGACGCATGTTTGCCCGGAGCCTTTTGCTCCGTGCGTGGAATCAGCACATTGGCTGCTACGTCGCGCGCAAAGCGAGCGTGCCGTTGTGCGAAGTTCGTCAGTTTTTCGTCTGATCCGCTCCATGGAGTGCAGCCTTTAGAGCGGCTGCCAACATTCGGCTGTCCCTCTGAGGGCACTATAGATTTTTCTTTTCAGGTATCCCTCCCGTACAAACTTTTAGTTCTATGTAAAGTCGAATGAATTACTCATATTTACTCCCTTTAATGCATCTATTCTCGGGGACAACTTTCTGAGCAAGTACAGCAACAACGAAAACACGTTTGGGTGTCTTAGTGATGTTTACATGTAAACTGGGTCATGCAACAATTTTTTTACTTCCAGTATACTGCTGAACAGCCACTAGTTTCCCTCCCCGAGCAATGGAAGATGCAGAAAAAGTGGAAGAAAAAAGCGGGTTTCCCCGAAACAACTCGCAAATAGAACAAGCGGCCAGGTGATCTGACTCTAACTATACCTCGTCAGTGCTCATCATAGTCATGTACTGAGGTTGGTCAAGCATACATAATGAGCTGGGCTTCAGACATCGCTAGATTCCGGATGCTCTCATGTTTGATTGACCATTAGTCGAATGCTCGGGGATGTTGATTGTCATGAACCCGGGCACTCAACTCGGACTCCTAACCATCCCGTACGTCACGGTGTTCCGTGACTCGCGGTGCGAAGTCGTGACGTCATGTGACGTCACGGTGTCAACAACGCTAATAAATCTAGTAACGTTCTCAATTTAAATCAACTTGACGCAGTGAGCCACGTGTCATCACGGGGCTACGTGACGTGACATTACTTGACAACATAACATCATCTGACGACGTGAAACATGATTGATCATAGTGCCAATAGAAAAGCTCCACGAAAGCCCACAATTTATCATACCAACTCTGTATATGACGATACATAGAAGTCCAGAGCTTTGTCAATTTTTCATTCTCAAATATTGATTTTGTTGTATTAACAAACAAAATTATCATGAACTGTTTTAGACCGGTTACCGTCATAGTTTATTTCCGCTTCAGTTCCGGTTCGGCTAAAAATGACGGTCCGGTTCCGGTTCGACACCGTGGTCAAAGCATGCCGAGCGTATTCCGCTGTCTCGTAACATTCCGCGGGGACAAAGTTCTCCCATTCAATTTATCCGGTAGACCGAGGCGCGCGAATCTGCGCAATCGCGTGAATAATCGTCTAGGTTAATACTCAACTCCAGTTCCGGTCGACTCCGACGTGGGACGGCGACCGCCCGATACTGCGCTGTTGCCAGCGTCGCCATTGCACAAGGATTGCGCGTTCTTCGGCGAGGTCCCTGATGCGGACACGGCGATTCCGCTGGCTGTTGCGAGAGCGCACGACAGATTGCGGTCCAGCCCGTCGGGCGGAGCATTCGTGGGGAACCCCGATACGCCGCTTCTCCCGTCCTTAATGAAGCCACCGTACGTCGCCTTCCAAATATCCACACGCGCATCATTGTGCGCGGCAGTTGTTCGAGTCGTGTTCCTTGGAGACTCCATCCTTCGTGGGCGCCGAAGAGGCCGCTGTCCCCGTTTCCCTCTGTCGTGTCTCCGCGTGTCGCCTTTGAGCAGTGTGTTTCCAGAAGCTGGACCGGGCTCACGTGGTCTATAGACCGCGTTTGCGATACAAGCCGTACGCGTAAGGCGAAAGCGTCGATTGTCTGCGGGTGTCTTCGAACTTGGCTCAGCCTCTCCGCTCACTGTTCTCCTCGCCACGCCAGAAAGCACGCACGCGCGCATATGTGCTCAATCTACGCATGAAAGCATCCGCCATTATATTGCGAGGTGTCTCCATAGTTTGAGTTGCACCCTCTCTTAAAGCTAGGTTCTCCTCTATCGTCTCAGCGGCCGTCGGGTGTCGTCTCGACGGTCATGACCGACAAGACGCCGAAGCTGGCTTTCGACTCGCCTTCTCTGGGACCATTACGCGTCTTTGTCATCGGTACGCTTTTGTCCATCTCAAGTCTCAGTGCCGAGCTTCGATGTGCGCCGATTACGTAAGCGGTCGTTGTGTCGTTTCATAGTCTTCTCCTGGCGAGACAGGTTTTTTCTCCGGGCAAAACGAAACGAATCAGAATATCCGTCGCTTGCACTGACGTCACGTCAGGACCATCGTGGTACATTCCGTTCACCTTTAAAGGGACAGGGTATTTATGCTCGCCGAGGTTTAAGCATGACCTACAACAGTCCAACTACCCTGAACAGAATTCGCGGCTTGAAATTCGTTCTTTTTTCCGCCCGAAAACAGCGGGTCCGGAATTGGCCCGTTTCAGTCGCGCTCACTCTGTTTTCTATAATCACGTGGCATTCAAGCTACAGCGTACCAAATATATTCAAAGCCGTGGGTTGTCTAAGACACACGTTCGATATTAAAATAGAAAAGAATATGAACCCCAATTTCGTTACCTCCAGAAATCCGCAAAAACGGTGATCGAAAAAAAAAAAAAAAATGTTGCACAGATCCCAGGAAGTACAGGGTGTCCCCCCAAAATATTTACCGGATTTTATTCGGCGCAAAAATAAACTACGCATCGTTTACCGCTCATTCTCCGCTCAATCGTAGCGCTAAAGGTTCGAACCAGATGCCAAATTATCAGCGCCAACAGTTCTCTTGTTCAAAAGTAAGGAATGATTTTCGAAAAGGTTTTATTATGAGAAAAGGGATATAATACAGAGATCTTTGGTGCCAGTTACCAAAAACAGGTAAAATGGGCCCCATATTCCCATTAACATATATACCGGGTGTTTTCGCGAAGACTTTCAAAAAACCTAAAAATTAGGGCGATTGAAAAAAGAAGAAACTCTCTTCGGGAACAAACTACCAGCCACGGCGGACGTCAGGAATTGCCAAAAACCTACTAATTAGCCAGATAATTAATTAAAACTTGTTAATTAACTTTTTAATTAGGGAAAATAGACTTATGGTTCCAATTAGAAAGTTGCTGAGCATTACCGAAAACCACTAAATCAGTCATTTTCAGAAAGACTTTGAGCGCGTGAGACGAGTAGTAGCGCACTAAAATTACCTCTCGTGGAGCAGGTACAAGGCTAGCGGTTGCGGTAAGGCGCCCGCGCGATTTTTCCTCCTCTTATCTAGCCCCAGCCTTGTACCTGCTCCACGAGTCGTAACTTTAGTGCACTACTACTCTTCTCAAGCGCTTAAAGTCTTTTTGAAAATGACTGATTTAGTGGTTTTCGATAACGCTCAGCAACTTTCTAATTGGAACCATATGTCTATTTCCCCTAATTAAAAAGTTAATTAACAAGTTTTTATTAATTATCTGGCTAATTAGTAGGTTTTTGGCAATTCCTGACGTCCGCCGTGGCTGGTAGTTTGTTCCCGAAGAGAGTTTCTTCTTTTTTCAATCGCCCTAATTTTTAGGATTTTTGAAAGTCTTCGCAAAAACACCCGGTATATATATATATATATATATGTATATATATATATATATATATATATATATATATATATATATATATATATATATACATATTAATAACATTTTCTACATGTACACGTTATTCTCAATATGGCAAAATACCGCGGGCTGGACGATGCGATGGCAGCGCGCGACCGGCCAGATATGCGACGGACGCGGGGCCGCTACTTCGTAACTGTCGTTGATGGTAGCGACCACTGGATCTGCAAGCGCAGAATATCAAGCGGAAGGGATACAAGTGCGAAACAATCGCACGACAAGCGGTTCACAGAAGTTGTTCGTTGTAGGATCCCACAACCACGGCCACTCGATCCCCAATCGAGTGGCCGTGCCACAACAAAGACCGCAACACGGAGCTCGAGGAGCGAGCTCCGGCCCGCGGGTCAGTCGCGGGTCACACGAAAGAAATAAACGCGCGGCCAGTTCCTGCCAGAGCACCAAAGTACAGTGTAACTAGTGTAACCAAAGCATTCGGTCGTTCTTTTCTCCACATTCGTCGTCCTATTCTGCTTCAAAAATAAAAAAAAGCAAAGAAAAAAAGGAAAAAAAAAAAAAAAAACGGACGTGATTTTCGGCTATGATCTTCTATGCTCGTGTTTCGGTTTCGGTTACGAGCAGTGGAGTTTTATGGCTGTATTAAAAATATCCGTGACTCTGCACCAAAATATTCATTGGGCAGTCTCCTGACACCATAACAAAATGCGTGGCAAAAAAAAAAAAAGTTTGGGTGTTTTAGCGTTTTTTTTTTTAAAGGGAAGTTGAAACGTGTTAAAAATTAGTTAATGCTTCTATTAGGCGTAGGTTTTTCTGGAGAATCTAGATATGACCATTACTTTCCCTCAAAATTACACTTTAAGTGAAAGAAAAAATATATATATATCGGAAAACATGCAGCCGCTCGCCGCCACCGAACGTTAGTGGTTAGTCAAGCCATGACGTCATAAAATGACTCGGCGCGATACAAACTGCATCTTTCGCAGAACGATCAGCTGGCAGTCCCGGAGTCCCTTCGTTTCGGCTTTGCTTCGCGTAGGCTTATCGGATTCGCTGAGGTGCTTGCATCTTCTGTAAAACGATGCTCGGAACTGCTGGACTATACTTTGTCTCACGTTAGTATCGACTATTGTTAGCCGCGCGTGTTTAAATCGCGAGATAGTTGCTTTGAATGAAGCCTCGGCGGCTGCACGAGCGCTCGTGCAGCGAGTGCTTCGGTCAAGGCAGTCAAGACTAGCCGCTCGCGCTAGCACAGCAATCGCGGTTAGTCCATGCTAAGGTGAGACGAAGTATAGCAACCATTGACTGAAGATAAACCTCTTCTTTTTCCATACCCATTACTTCCAAGATATGAAACTAATGGGTGTGGAAGAAGAAGAGTTTTGTGTTCAGTAAATGGTTGCTAGGCCAGAAGTGTGTTTGTTCTCTTTTCTCTCTTCGTGTATCTTCCTACGTTCAACTGGCACCTTTTAGGAGCTTCAATCACCAACTAGCGCAGTATCGAACGACACGCGACGCTGGTCCTGCGAGCCGAGCAGCACGAGCAAGGAACCTTTCGTGACGTCATGCTTTCCCTTCTTCTTTTACTCCCCTCACCCGCTGCCGCCAATCATTTCTGTCCACGCAACGAAGCACACAACCTCCAACTTTGAGGTAAAATGCCGCTGAGTGACTTGAAGAAATAGAACGGTAGCCCGGCAGAAAATCTGCAAGACGAGCGATTACCACAAAAACGAACCTCGGAAATGCACCACGAAAACCTGAAATCCGAGCCAGTCGCTGCTACCAGCAAGAGCCACCGGAATTCGGTCTTTTGACAGAAAGACCGAAGCTGACTAAGCCAACAATGACAAACCTGTAGCAGCAAACCGTGTTTGCCCCTACTATTGTTTGCATGCCCGTCGCACCTCACACTCCGACGCCCTTTCACGTAAGGTGTATGAAGACGTCGAGGGCTGGATTGAACAATATGACCGTGTCGCCCGCCACAGTGGGTGGACATACAACCAGCTCCTGCAGAACCTATACTTCTCGTGGAAAAAACTGCCAGGCACTGGTTTGATTTACACGATCGAACTGAAGTGCACGTTCATCAGCCAACATTGACGAGAGAGAGCCGAATTCCTGATTCTGTCCAGGACACGGCCCCGACAAGAGCGTCACCGCCTTTTCGGAGGATGTTTTGCACCTGATCGAGCACCGACGCCAACCCTGATGCTACAGAAGACAAAAAGCTAAGAATCCTATGTCCTTCATGTGAGGGACAACACCTTCGGCAGCATTGTTCGCAACCCCACGACAACACTCAAAGGGTTCATATAACCGAGGCTTCCAACATTGAATGTACACTGCAGGCCCGAGCCTGTCACAGCGTCTCGACACTCCAGTCGTCCAGCTGCAACTTTGACGCAAGCCTTCCACGCATCCACGACGTTGTCCGGGAGGAGATCAGGAAGCTACTTCCTGCTATCAGTTGCCCGGCTTTTTGATTGCCAAGATTGGTTCGGAACAAATTCGACAGGCATTTCAATGGAAACTTTTTCAAGCAAAGCGACATCTGACGAATTGAGGGCGACTTATGCCACAAAGTCACGATAACTGCCATCGGCTACCAATTAGCATTTAATGCCAATTCAACGAGACACCCTAACGCCGAAGCATTCCCGACATTGGGAAGAACCAGTGTAGGTCCTCGCTGAACAAAGTACGCGGAGGAAAACAAAGGCGCTGCGAACGGTCGACCGAAAACCACTCTGCTACCACTGCATGAGGCCGACCGTGTCTACTGGAGGCGCCCGTACCAATGAATTGGCCTGCAAGAATTTGTGCCGAATGACCCTCGACCTTGTCTCGAGGAGCGTCCGTGAGACATTGAGGATTATCTTCGGCGGCCTTTGCCTCTGGTGTCGACATTAGCCGGAGGCTCCTGATCCCCATCACCTCGACGGGAGGTAAGCCAACACCACCTAGACAGAAGGCCTCCACACGCGTCATCATAGTCAGATCGATCGAGGCGAGAGATTGGGCACGAGTGCTGCGTCAGTGTTCGGCTGCGGCTCGTGGCCAATCAGCGCGTCGAAGGTCGGGCTCGGGTCCAATAGCCGACCGAGCGCGATCCGACTGCGATGACGTTTCATAGAAGAAGAGGAAACCATGCGGAGGCCTTCTGTCTAGGTGGTGTTGGGTAAGCACGACAAAGGAGGTGAATGGCAATGCAAGGACAGTTGATTTGGTGACGGTTGTCGTCCAAGGACAATACCTAATAATTTGCTGACACCAATTACCTGTGTCCACGCACCGAAGCACACAATTTCCAACTTTGAGAAAAAATGCCGCTGAGTGACTTGAAGAAATAGAACGGTTGGTTGTTCTGAAAAGTGGACACCAAGCATCACCCGACTTCACTTTGCCACAGTGGTCGCGAGATGCAGAAAAAATCGCCATTACGAAATGGGAGTGAAATGGCTTGGATAGCAAACAAACACTGTTGCCAGCCATCAAGTCAACGGTACAGCAAAAGGCACAGCCACGTAAGCAATTCATGCCCGAGCTTGCTGCATTGACGCAGAAAACTACCAGGAAAATTTGCGGATTAGAAGCCAGCCCTGCAGCTTCAGTGCATCAGACGTCGGTGGCCGCACATGACGTATGATTACAAGACGGCATCAGTCGGTCAAAGTTGCCACTCGACCAAACTGGACACCGACGTGCCAGGAGCGTCTGCCGACAACAAGGAGCACAGGTATTACGACTGAACGCCCGACACCAGACTGACGCAGAAAGAACTCGTTATGGAACCATTTGCAAAGAACCAATAATTATGTAACCAAGTGGAAATAAACATATTTGATACAATAACCAAATAAACATATATCTGCTCGCCTTTACGCCTTCAGAGTCTATACACCAAGAATTGTGTTCACCGCGTGTGCTGCACCTTTTGAGGATACTCGCATTTCTGACCCCTCAATATTAGTTAATGGGACATACCAGACTGGCAGACTGGTTGCATTGGGCTGCACTCGTTCCACTCCTCCTGAACATGTGGCGCTTCCGAAAACCAACTCCAGGGATGTGAAAATGTTGTTTTATTAATTTATTCCCTCCAAGGGCCTCTGTAGTCATTGCAGAAAGGATACTTAAAACAACACACATAATAATAACATCAAAGCACACTGACATTAATGAGCACAAAACGGGCCCAGCTACCGAAAATAAATATTGCACTCGTAAGAAAAAATTATTGCTGCAATTCGTTGATTGCAAAAACAAACACACCTCTGAGCATCTAGTTTAATAGTATGTGTTGATGCACTGTTATATAGCAGGACACTTTCTATACATATGATGCAATGTGCAATGCAATGTTGCAACCCCACCTAACAACACAACTGTCACCAATTGTTTTTTTTTTGGCGTAAAGCACACGAATGGGCCCCACTAATGCAGCATTCGAGTCCAATAGGCGGCGAGCCAAGTTCACAGTGATGGCTGATATAACATTGTTGTCGAACAAATGCCCAAAGTATGAAGGTCTTGGGTAATTAAAGTAGTAGCTACTGTAATTTGTTTCATCACGATCTGGCAAACAGCGAAGGCTACAATCTCGGTCAGTCGGTATGCACGTCGGAGAGAGGCATATGACAACATTTTATCAGAGGTCTAATGTGCACCGATTTGTCACACACCTTCACTCCGTCTCTCTGATTGGCTTGAAAGGGCTGTGGCTGTTGCCCTTATCCAAGTTACGGTGAAGTGAAGTATAGGCGGCCCACACTTTTGAAAAAAGTCTATTGAAGAGACTGAAAGGGATGGTAGTCAACATTTTTCAACAAGACTGCTCTTCCGGCAAGGGATGAACACAAATATGAGTCATCTTGTCCAGGTAATTGAAACAGGTAAATAATTGACCAACTAATACAATGCAGTCTTGATGGAAAAATTATCGCTGCAATAAATCCTACGAAAGAGAAAAATGTGCCGTTAATCTTCTATTTCCGAGTTGCATTACATGTAACGAATTGCTGATATGTGTGGTTCTATTTCTGAGGCCTCTAAAGAGTGGAGCTGCCTTTTTTTTAAAGATTCTAGATGTTAAAATGATAGATTAGAAAACTATCTAAGAGGGGTACGATCATACACATGGAAGTTACTATGGACTATTGATACCGATAGGCAAGGTAAAGGGCCTACTAATACTAATTTCTAAGGGACATCGAATTCAACATTTTGTGCACTGATCAATCAAAAATGTGAAGGCTTGCTGTGTTGTGAGTTCCAAGGGAACAAATAAACTGTTTTATGAACATAAGTAATGAACTTTATTCCGAAGGATTGGTTCGAATGCTTTGTAAGAGTTTGCGTGCAAGTCAATTAAGCAAACGCCAGCTTTCCACTTTGAAAAAGTATTGGGATCCAAAGTAGAATCGTCGATTAGGGCAAAAGGCAAAAGCGCAGGAGCTTCCTCGCTAAAAGTTGCTATGGTTATTCGGTTGACGCAGGGCTGAAACAACTTCCCCTAGGCTCTAACGCGACGTATACCTTTCGCTTCGATTCTCAGACATTCCAACGTTCAAACGAAGCTAGAAAAATGCGAATATTTTACGCAAGAAGTTATATCGTAAAATCGCTGATTAGTACAAAACGTAAAGATCGAAGGAGCTTCCTCGCTAAAAGTTGCCGTGATTATGCAGTTACCTAGGGCTAAAACAAACTACCATAGGCCCTACGTCCGACGTATATATTTCGCGTCGATTCTCAGACATTCCAACGTTCAAACAAAGCTAAGAGAATACGAAAAGTTCATGCTAAAAGTACTCGAAGTTAAATTGATCCTCGAACACATCCGGGAATCCGAGCACAGGTAGGCGATACGGCTGATGCTGTCTCACAGGTGTTAATATCCAGATGATTCAAAGCGATCTTCCGCAAAAAGGCGTGCGCGTGTGGCGCGTGGAACACCAATATCTGCATTCACCTTGATGCTTGGGTATTTTAGCAATAGGTCTAATGTAGAGACGAGCCAGAGGCTGTCTGACACGTGGCAGAAGTCAGGTTGGACAGACTTGGCGCTGTGTTAATGATTGCGTTCGAAAACATCTCCACTCTTTACAAGACAGTGGGAGGTATCTTTCTGTGCATTGCAGGCGGCTTAATTAACCATGTTGGATTAACCTGAGACTGGGGTAGAGATGAAACATCAAAACGTAGAAGAGACAAAAAAAAAAAAAAAAAAAAAACAACAGGACGACGTCTCAAACCCGGCTGAGTTTGAGACGTCGTCCCGTCTCAGTCTCAAACTCAGCTGAGTTTGAGACTGCAATCGTTGAACGCGTTAGAACGCGGAACGCCGGCGTCCGGCATTTGGCTCTTAGATTTGAACACGTACGATGAGTGCGGTGGAGACAAAGGCAGCTGGCTTTAGGTCTACTCAGAGCCTCTAAATGGGCTCAGCTTTAGAGTAACGAGACTCCAGCCATCTTGGTGCTTAAACTCATGGTGTCCAGTTATTTGAAGCTTCGTTTTAAATAGCAGAAAACGCTTTTCTGTCCTCCAGACACGTTAAAACTGTTCGCGACAGAGCAAGACGGTATGACCTAGGCTTCACAACACCCCACCTAAAGCTGAGGAAGCCGCATCTTCGAGTTGTGGCGACCGACAGTTGCGTCTGCTCTGGATTATAAGCACCAAGATGGCGGCGCCAACTAGGAGATCGGGGAACGGAGTACCAATACTCTAAGCGCAGCTCATTTTGTGCTCTAGGTATTCCCACTAATTCAAACCAGAGCTCAGCGTTCTGTCGTCTCCTCGCGGTCTCCATCAGTTTCTCGGCGCATTGATTTGACCTCGATTTCAAACATTCACACATTTAAAGATTTGTAAAAAACGAGTAGACTTGTTTTTACCTTACCAAACATTGGTCACCAATGTTTGGTAAGGTAAAAACAGTTCTACAAGCAAAACAAAGTGTTTGTTAAACGCACATATATTACTTTGTTTTCATAGCTGCACATCATTAATTTTGCTCGTTATTTTATTATTTATAACGCAGGCAGGTCACGCTACATACTTCTTTTATATAGGCGGCAGCGCTGTAGAATAAGAGGCCCTAGGGTAACTGCAAGCAGAGCCTAGTATCGCGTTCCTTTTCCTTTCGCCGCCATCTCTGTATTGGCGGAAAAGCGGTCACGTGCACCGATCTGAGTCCAGGCTTTGTGAGGGAAAGCAACCTTGCAGGCGTCGTGTTTCGGGTGGATCATGTTTCTCACTTTGCGTTTGCGAAATATATATCCTAAACTAAAATAGAACCAACTGGAAGGTTCTTTGACCATTCACCACTATGTGTGACCACTGGATACTGTATAATCGCTTTCTTTTATAACGCGAGCGATGTTTTAAAAACTTTATTTTTCGAAGTCTGGGAAGCAGACGACACGGAGGACGATCGCGTATCTCGCGTCTTCGGCGCTGGCGGAGTGATCAGGGGCGGATCCAGACCTCCATTTTTTTTTTTTGGGGGGGGGGGGGGGGGCGGTTTCTCGGCGTAAAAACGGGGGGGGGGGGGGGTTATATTTTTTGTGGAGTCATCGTTTTTACTAAACATAATATAGATCTTGAAAGCTTTTGTATCGGTTTACCTGTCGGGGGTGAACTCTTTGAACTTTCTGTGGCTATGCACACCAAGGCACACGCTCCCGTACTTTTGACTGCATAGCCTCAGAAAGCTGGGCATCTGGCCAACGCAATGTCTCTGCTCGTGCGGAAAATCACGTGCAATTGCAAGCCTACCAAAGCTATATCCACGTGCACGCCACACGTGCCTGCTCGTATGGGGCACCAGTCAGGACGCTACACTGTAGCGTCCTGACTGTAAATTTGACCGTAAAATTTACGGTCAAATACCAGGCAGCTGATGCTGCCAAACTTGTACAGTAAAAATAACGGTGCACTGTAAATCTGGTTTACGATAAATTTAAACGGGGACCGTAGAAATCTACGGTCGGCCTTCAAATTTGCGGTAAAAAAAAATTTACAGCGCGCCGTTATTTTTACGGTGCAATTTAAACGGCGAGAAAGGTGGTAGTATTCGGGTTCATAACATCATTGTATAGTGATGTTATGAACTCAATGATGTTATGAACCTCGACTGAACCAAGCACGTTTTGAAGGCTTTCAGCAAGTTGGCCGAGCATGTATTGTTTGTACAAGAAATGCCGACGTTGAAATTCATAAATGGTTTTTTGAACTGTTGATACCGGCATAAGAAGCGTTCCGTTAAACTTCAGGTACAAAAAAAAAAAACAAGGTCGTATTTTACGGCCTTCCTTTTTTCTCCTGCAGACAGAGACATTAACACGTCGTAGTTATCATTAGGGGATTGCATCACGTTAACAGCACCGTCTTCATTAGAATCCGCACTAGTCGACCGAGTCGAAGAGTCCTCAAACTGAAGCGGGCCTGCAGGCGATGCGCCCTCGCCCAAGAAACCCGTCACTCGTAAATGCGCCCAGTGAAAATGTGCCGTGATCGAACTATGATTTCACACCTTCTGACAGTTGGAGCACGAACACGAAAACAAAATACTGTCGGTGATGTGGCCTTTTAGATGTTTTAGCAAAGCCTCCCTTGTGTGGCACTCCTCTAGGCATGGTGGCAAAGTGCACTGAAAGCTTTCCAAACTCCTCGAAACAAACCAAACTTCCCTTAGGCGTACCAATACCTATGTCTTCTCAAAATATGACACCTGAGAGCATCATACGTAACAAACTGGCGACAGCATCCTTCGTCCACACACTGAAGAATTCGAGAGCTGAAAACGTGCTCATCGAATTGCACAACCATCAAGCGTGCTTGAACAGAAACTACAAATTCTGCAAGTAAACATCTTTTAGAGTGTTGTATTTATGCCACCATTACACTATCCTTGCCAATCAAGCAGCAGATTGATAGTGAAATACCCGCCTCGAGTATCCAGTTGCCTTCCGCTCCAAATTTTCAGGTGCACAAAAATCCGGGAATGCCACAAACGAACGAGGACAAAATGGGGCGGGGACGGGCGGGAAGAAGGGAAAATGAACTGAACGTCAGCTTTTTCCACTTCTTTCCGCGTTGTCCCAACCAACGTTGCTTTCTTTTGTTTATGCTTCTAGCTCGTCGCATTGTTGCTCTACTGTTTGCTCTTAGTTCTCTTTTTTTTCTTTTTTTTAAGGCAGTTACGTTCTGCGTTGGCGCGGCTGGCGCGGACAAAGAAAGGAGGTGAAGGGGCGAGAGGAGACTCTCTGGGTTCCCGCAGCTTCCGAAAGGTCAAGCGTGGTGACCAATTAGCGAAGCGCGTCTTTTCTTTCTGTTTTCTTACTCCATGAAGTTTTGCGTTTCCCTCTCGGTTTTTTTGCTCGTTTACGGTGCATTTCAGATAATTCCTCTTCACGGCGTACTTGTAGTTTTTATTAGCGTATAGCGCCGTAAATTTGACGGTTACTTTTTACAGTGTATGCTTTCGAAGCTAAGCGCTTGTGAGCCCGAGCATGCTTGGCGCCGATAAAAGCTGCGCACAATGCCTGGTTACTACTACTGATATGTCAAAAAACACCTCGACCGCACGAACACTCGTGTGGGGGAAGCTCCAAAACTAATAGATTGCGTTTGTCCAAAGTGAAGTAGGGTAAGATGGGCCAAATGAGACGCGGGGCAAAATGCGACAGGAGTGAAGGCACCCAACGAAAGTTTTTGTTTAGTGCCAGCTATCACCTAGACACAAGTTTCAAGCTTCACTGAGACGTGCCTTAGCCTGTTCACTTTGCGTGAGCCATAAATGACTGCCTTTGGCAAGTCCTTTCCGGAGAAAAAGAAATGCCTATTTGAGATTGCCGAGTTTACCGCCCGTCAAAGAGGTGCATAATTCCGCGCGAGATTTCGCTTCGAGAAGTACGCCCCGGTTGGTACAAACTTTCTACCAAGGTATAATTTAATTTCATTCCTAAGTTTTATTCGCTTCATGCAGACCAAATTTGAGTGTTCAGCGTGCTTTTTTTTACGGAAATAATTATTCACGTAACGGGATACGCGCGAGACAAAACGCGACAATGTGGCATTGTATGACGCGTGTGTCAATAATGTACCAGTTTCCTGGTTGTTCCTGAGTCATATTTTCCTCTCGGTGTCTAGGAGGATAAAAACGTACAAAAGAAATACAACAGGGGCTTCATGGCGCATAAGTAACACTACGAATGCTCTTGAAAGTGAAGCAACAGCGTCACTCCCTTCGCGTTGCCGCCACACTTTTTGGCGTACCAAGGGATGTGCTTCAAAAGCGAGCAAAAAGACAAAAAATGGGAAAAGCAATGGCTCCACAAAAAAAAAGAAGAAAAAATGGCAAGGCGTGTGGGGGGGGGGGGGGGAACGAGCGCCCCCACCGCCCCCCCCCCCCCCCCCCCCCCCCTTGGTTCCGCCACTGGGAGTGATACGCGAGTGGCACGCACATCCGGGCACTTCGGACCAGACAACGAGGCGTTGCTATGGCTTGCGAAAGGACGACGTTTTCGTCGGCTACTACGTTCTACCGAAAGCATGGAAAGCATGCAGAGAAACAGAAGACAAATGAGGGGACGCCGGCGCACGCACGGCGTGAGGCCGCACTATATCTTCTCTGCTCCACATGCCGCAGCACGCCGCCTCAAGCCTGGTTCAGACAGTTGCGTTTGACTGCGTTTGACTGCGTTTGACTGCGTTTGACTGCGTTGCGGCAGCGAGAAACCAGGACATCCCTGCTGCATATGTCGCGTGCCAAGAGGATTCCTTGAATTGGATTCCATGCTTCATATGAAGCACAGTTGTGTCGGTGACTCGCTTTCGGTTCTCGACGCAACGCAGTCAAACGCACTCAAACGCAAGTGTCTGAACCGGCCTTCAGGGCTACGCCATCCGCGCATCTGGGGCTTTTGCAGAAGCGACGGTCGCTTCCCGCAGTGCGGCCTTGGATCCAACATGGCCGTCATAGAAGTACATTGCGGAACTCTGATATGAAACAAGAGCATATACAGTTACTCTAGGAGACCCCTAAAGTTGGCGTCCCTATTCTACAACTCCATGTTACCTTGTTCACCCCTAAGCTGAGACTGCAGCCACAGCTACAGGTGGGAGCTAGCCCGCGCAGCTCGCTTTGAGACGTGCCTTTCTAGCTCGAACTCTCGTTCTTCGGAAGAACGTTACAAAGCCGAGGTCTCGTGCTCTCGTGGTCGTAGCCTTGGCTGCAGTCTCAACTTAAAGAAAAACAGAGTATTCGCGATTCCAGCGACCTACGGGGTTGTTACTCTCGGTCAAACATGGCGATCACGAATAGGCCATGCGCCCAAACAACGCCCGTGTTCTAGCAGGTAAACATTGCACGGAAAAAAGGTCTTTCCCGATTTGTATTCACTACGTTCTAATCCTGCGGAGATGTGTTTGTGTAAGCGAGCTTCCAGAGGACTGACCTTCTCCGAGAAAGCGATGAAAGACTACCTTCTGTCCTTCTATCGCGCCGAAGAACGTTGATAAGCACACAGTGTTTGGTTCACGCGTTAAGGTAAAACCAAATCAACCCCTTTTCGAACAATCATTAGATGTTTGAAGCCAAGACCAAATGAATACGAGTTTGTATTTTTCCTGTTCACGAAAGACTTTTCTCCCTCTTTCTTGTAGCTTGCTCCTTGTTTGACTTTTCGTGCTTTCGCTTAACTATGCCTAAGTTAAGGCAAGGCCGCTCGACCAGTTTTTGTATTTGGATTTTAGCTGGTCGGGCTTAGAAGATATGTTTCTTCACTATTGGGAGTCATCTATCCCGCAGTACAAATCGAGCAGTGCGATATCGAGTCAAAACATGCCACTAGGATTCGTGAGAGGCTGCCATGTCAACTAGACCCACTAAATGAGCTGGTCTTAGAGTATCGGCACTCTGCACCCCGGTATTGTTGTGGGCGCCGCCACCTTGGTGGTTAGTGCATAGCAGACGCGACTGTAGATAGCTACAATTAAAAAAATATGACTTCCCTCAGCTTTAGATGCGGTGTTAGGAAATTTGGGTGATATCGTTTTGCTCTGTGGTGGACGGTTCTAACATTTCTGCAGGACAGAAAAACGTTTCCTGCGGTCTCAGATAAAGCTTGAGACAACTGGCCACTATGAGGTTAAGCCACAAGATGGGCAAGTGTCGTTTCTCTAAAGCGTAGCTTATTTTGTAGCTCTATATTGACAACAATTAGCGAGTTTCTTCAAGCTTTAAGAAACCATAAAGACAATTTTAAATATATTTTTCTAAAGAAGGTGTTTTCGGACGTTTTGGGGTTCTAGCATGCCGCAATTGTTTTGAGAGATCTGTGACTCTTATTTCTGTGCCTGCAAATAAATTTACTAAACCGAAACACACATTAGGACGTGACGTCGAGGAGCACTGTCGGTTTCTGGTAGGATTTAGTGGACGCTCAGAGCAATTTCCGCGGTTGGTTATAGTGCACGGCGGTCCGTGAACTGGAAAAATGGACGACAACGCCGCGGTCACAGACGAGTTGCGCCCGTTCAGCATCCTTACCCCGACGGAACGGGAGATGCTCCTCAGGACACGCCAGAACAGACGTTTGGGTGCCGCAACAGGTATAGTAATACCCACCGGAGACCCCCCCTCCCCTCACCCCCCCCCCCCCCCACCCCCCCAATGAGACGGCGGCAGAAACGTGATCTAAAGCTCTGCGTGACGTCGAAGTAAGGCGACAACGGGCTCCTTGTCAGGCGATTGGTTCAAATGAATGACGCGCTATTGGCGTTGCTGCGGCGTCGGCAAGTCGGGCGGAGGGTCGCCCGCTCTGAGGTGGTGACCGAGAAAGAGAGAATGAACTTTTATTCTGAGCCTTTCAGCACGGTGGCACGTGCCGGATGGAAGTGGTTCCCTCTTCACGAGATCCCATATGCTGCCTCAGCCGCCTAGTCCCTGGTGACCAACCGAAGCTGATCCTCCAGGGCGGGGCTGAGGAGCGAGTTGTCCCATCGCTCTACAAGGGGAAGAGTGGTAATGGTGGGGAATAGGAGTGGCGGGTGCACTTAATTGAATCTGCACTGACCTACCATGTGACAGAGGGTTCCTATCTCTTGGCGCACTGGGCAGTTCTGACCGTGTTGAGTGGGGAGCGTGCGACTGAGTAAAAGGGGGTGAGGGAAGGACCCTGACTGAATTTGCCTATACGCTACCTGTTGCTCCCGCGTTAACTTAGGATACGCGGCCGGCAATCTTTGCCTTCCCTTGCAGCAGAACGTGACTATTTCCTTGCAGGTCACAATGGGTTGAAAATCCTTCACCTCTTCCATGGCTGTGGGCCGGTAAGTCAGGCGCCGGCCTGCTGGTTAACAAGTTCGTTGCCCTCCACCGCCGAGTGGGCAGGTACCCATAGTAATTCTACGGGCTCCTTTAAGCGTCCCTTGTTTTATAGTACTCGCAGCAATTTTTGGGACACCCAGCCCGACTGGAAGCTCCGGTATGCTTGCTGTGAGTCGGTGATTACCTTGTTTCTGCCTGGCAGGATGAGGGCCAGGGCGATCGCTACTACTTCCGCCTCTTTCAGATCTTTTACTTCTACCGACACACTCGGCAGCATCTTTTCTTTGGTTGTCACTACCGCCACAGCCCTGGTAGTTCCCTCGTCATCGGAGGCGTCCGTGTGGACGACATCCTCCTCGTTCCCCAGCTGTCTGCTTAGTGCTCGAGCCCCGGCTTCTCTTCTGCCGCCGTGGCAAGCACTTGCCACAGCGGCAGAAGATCAAGACCAAGCACATGGGTTTGGTCTTGATCTTCTCCTGCCAATCATCCGCCAGTTGTCCTCTCTCTCCCAGTTCTGCAGCACGCCAACTTATCTTTCGTGGGATCCGTCTTCCTGCTTCCGTCTGGCCTAGCCTTTGCCTTTGGTTGGAAAGGCGTCCCTCGATCAATTCGTACACCGTATTGTGTATTCCACTTTCCAGAAGTTTGTTTGTCGAGGCGTTCACGGGGACTCCAATGGCCCGCTTTACTGCCTTTCGGATGATAATGTCCACCTGCTCTATGTTCCCTTTGCTAAGTAAAAGGTACGGAGTTGCGTACGTGACTCTCTTGATTATGAAGGCTTGCACCAGCCTGAGGGTGTCTGCCTCCTTCATTCCCTCCCTGCCTGGTTGCAACCCCCTGGAGCATGTGGAGGATCTGCTCCGACGTGTGCTTGAGTCTACGCAAGGACGTCGTCACTTTGTTGTCTGCTTGAACAATGAGGTCGAGGATCTTGACGCTGGGACCGGGGACGATGTCCTTGCACTCAAGGACCACCTTCACGTCATCCGAGGTTTCGTTGGCAACTCTGGGGCGCCCCCGTAAAGCGCCAATCCGGAGTTTCGCGCTAGGTAAACAGTGTCTGAGACGTGCCTGACGCCCATTTCAATCGTCAAATAAAACTTCCGCTGAACAGGGCGAGATCATCACTCACGCGTTGTGATTTAAGCGAGGTAAGGCGAGGCAAAAGCCTGTTGCACCATTCATTGCCGATGAACGTGCATAATATAGTGCAGCGACCATCCTAGATTCCTCCGGATGCGAGCCATGCAGGGCGCCGCCATCTTTGCCTAAAGTGCCTTAGGGGCAGCGCTAGCTCAAAGTATTTAGGGTTCGGCGCATGCCATGTGGTGAGCTCCTAGTTCTTAAGGGCCCCCGAACGTAGGGGCCGCTTATGCTAAAACTCTGCACTGTATATTTCTAGAGTTTGTGCAGGAGACGCGCGTTCACGCGCTCCAGGGCAAAATAAAAAAAACCGAAGGGTCACGCCAAAAATGTTTTGGCGTCTCCACCTTCGTTAAGCAAAGCGCACATAAAGTTCAAACGTTTTGGCTCTCTCACTCTTTACGTCTTTGGAAGGCTTTTCCCCAAACCCCTCGTCCTCGACCTCGCTAATTACTTCCGACAAGATTTTCAGCTTTGCGCTCCTTCTGGTAATCGAAGAACACGTTGATTACAAAGAGTACACACTTCCTTTCATATTTTTGCAACGCTGGCTTGAAAACATTTGAAGGGTACCTTTATCTTTAGTCCTATAATGCATAAAATGAAGCATTTAAAGTGCGACCGTTTAAAATTATTTAGAACACATTAATATACCGTCATTTCGGGGAGTGAAGAATTTTAGCGAATTCCCCGACGTATTGAGCGGAAATCTAAATTGGTGTATAGGTCCCGTGACGTCTGGTCACATGACATCAAATATCCCACTAAATTCAGCGGAGAAAGTGAATCAGTGTATAGGTCATGTGACATCAATTTTCCCTCTAAATGTAGCTGGAAAACTGATTTGGCGTCTGTTTACAAGTAAAATTAGAAGTAGAAGTAAGCAGACAGCAATGTGTCTGTTTATTTCCCATTTTTGTCCCTCGTCTATTTTGCGCAGCTTTCAACTTTTTTAACCCCCCCCCCCCCTCCTCCCCCAATCTCAGTATCTTGTCCGTTCGTCCGTGTATTTCCCGCTAAATTTAGAAGAAAAATTGATGTCATGTGACCTAAAAACAAATTCAGTTTCCCTGCTAAATTTTGCGGAAACATTAATGTCACGTGACATGACGTCAAGGCACATACAGACCAGATCAGTTTCTCCGCTAAATTTAGCGGGAAACACACGGACGGATGGACAGACGGACGGACGTAGAGAACTTTGGGATTGGGGTGTAGCGTTAAAAAGCATCTGATGCTTTAATAATTTCAGCGCATCGCTCAGTTCTCGAGTGCCCGCTTGGCGGCCCACTCCGGGCGGCCGGCCCATCCCTCCTCCGGGTCGACAGCGCGAGGAGCCGGACGGGTCCGTCGCTAGCCGTCCGAAGGATCTCCGTCCCCGATCGGAAGGAGGAGGCTCACCCGTGACAGCGCCGACACTGTTGCGGCCCGGGACGAACGCCTCAACGCATCGCCGACGGGAGACTGCGACGGCCCGTCAGGCAGGCACCGCTTAAGCGGGCCACGGCTGGAAATTGAGCGCGGAGCCGGAGTCCCCCATTGACTCATATGGCACGGCGGGGAGATGGGCGGACGACAACCGGAAACACGCCCCCCGCGGAGTTCCCGGCAGAGGAGCGGCTCTGCTCGGGCGGCTCCCGGGGCCCCGTCTCCGGCTGTTTACCGCGTCCTCAAAAGTGGACCGTTGATGCCGTAGAACTGTGTTGCCGGCCACAATTTGGACGGTGTCGCGGCAGCGGTGGTAGATGTGGCCCTGCTCCGCCACAGGTCGCGCTCCTGGTTGACGTCCACGGGAGCTTCGGCAGTTAAGACTCCGCGACGACAGCGACACTCGCGTTCGCTCCTATTTTTTCCCTTCTAGCACCAACCGACAGGGGGGCGACATCCGACGACGGGTTCTGTGCACGCCAGTTGGTGCTGGCTGAGGCGTTCAGTGCCGGCCCCTTAATGACGCGAGTTCGGAACAAAGAGGCACAAAGCGTTTGCCCTCACCGGGTGTGGGCCCTGTGCGCGCGCAGGGACGCCGTTAAGCCACTGGCAAATGTTCCGGTCCAGGACCACTGCATCGGCGTGATGATGCCGCTGCGGTGGCTGGTGGCTGTTGGCTTCTCGCCACGCATCGTGACTTTGCAAACGGTCAAGACTGCGGTCCTAGCGCATCGGAGCGAGGCACAGGGCAGCGTATCGTTGGAGTGCACTCTTAGAAAAATAACACGATAGAGTAACTGCAACAATTACTAGATCTCTATGGCCAACCTTTTAATGCGCCAGCATTAATGCCTCGCTACACTCGCTGACCTTGGAGTGCTTTAGGCCAACCAAAGTTCGCAACGTTGCCACGGGATGGTGCCGCAGCCATATTGGCTGTGGAAACTAGATAGGAAACTAAAAAAACAAAAAAACGCAAAATGAAAAAAAAAAAAAAAAACACGGACGAAGAAGAGACACATACAACACGGATTGGCTCTAACTTTCAACTGATTAATCAGGGCAGGGCAGAAATCAGGATTTTAAAGTTTGAATATTAGAGACAAGTTTGGTTGTATCAAGACTGGCTGCGGGTCATAGTACAAGAGGGGTGTGACTTGCGAATTGACGAACGCCGGTATGCAGAGTAGAGGAAGCTAGCGTACCAACCAACAGAATGTGGCAACGGGCTCGGTTGAGTTTACCGAAGAGACACAACAACGCAGCTACAGCTGCTAACGACGTCACCATTCTGGTAGATGCGAACCTGCCTGAAGAAGTAGAAACAATTCCGAAGAAGGAACCGAAGTTCAACTATGAGCCCTCGTCTAGATGGTATGAGATTCCTTTTATGGTACGCCAAGTGGCTGAACGTGCTCGAGAGAAAGCCATCAGCGATGGTGTGGGCAGCCTGAGGCGCAAAGTGAGTCAGGGGTCAAAGAAAAACCTCCCTTCGAGAAAATGGTTGGAGGGTGGACTGACTGTGGTAGAGGCGGACAAAGAGGGTGGTTTTGTCGTGCTGCCTCAGGGCCTTCTCCAGGAGAAGGCAACTGCTGCTATTGCAAAGAGTTTCGTGACGGTAAAATATTTTCATCCTAAACAACAAAAAACAGCAGCACTCAGGTTGCTCACGGAATTGCTGCTAGACAGGGCTAAAAGAGCTGCAAACAAGGCGGAGAAATGTTTCCTGGAGTTGTTTTTCACAGAAAAAACTCGTAAACCTAAATGCCCCCTTTGAGTCATTGTTTCAGAGAGTGGCACGTAGCAAGTTCAGGTTAGCCGATTTTTACAGCTTCGCTTGAGTGGGAGGCAAGTGATGATCCTTTCTTGGTCCGGAGCTCAAATGAAAGAGTGCAAGTTCTAGAGATGGGAATGCCGAACGCGCATTCGGCATTCTCGATCGATGCAGAGGATTTGTTTTATTCGGTACCACAGGGAGGACCCTTTAATGCTGTTCGGGACAAGATCTCTCAATCAGGAGAAATTGGATTTTAAAATTCTACAAGTGTTAGCAGATACTGCCTTGCGTACTCCAACATGACGGAAGCAATGAGTTTCAACAGGTCAAGCACGTCACCGGGGATGTGGGCGAGACGGTGCACACTGTTTAAACGCTTGCAGTATCCACGAGTGATACCAGGAAAACGGCGTCAACAAAGAAGGAGCTCGCGATTCAGCATAATGCAGTGCCACGGGCCCGCGAACCTTCAAAATTCGAAGTGGTGGCGGTATATTAACCCCCCCCCCCCCCCCTCAAAAAAAAAAAAAAAAAAAAAAAAAAAAACGCATCAGCGTTACATTAGTGATCACGAATAACACCGGTCACAAAGTCCCAAGCCCAACCGCTCCACTCGACACCGACACGACATACGACAACAAACTGCATCAAAACGCCCCAAAAGTGAAGGCGTCTGCTCCCCTACTGCAACTAGCGGAAGTGAAGTGTTGGGCAGATATCCTTCACAAGAATATATAAGAAATGCTTTGCGCAAGGATCATTTTCATTTATTATTGAATACATGATAAATCCCAATAATTGGTTTTTCTATCTGATTCAAACAAGTCGGACTGGTCATAACACCAGTCGAGCATGAAAATAACTAAAATTTGAACGTTTTCACGACGGGTTGAAGATTTATTGTTAATATATCGTTATTTTTCGCAACGGACTAACATTATAGACTTCGCCTCCATACTTTTTAAATGCAAACAGTTCTAACACATGGCTGTCCATTGCGCCGTGTTTTGTGCCTTCTTCTATAAATCTGTAATGGTCAGCGACCAAAGAGCTTACCCGCACATGTCAAGCTTATATGCGCCGCGGGGAGAAAAGAATGTTGAGTAGGAAGTGGCGGGCGCAGTTTCGGTTGTTGTGTTTGTGTACATGTATGTAGGGAAGCTGTCTACTCGTGATCGTTCACAGCATATTAACAGTCTCGTTTTTTTGTTTTTTTTCATACGGTGGTAGAAATCTCACTAGGTGGCACAAGTTACCGCCGGATTCCAAATAGTTTGCTCGAGTTATTTATCCATGCAAGTTCGGCATTCGTTTTTCTGTCTAGCGGTTCCATCGTAGCTACCGATGCCGCCGACCGCCGACGACGCACGTACGTACGTACCTTTGCACGTAGCTACGTCCGCCACTTGGAGACTGTTTACTCTGTATAAAAGACGTCGAACGAGAACAAACGCGTCCTGTGTGCTGTCAATTCGGCTGAAAGGCACGCGGCTCGCTAGGCTCGTCTCTCGCCTGTTCTCGGCTGCTGGCCGCCATGTTTTATAATCTACACACTGGGCGCGTTAAGTTAGTGAGCTCCAGACTCCGGACATCTGCGCTCGAGCGCGCGGGTTCGGAGCGTAGCTTAACGGCGCACTTTGGGACCGAGGCGCCATCTGACGCCTGCTTTTTTAACGTTTCCGGTTCCGGCTTTCCGGCGCGCTGGAACATGGCTCCCGTCCCGTCGAAACATCGAAAAAGTTTGGTCGACGACGACTTCGATGAAATAAGTGCGCGGAGACGGCGGCAACAGCGAGAGCTTGTATTTATGCTGCACGCTGTTGGTGCGGCGATTAAAGGTACGCCGAACGCCTTCTGAATTACCAAAAGCCTTAAAGAATGACATTAAGAACTTCGACAAGCATTTGAAGGATGTATGCATACCTTTCTACACCAGCACCATGCTTTTTTTTTATTTTCCACGATGACGGAACGACTACACGAGCTGCCAAGCGATCGCCGTCGAAGTATCCACGCATCCAAGCAGGCGCGACTTGCGCGTCCGACGGAGTCCCTAAAGACTTCGGCGCAAGTACGAACGACGCCGAGAGCTCCGAGCACTGCATCGTAGCGCAGAACGAGCAGCTCCTACCCCCGACCGGCCTACCTCGGTGCCGTTCCTGGCTAGGCCGGAGTCGTTCGGCAGCGGGGTTCGGTTGGTGCGGTCGCGGTCGGCGAAGTTTGGCGAGGCCACGGCGAGGCGAGCGCGGTGGCATCATCGGAGCGTTCGGAAGCGAACTCGCTCGCCACGGATTGCGCACACCCGACGCCTTTAATCCAGAGTGGCCCGGCGGCCCTGTCCGGAGTGTCCGGAGCCCAAAACGCGAGGGTTTTGATGATTCTTCCGTCTCGTGCGAGACCACCGCACCACCGTGTGAAACCGGTGAAACCACGACCACCTGCAAAATCACCGCGAGTAACCGCGAGACTGGCCGCGAGAGCGGAAACGCCGTCATCTCACCGGAAACCGACCTGTTCGCGCTCCCGCGCACCATCTCCGACGACGGAGCTCGCGGAGCGCGCACCGCCAGCGTGCACCGGAAGTGAGACGATGTCGTTTAGTTTAGCTCGAGTGCACTCTGACCGCTGGAGCGCGCTCGAGCGCGTTAACTTAACGCGCCCACTCAGCCGTGTTTCGCGAAGTGTAAGAATTAACGGGCTGGTGCACGCGGCGCGTACGGAGGGAGAATAGACAAGGTAACCGGAAACTAACCTAATATGGCTCCTGAACTGCGGCGTACTTCGCATTGACAGAACAATCACGTGCATGATCCATCCGCTGCGGGATTAAACGCACATTCGCGGTGAATTTGTACGCGCAACGAAATGCCTCTGTCGTTTTACGCGCATCCAGTGGTCGTCCTTCATGCACACGCTAAGGGAACTGATCTGTTTGCACTAGGGGGAAGAGGGACTTCAAGAATGTAAACCGGCAAAAAAGTGCTGAGAGGCTGCATTTATCATATTTATTATACCATAGCCTTCTATATACTGACAAAGCCTAGCAGATCGCCACGAGAAGCGGCCGCCAAAATGGAAAAGGTGGAGCGGCAGACAACAGATGAGAAGACAGCCACGTAACTGGCGCCCCGCCGCAGCGAGGTGCCGAAACACACTTATAACGAACAAGTGTGTTTTGGGTCCTCGCCGCTGCAAAAGCTGTGCGCTGACGTCCAGGTTCCCCGAGAAGTGGCTCTTTGATGCTCTCTGCTACCAGATCCTCGCGCTCCAAGTCTGCGACCGGGCACTCTACGGCTCCGTCGTCGAAATGCCAGGCTTTGTGAGTACAGAGGAGGCTATGGTTATACATAACTGCAGCGCGAAGTGCTCACGCATTTCTTTGAGAATCAGCGTAGTGACAGAAGCGAATTTTTACTGGCTGTTTACTGACTCAAATAAGCCACAGGCGGTTCATAAGGTTGGGATAGTAGTAAGTCCGAATAGTAGTAATTACTACATTCGTGGACAACTTGCTGTCACTATGCAATCGAAACTAAGGGCGCATGGGCGCGCGAGCACCTTGAACGCCAATCGAAGCTGTGCACAGAAGGACGAGAAAATCGTCATTTGCCTGTCGTTTCGCCGAAACCTGTTTCGACGAATTACGATTTGTGGAAATCTTTTTATGGACACACGTTCCATGGACACGCGATTCGTCGACACGAATGTTTCATCAACACTTGTTTCGCGAATTTCGTCGCGCGTGTATCATTGGGGTGCGTGTTAACCCATCCAGCCGCCTCGTCTACGCCGCTTTGACGCGACAACCTGTGGTGGCTCATTACAAAAAAACTCACCTGACCAACCCGATCACGCTTATTACAAAAAAAAGCTCATCTGTGCAGTTGATAAAACGATTTGTCGATGAAACATCGCGTGTCGATGAAACGATCTGTCGATAAGACGTTGTTCGATGAAGTAATTGCCAACGCGATAAAGGCAGTCCAACTCCGTGGTGTATCGAAGCGGATTTTATTTTTTGTCTCAAGGCAACTGCGCATGGACCGCGTAAAACCTGACTCTCGTGCCCGGCTGGCGCGATCGCTCGCTGTTCACATCACGCGTGCCGGAGAGTAAAAGGCTTGTCTAAACAGGACACTTCAAAACTCGTGAAGCGACACAACTTCGCCAAAAAACGCGGAAGTTGAAGCAGTTGACGTCCGGCAGTCTGATGTCTGTTTCAACACCGCTAATGCCCGTGTCCCACTGGAGCGACAGACAGAAACAAAGGAAAGCGACAAGCCTCAAACCCATGCAGCATGCTCGCGACGGTACCTTTAGCAGGCGTTCAGTCGTTCGGTGCTCGTGATGTAAGCACGAGCGATTTCAAGCCTGCCAAAGATACCCTCGCGTGCATGGTGCTCGTGTTTGAGCGTAGCCTCCTTTATTCTACAAAGCCTTTCAAATCGCGAAAGGCTCTGGTTTGAGGTTTGTCGCTGTCTTCTGTTTCTGTCTGTCGCTCTAGTGGGACACGGGCATAAGCAAACATCACAACTTTCCTCCTCGCTTCCTCCGCTTTTCGGTGACCTCGGTGCTCGCGGGACTTGACGCCACCTGCCAATATTGTCCATCTATTCTGCCGGACCCTGGTATCTTGGCCTTGTTCCAATTACTCGATCTTATTCTAGGACAGTGGTTCTCAACCATCGATGTTTCGCGGACCCCTTGTGGATCGGCGGAGATGATGGAGGACCCCGTTCGTGGTGAGAGGAGAGGAAAGGTATAGGCTAAATATAAGAATGATTTAATAAATGGATATAACTAAGGGCTAGTGTGAAATAGACCTCTTTTAATGAAATACACACAAGAAGACTCACCCGAAAAATAAAACAATTCTTCTCGACCTGTAAAAGGCATCTTTTATTGCAGGGCTTGAGTGATGAGGTGGGGCGTCGCGGACCCCTAAAATGCCTTCGCGGACCCTTACTGCTCTAGGGCAAGGGTTTCGTTCCTTTGCCCTCGAAAGCCTACCCGCTTCCAGCGTCGCTCTATCTGTGTTATCACGTGACACGACCCGCCAGAATAACTCGAATCTACTTGAGTAAGATTTCGAACACAGCCATTCCCCTTCTCGTTTTTGGGACCTGAAGAGTAGCGGAGGCCTTGTGCGATGGACCGACAGCCAACCGAGCGTGTGAGGAACTCTCCGGACCCACGTGATGAGCATACTCAAGGCCCCCTAGAGGACACGGGCGAACTTTGACAACAAAAAAGAAAAAAAAAGAACAAACTGTTCCTTGGGGGGAAAAAAGGACGGAAGCGGATTGTTGCATGATTTATATCGGAGTCGTGTCACCTCACGATTTCTGAAGTGTCCTGTTTAGGCAGGCCTTAAAGGGGGGGGGGGGGGGGGGGGGGGGGGCGGGGTGCAACGATTTTATGATTAAAAGAATTTGCGTCTCGCCATTTTTACGTTGTTTATCGTGTCCCGAAATATAGAGAAAACATCTCCTTCATTAAACATGTCAAGATTCCGCTGCATAATCCCAAAGCAAAAGTAAAGATTTTTCCTGCAGCCGCATGTGGTAGCCGAAGGAACTACGGCGAGAAGATTACGTGACCTCGCTCGGCTCTAAGCTGCAGCATAACGCTCGCTAATGTCAGCAGAGAGAGGGAGAGGAAGCGTCCTCCGAGATAGCACTCGGGAACCTATAAGGCACTCCGAATGACGTCACTAGGAGGGGGACCAGGTGTGACCCTGAAGGCTGGGAGTGACTTGAGGAGTGCCCGAAATGCCAATATTTGTGTTTTTTTTTTACGCAACAACTAGGACACGCAGGCGAAAACGGGTTTCCGTTCTCTATTTCAGAAGTGTCGGAGGGCAACTTCCACAAATTTTTGGCCGAAGTCCGGAAATCGTTGCACCACCCCTTTAAGGTGATGCGCGCTCTGTCGCTCGCCGCCTTGCCGCTTGCAGGGAGGACCGGTGCCCGGTCGCGTACGGCCGCTCACGGGGAGGCACGGTGTGGGCGGCACGGTCGAGTGAAGTCCCCCAAAATCTATGCATCCTACACACGAGCGCCGCGTCAGTAACCAGGCGAATTGTGCTATTCATTCAGTACGTCTAAGTGCCATCGCGTCACGTTGGTGGTGGGCCAGGGGGGGGGGGGGCGTATATATTGGTCGGCCGTATTATGTTGGTGGCACGGTGCATGCCGGAGTAGTGCAGTGACTACTGCAGCGTACACTTGGCCTATCTGCTCTCACAGCTTCGGGCTCCGGCCTCTAAACCAGAATACAAACCTGCGACAGTGCAGGCCGAATCAGGTAGACGCGACGGCTGCCGCAGTGTTTTAGTCCTGACGTCATGGAACATTCACGGAGTAATTGAATATAATACACGAAATAGACGTACCAAACACATGGTAGGGAGAGCTTGGAAATGAGTCTCCTGGAAAAGTCCCGGCGGAAATTTTGGCCACAGACTTTTCAAAGCCTAAGCGATGGCTCGGCTGCCACTGGGAAGCTTTCGGGAGATTAACTTCTAAAATCGCAGTGCCTGATTATCATAACATAAAACCGCCACAGAAAGCCGGAAGAACATTTCGCCATTTAGAGTGGCACAGGTACACTAAAAAGAGTTAGGGCACCAGGGGATTAAAAAGAAGAAGTACTAAACCAATGCGCAAGGTAGGAATGAACTGCTGTAATCAAAATTAAACAACCCTGCAAGTATACGGGAAGCGACTCTGTTCAACGGTGCACGCCACCTGGTCACTTTAGCCTGGTAGCTGCAGCGCCATTTATTCGAGTCCGCCATAGTTTGATAACGTTGTCTGAGTGGATATCAGGGCTGCTTCGGCGTTCAGTGCACACTCGGACTCAGTTTCACGCTTCGTGCCCAACAAATGCCAAACATTGCTTCATTTCAAAAAGTATTCGAACACCGACGTTTTATTCGTGGTCACCGATTTGCCTGAACATTTGCTATACACACGGATAGCTAAAATAGTACCCAAATATAAGGGCAAAATAGTATTTTTTCGCCAAGTTATTTGATGTGCACTTTCTGACCTCATCGTGTTTTTCAAACTGAAAGTCTCTACTGGCAACAATGAAAAAGTGACGCCAGCGGCAGGCAGGGGTCCACTCTTTGTACTGGGGGTATTGTTCCCAACTGATGACAAGCATTTTCATGATGTCCAATGAATGCTTGGAAGCTCGCTTCCCCACACCGCGCAGCAGCACGACTCAAAAGCTCAGCACATTGAATTTTTTACTCCCTCCTCGACTGGCAAGCCTGCCTGCCACTGACGTTACGGTACTGAAAAGCGCGAGTATGTTTCAATGTTGGTTTTTACATAATTTTCATTTGCCGATTTGACTATAACGATCTTGAATTTCGCGATACTAAAGACGCATACCAGAAAGTGTAAAGCCCGGGGATTCAGAAAATGTAGTTAGTTGGGGTAGCTCAAAAAATCGCCGGACCACTCCTCGGTACAGGAGTAACAGGACAAAACAAGCCGGTCCTGTCTCGCGTTTTTAAAGCGAAGCTGTTCATGGCTATGGTTCCATGCATATTTTATGTGCGTTAAAACAAAATCGCGCGCCCTCTCTTTGTCGTCATTTCAAGCGCTTGGGTGTCTAGCTTCCTTCCGCTCTCCCGGGGTGGGGATCCCGTCGCGCGTGTCTAGTTTCCTCCGGCTCCTCTGGGCGGCGATAGTTCGTACCTTTGTTCAACATTTTGTGTCGCGTCTGTGTCGTGTGCTAAACAGCTTCGCTGGTCATCCACCTTCACAAAGTAGAATGGCTTATAATTTTTTTTCTTAGTCCCAGATTTAAATTTCTATCGCGTCCAACGTATTCCCACTGTCCCACTTCTCGACTGTGCTTCATGGCAGCAGATCTCAACTTGAAGGAGAGCGGTTGTGGAAAGTGAGGCCATACCCATGCCCCTACCTCCTCGGGGCCGGCGGTCTTGAAGTCTGGCGCGATGTCCCCCAGGCCCAGGGCCTCCCTGCGCTGGCGGATGGTGAGCTTGAGGCAGTTCTTGATGAGCACTGACCGGTCGGGGGGGATGCAGAAGCCGGAGGCGTCCGCGTGGGGACTCGCCGGGGCTTCGGGGGGCCATGGCTCGGACGGCGCCGGCCACGGTTCCGCCGGCACCGGTGGTGGCCGGAGCCTCTGCTGGAAGGACAAAGGGATGTGAGTCACTTCTCGCAAGCGCCTCGGCCTGTAATCTGGCGACACTCAGCAGCAGAGAAGAACCCCGATGCTTCGGGCCCCCCGATCAGTCAGCCCTTAGCTGTTCCGGGGAACCAAAGTGCTGAGGCCCCCTATTGTAAAATTCTCTACTGGAAAGTTTTAGAATAGGGGGCTCCTTGCTTTGGGTGAAGCTTGGGGGACCCAACGCATGAGGCCCCCTATTATAGAACTGTCAATGCTGTACCTTCTAAGTGCTGCGCGAGCACGTCTTGCTCTCATTTGCACGAACTGATCTGCGAAGGAGACGCCAAACCGAGCTACACGCTTGCGATCTGTGGAAACTACGCTAACGTCGCGCAGAACGGGAGGTTGGTGGCCGAGTGTAGCACCGCAGCTAAAAGCGCGTGAAGCAAAAGCTCACACTGCAGAACCCAGGTATTTCGGGTGATATCCCCACCCCTGCCCGTTTCGATCTGGATGGGCATCGTACCGGCGTGCTGTCGTGTATCACTACTGCGTGGTGCACGTGAAAGACCCCAGGCTATTGCTCATCTACTGCTGAGAGACAAGTCGCCCCCCGTTGAAGCAGACTAACTTCCAGCTGTTCAAACATACATACAATACAATGACGTCGCGCAGAACAAGCGATGTTCTGACCGCTCAAAGTTTTTTTTTTATTTTTTTATTTTTAAACGAGCTTTTGGATTTGAACATCTTAAAAACACGAGAAGAAAAAAAAAAAAAAAAGAAAAACAGGGGGACGACGGGTTGGTGCGTGTCTGCCGCCCCCTTTTGTTCCTCCGCCTCTAATTTTCATGATGTTCAAAGTCCACCTGCTTGCCTGCACGTTCTCTTCTATTTATGGCTTTCGTTGCACAAATAAATCTCTCCGTCCTGAAACCATGCCAAATTACCTAAGGAAGACGGGTCATGCTGCGAGTGCCGCCAATATTCGATGCTAGTTCCGCCGTCTGTAGTACCAATTCTTGTAAAGCTAAATAGAAAACATGGCTCCTAGCACGTGCGTTTGTCAGAAGCTTATGGTGCTTGTTTACGACGTGTTGTTCTTTTTTTATACAGTAGCAAAGTGGTGAATTAGGCTAGTTGATTTATAGTATAAAAATATAAATGCGCTTTGTATTTTCTTTACTCTTCTTGATCCTTGTCGTATTTGGCGCTTTCATGAGCTTAAACATTCACACAGGCAAGGCGAGCGCGTGTGTCTACGTGTACAGCATTCTCCTAGTGCACTAGTAATTTGGCAAAAATGTTTATTGCAGTGAGCGTACTTATTCAGCAGCATTTCCTATGTCTGCAAACTGGATTTTATGTTTCCAACGAAAAATCCAGTTAGATTTCCAGCTCTATAATCCAGTTAGCCAAAAGTTATACTTTTTTTTTCGGTAGGGTTGTGCACGTTCCTCCAAAACAGGAACGGAAGCTTGTTCCTTTAGGGCGCCTACATAATTAAGTTACAAATAGCGCTAGGACGAGGACAGACGAAGAAGTGGACAGGACAGGCGCTAACTCACAACTGACGGTTTTATATACAACGTTAAAGAAGAAGGTGAAGGAAGTGTCTGGAGTTGAAAAAAGAAGAAAAAATAGGTATTTTTCTAACCGGGCGCTCTAAGAGGATTGTTAGACTAGAAAGATTAAAACACAGCAGACCAAAACGAAATTAGTAAAAATTAAACACAGGTAATGATTTTGAACTCTATACCATATTATTCTGAAGGCTCGAGCAGCGCCTACATATCTGTGTGTCTGAGGATGAAGACATTCTTTTTTGAACAGACTCGGTCAGAGCGGGACGCGCTGGGGCACTCAGTGCGTGACTTATATATGCGGTAAAATAGCGTCTAAAGCCTGATTCACCTGGCCCACGTTTACTTGTGATTTCGCAATTGCGACGTTGCTCGAACGAAAAAAAAAAAAAAGCCTCGAGGAAGCTGCGGTGCCCGACGTCGCAGCTGCGAATTCGCGAGCAAAATTGCATTATGCGAATCAGGCTTCAAGCATTACCCAAGGCTACGCGCTTGAGCTGAGTCACACCGGGTTGCGCGCACATAAAAGACGTAGAAAGAAAACAACTGGGCGGGAAAATGGCTCAGATGTCACCACTGAAGCAAAAGCGCGTGTGTATGCCTCTACTTGACATTAATAAGATAGCACAAACGAATAAAGACAAAGATGCACACAATCTACAGGACTGGCTCTGACTGCCAGCTAAGTGTATTGCAACATGCGGCAGTCAACATGGGACAGTCAATGCGAAAGCATTGACTGTCCCATGAAGCGAGCCGACGTCATCAGCTTTGAAGCCGCGCCAAACGGCACCTTAAATCATTTCTCCAAGTGAAGACTAGAGTTCCTGTATAGGCTCCCTACGGGAGCCAGAGTTGCGCATTTGTTTTCCCCGCGCCGCCACGCCGCTATTCGCCGAGATCCATCACGTGAGGAGCAAAGCATCCGTTGGCGTGCAAGAAAGCCACCTTTACGGTCGCTCCGCCGACGTTTCTCTTGTCCCGGCGTAGGTTTCCCTGCTTTCCGCCTCCTTTTCCTCCTCTCCAGTTTTCCATGCGCGGCGGCGCGCGCGGCGCCGCTATTCGCCAAATTTAGTCACGTGAGGAGCGAAGCATCCAGCTCGTGCGGGAAAGCCGGCGCTACGGCCACGCGCCGAGGCTGAATGCGCAACTCTGCTACCGTAGGTAGCTATACAGGAACTCTAGTGAAGACAGCTCCCAGCTATGAAACCACGCGAAAAGCCTAGCCAAACGGCACCTAGTTTCCCCGATCACAAAGGAGGGGAGTAAAGCTGAGGAATTTCGGCTTCAGTCCCATTGGCTGGCGCGCGTCGACGAGGCTCCCATTGACCGCTGCGTGTCGATTTCAACGACCGCCACCCCATGGCGCTGCGTGTCCGTCAGCGCTAGAGTTCCTGTATAGCTACCTACGGTAGCAGAGTTGCGCATTCAGCCTCGGCGCGTGGCCGTAGCGCCGGCTTTCCCGCACGAGCTGGATGCTTTGCTCCTCACGTGATGAAATTTGGCGAATAGCGGCGCCGCGCGCACCGCCGCGCATGGAAAACAGGAGAGGAGGAAAAGGAGGCGGAAAGCAGGGAAACATACGCCGGGGCAAGAGAAACGTCGGCGGAGCGACCGTAAAGGTGGCTTTCTTGCACGCCAACGGATGCTTTGCTCCTCACGTGATGGATCTCGGCGAATAGCGGCGTGGCGGCGCGGGGAAAACAAATGCGCAACTCTGGCTCCCGTAGGGAGCCTATACAGGAACTCTAGTCAGCGCTAGAGTTCCTGTATATGCTACCTACGGTAGCAGAGTTGCGCATTCAGCCTCGGCGCGTGGCCGTAGCGCCGGCTTTCCCGCACGAGCTGGATGCTTTTCTCCTCACGTGACTAAATTTGGCGAATAGCGGCGCCGCGCGCGCCGCCGCGCATGGAAAACAGGAGAGGAGGAAAAGGAGGCGGAAAGCAGGGAAACATACGCCGGGGCAAGAGAAACGTCGGCGGAGCGACCGTAAAGGTGGCTTTCTTGCACGCCACCGGATGCTTTGCTCCTCACGTGATGGATCTCGGCGAATAGCGGCGTGGCGGACAAATGCGCAACTCTGGCTCCCGTAGGGAGCCTATACAGGAACTCTAGTCAGCGCGAAGGTACGCGAAACGTCCAAAGTCAGGGCTGCGAGGAGAGGGCGCGCTCTGCCTTCGACGCAAATACGCTGCAGACGAAATAAGGGAGCGGAAGAATGACGTGCATGCTTTCGCATTCACAACTCATAAGAAGTGCTTAAGTGTACCTCGAGCCTCTCTCGCTGAACACTGTAAACGTTGTGGGCGTGAGCAGCTCTTGAAAATTACGAAGGTCTTGAAGAGACAAGACAGAAATGCCCGAGTTCCACTAGAGCGAGTAACAGAAACAAAGGACGGCGACAATCATGAAGTCAGGGTCTTTCGCGATATGAGAGGCTTCGTAGAGTAAAGGAGGCTGCGCTCAAACACGAGCATCATGCGCGCGAGGGTATCTCTGGCAGGCTTCCAATCACTCGTGCATACTTCACGAGCACCGAACGGCTAAACGCCTGCCAATGGTACTATCGCGAGCATGCTGCATGCGTTTGAGCATAACCTCCTCTGTACTGACAAAGCCTGGTAGATCGCGACGAGACGCGACCGCCTAAAGTGCAAAGGTAGAGCGGCAGACAAGAGGCATGTAACGGGCGTCCCGCTGCAGCGAGACGCCGAAACACACTTGTCCCGAGCCATGGAATGTTCGCTCGTGCTTCTTGCGTTCCTTGGGCTACCGCTTCTTTCCTCGTCGGGTTTGAAAACCATGTTTCGGGTCCTCGCCGCTGCAAAAGCTGTGCGTTGACTACAGGCTTCCCAAAAAATGCTTTGTGCTACCAGGTCCTCGCGCTCCAGATCTGGGACCGGGCACTCTTTGGCTCCGTCATCGAACTGCCAGGCTTTGTGAGTATGGAGGAAGCTATGGATTGAGGCTTGTCGCTGTCGTTTGTTTGTGTTTGTCGTTCTATTGGAACTCAAGCAGACCATAAATAATAGAAGCGTTTCTTTGTTTATCAGGAAGGCTAGAGACAAGTGCGTTAGCATGCTATCGTTGTGTCTTGTTTACAAAAAAGTATATTTTCTTTATGGACTTGGCAGTACACTCTAAAACCGGTCTCTCATAAAAAACGCTGTCCCTCTGATTTTAGAGGGGACAACAATGCTTTCAGGGGGACAGCTCTTTTTAAGAGGGAAATTGAAAAATAAAATATTAACATCTAGAGGGACACCAACATATTAAGAGAGACCAAGGAAACCGTTTCGTTAGTCCCTCTGAACAGGAAAGACAGACAAAAAGATTCACGCGTGCCCTTCATATTAAGAGGGGACTGGTCCCTCTTAACTGGACCAATGTAGTTCGGTCAGGAGGAGGCGGGCAGGCGCACTAATCCACGGCAAAGAGTTCGGACGGTGCTAAGGCTTGGCGCCAATTCACGGAGAGCTGGAAACGGTCGTTGCCGGAGAGTCGCAAGCGTCATGCTGCTCGTTTGACTTCCTTCGGGTGAGTAATCCTGTCATATTGGCGCTTTTTTTTTTGGGTGCATTGCGGGTGGGAATAACGAGCCATCAATATTTTCACGCTGGCTGTGAGATGCACGAGCTTTGCATATAGAGTGAGAGTGTTCAGCTGTATTCCGCGGACGCGGTCGCTTCCTGGATCTGCTCGTTCAGCTAGGACAAAGCGTCGCTAATCGTTTGCCCTGCCGTGAGCCGCAGGGCTGTTTTTCGCACAAAACACTTTTAGCGGGTTAGGGTGTCCTAATGTGTACGCGTCTGTCTTAAGCTGGTGATATCAGACCATTTTCTGTCCGACGCTTTTGTCTACTTTTTAATTTCGAACGCGCGATCGTTCTTCTCCCAGCTCGAGCTGCTACCTTTGGCAGTGCTACGCCGGCATTTTATTACCGGCAATTTCCTGGTATTTTATCCGTGAGCGTACACTGTCGGCATCGGGTACTACAAAGGATGGCATCACCCTCCCTAAGGCAAAGCCAACATAAAGGCACCCTAGCTGGGGCAGTCAGTGTTTGTAAGCTTGGCTCGCCGATTTCTTTCTCGGTGTGCACTCTAAATGCTTGAGGTTGACCGCCCGAGAGCGTTGATTGACAGAAACAATGTTGGCGATTTTGCGTTTGTTGGCCTTCACAATTCATTACAGCCATTTACACTGCAACGTTATGTTGTAGACATCGTTAGCGTTGCAGTGATTGTGAACATTTTTTTCTCAAGTGGGCGGCGAGCAAAAACCCATAATGTGTGTGTATGTTTGTGAAAGGGGCAGGGGGATTGGACGAGCACAAAACAAAAAGAAGAAATAAAGGTTTTTTTTTTCTTCGCGTGTTCGCGTTGCGTCGGCGTCGCGGCGTCTGCGGAAAGGGGGGAAGGGTGTAGCGGTGGCCAGGGAGTGCTTTTTTTTTTTTTTGTATTTCTTTGGCGTACTGTTTTGTTCGTTATATTTTGACGGTCGTGCCGGCACAGCTACCGGCTTTTTTTTTTTTTTTTTTTTTGGCGCCGACCATGTTTTTGTTTTTGGAGATTTTATTTATGATGTTTATTATGCTCTTTGTTTTCTGTAGCTGGCTGAATATTTTTTTTTCTGTGTCGTACATCCGCGAAAAATATATAAACAGAAGTTTGACGAAGAAAGGGTAAAAGCACAGGCGAGCTGGTGAAGAACTTCCATCGTAAACCGGAGACACGGAAAAATAAAAAAACGGACAAAACAACAAGTCTCAAACACAGCTTCTAGTTTCTTTGAACACCTCCGCTCTTATATATACACAACAACCCTCCTCTCCAAAGGTCGACACACCTCCTCTCCACTCCATCAACGACATCTCAAACTGAACCAATGACACATGCTACCTCCCTTCCTTTCATACCAACCAAAAACTGACCCCTTTCCAATCCAAGAAACACGCACTCAAACCCTGCTAACAATGAAAACACCCCCCCCCCCCCCCCACAAAAAAAAACAACCTATCTCTTTTTTTTTTTTGTGGGGGGGGGGGGGGGTGTTTTCATTGTTAGCAGGGTTTGAAAAAAAAAAAACTCTCTTTTTTTTTTTTGTGGGGGGGGGGGGGGGGGGGTGTTTTCATTGTTAGCAGGGTTCGAGTGCCTGTTTCTTGGATTGGAAAGGGGTCAGTTTTTGACCATTTCGTCGTTTACCCTGAGACTGGGGGGTTTTTCGAAGAGCAGAAGTAGCAGAAAAAACAGACAGGTCTCAAACTCAGCTACTTGAGACCTGTCTGTTTTTTCTGCTACTTCTGCTCTTCGAAAAAACCCCCAGTCTCAGGGTAAACGACGAAATGGTTGACTTCCACCAGCTAGCCTGTACCTTGACTCTTTTCTGGTCAGTTTTTGGTTGGTATCAAAGGAAGGGAGGTAGCATGTGTCATTGGTTCAGTTTGAGATGTCGTTGATGGAGTGGAGAGGAGGTGTGTCGACCTTTGGAGAGGAGGGTTGTTGTGTATATATAAGAGCGGAGGTGTTCAAATAAACTAGAAGCTGTGTTTGAGACTTGTTGTTGTTTTGTCCGTTTTTTTATTTTTCCGTGTCTCCGGTTTACGATAAACAGAAGTTTGCTTTTTTTTCCTTTATGCGCTTTAGGGCTAGGTTGACTATGGGCGTTAAATGACTGACCGTTATTAACAATCTTGTTTTCAGAGTGAGGCAATGGCAACGAACGTTGACATGAAGGGAATCAGGCGGGGGTTCCGCTCGGATTGCTCGTTTAAAGAGCTCTACCGGGACCCTCTGCACGGTGGAACGCACCACCCTGAGTGGTGAGCCTACTGCGGCCACCCGCACACGGTTCACAACGAACTCGGTAATTATTAACTTTTTGTATTCTGGTATGTAGGTAGGCTCTATTTACGTTCTGTTGGCATATGCACTGCTTCTGAAAAAAAAAAAAAAGAAATGAATGGCTTGCGGCGAAGTATTTACAGAAATGTAATTTTTTTATTTGATTATGTTGCTTTCTAAAACATGCACTAGATCACTTCTGCAGCTTCGAGCCGCAAATGCAATCCATGCTTTCCAAAGCACATGGGGCTTCTAAAGTTCATCTACTACTAAATGCGTTTTCGTTTTGTCTAGGTAATACAGAAGCGATTGATTCTCGTAAATTAATTAAAACTGCAGTCTATTCTCGCACCAAAAATTAATAGTAGCAAAAGTTACGTCATAAGCTAATGTCACTCGCTATTTCATCGTATACAGATTGGGTTCCGAATCTTTGAACTGTTTGCACTTTATTTTCGCATTTGTTTCCTAGCGCCTGCTTGATAACAGGTGAAAGCGCTTCATTACCTTTATTCTAATTCCCACTCTCTGTATCTAAAGGAAAACAATATGGTCTTTCATTCAGCTAAAGGTGGATGCACAACTTCGGTTCCATAACACGATCGTCACCATGCTGGGAAACCTGGAGGAGGTAAAAGGGGCCTTCTGCGGAGACAACCCAACAGCATTCTTGAACATTAAGACCATCCTCCGGTCTCGATTGCCCAGAAGTTCTTTCATCACCTATGGTATGTGAAAAAGCGAATGCAAAAATAAAAATCTAAGTTTGACGCTGACGCAATTTTTTTTTTTTTTTAACAATTGCTGCTTGCAGGACGATTTTACCCCAGACGAAAAAGTTCCAAGACCCAAGACTTTCTTCGGTTCGGAGAAAGGGATCGTTTCTGGGAACTGGTCAGTGAAACTCACCGCTAGCACGACTATGGAGGGGGCACTAGTCATGTGCTTATGGGTGTATTACATAACGGGACTCTCCTACCCTGTGGCATGTGGACAAACTCTTGGACTCCTCTAGGGTCTGCTCGTTGAAAATAAAGTGTTTCGATTCAGTTTATGTCGGAGAAGCTCATAAAATCGCTTATGGCCGTTCAAAAACAACAAAAATTCTGAGCCTCTGCTGATGGCAAGAGACGCCGAATAATTAGTTTTTAATGCTATGAAGTAGGCAACTACGCTCTAAAAAAAGCACAGGAATCTACTTTCCCGAGCCAGCACTTGGAAAGTCAATCACCGTAACTCACGGAAGCAGCTCAGCGAATCACGATGCCGAAACATAAGATTAGACCAAAAAAGCCAGTCCGAGTTGTGACATTAACCAATGCAAAACATCACGCTTGTTGTGCTTAATATCGCAACTCATTTTTTTGGTATAATCATATGTTTCGGCATCTACATTCGCTGAGCTGCCTCCGAGAGTTATGGCGATTGTCTTTCCAAGTGTTGTGCGGGAAAGTAGACGCACGGGCTTTTTTTTAGAATGTACTTTTCTTTTTGTGTTATCCGCTAAAAAAACTTTTTTTTTTCCAGCACGATTGTATTGTTATTGTTTATGATAGGCAAAATGAGTCACTCTGCAGCACGAAAGTTTTTGTGTGATAGTTTCCAAGAAACGCCGATTTCTGGCGTCGTTCTAAGTCTTTTTTATTCGTAAAAGCTACCAGAACAACGTTATAGAATTATTATTTTGATAAAGACATATCAAAATATTTTCTTGTGTCATGGCCAATAAAACAGCGTTTACTCTTAAAGATTGTTACTGTTTTCTTTAACACATTGATTCCGTTTATCAAACAAGATATACAGATCAAATTTCAATTCTGCTACGCAGCACAGAATAACTTTGGTTAAACAATATCAGCGAAAGTGCGAGAAGTGCAGTGCAGCATGTCAGCTTACACACAAAACACGAAGGAGCAGAAATTGTACAATACAATAACAGAGGTAACTTAAAGCCGGGGTCACGCTGCTTATACATCATACAAAATACATTCTGCAGACATGTTCCAATGCGAGTCACCGCGACATCCGTGCTTTATATGCCACGTGACAAAGTAACCTCTTGATTTGGTTACCTCGTGGCGTACGAAGCGCGGATGTCGAGGCGACTCGTTTCGGAACATGTCTGCAGAATGTATTTTGTATGAAGTATAAGCAGCGTGACCCCGACTTAAGGGGGACTATACCCCTGCATTTTAAGCGGGCCACCGTCCCTCCGAATTTAAAGAAGAAAATATCTAAAAACTGTCCCTCTTAATTAAGGGACTCTGACCTCAAATTTAAGGGAGACGCCGCCTCGCTTACTTTAAGAGGGGTGGTGTCTCACTTAATTAAGAGGGAGCATCTCTATGTAATATTAAGAGGTCTGTCGCCCCCCTTAAAGTTAAGTGGGAAAAAATCGAAGAAATGTCCCTCTTACTAAGTGGGACCGGGCTTAGAGTGTAGCGGCGGCACAGCATGGTCCTAATTGCACGCAAACCCTTACAGGTGATCCGCGCTGGCCAGACACCCAGTGCTGCATTGTCGCCACAGCCAGCGAAGTTCAGCAGACAAAGAAGGCACGTCACGCGAAGAGGACACGCCACGCGGGGAACAGCGGCTCACGCCTGCGGGACGTCCAGCGTTATGCTACAGGACATCGGCGCAGATTGGCCAGCGCCTCATACGTCACAACCGCTGCTCACTTATAAAAAGGACAACGAAGCAACGGCAGGGCACTTGGCAGTGGCAGTGGCGGCGGCACGGCACGGTCATAATCTCACGCAAACCCTTACAGGTTTGTACAAAAACATTTACAATATTGTTTAGTGGAATAGCGGTAGCTGCTACAAAGCGTCTTTCGGGTTGTGAACGTGGCCAAGAACATTGCTCAAGTGTGCAATAAATTTGAAGGAAGACTTGAAACATGATTTTAAGAAGTTCAAGAAATCGTTCGAAGGGGAGCTTAGACCGGAGATTCGCGAACTAAGAACTGATGTGAGGGAAGTGAAAAAGAAATAGATTTCATAAACAAGGCATTCGAGGATATTAAAAAAGAGTTTGAGGCGCTCTCAAAAGAGAACACAGAGGTTAAGCGGGTAAATGCGAGTCTGCATCAATCGCATGAAGCGCTGCTGCAGGCGATCAAAGAAACAGAAGCACGTCTCGTTCACTGTGAACAGTACTCGAGGAACGCAAACCTAGAAATTCCGAAACGAGAAAATGAAAATGTGACAGATACTGTACAGAAGATCGGCGACCTTATCGGGTAGCCGATAGCAGTGAATGAGATAGAAGTTTGTCACCGCGTGCCGACACGAAATAAGGAAAGCAACATCATCATTCAATTCCGATGCCGGACGCGACGAGGCGCTGTTCTGGAAGCTGCAAAAAAGAAGCGTAGAACAAACAAAGATCTCGGGTCCACTAGTACCGCACCAATCTACATAAACGAACCTTGAAACGACTGCTTGGGATGTCAGTGGCAAAAAAACTTAAACATAAATGGAAGTTAGTGTGGGTCCGGAACGGCAGGATCTTTGCCAGGAAACCGGCCAACGCCCCTTTACTGGAAATCACGAACGCGGACGACCTTGAAGAGATTAAATAAGTGTTGAATCGTGTCTCGTAATTGAGTTTGTGTTAAAATGACTGACGAAAATTACTTGCTACCAGAACATGTTACGAAAATATTCAACACAACTAAGCATGACCTATATAGATTATTTCATCTTAACGTACAATTTGCACGTAATAAAGAGGATGAACTTAGTATTTTACTAAACAACTTTTAGTTTACTTTTGACATTCAAATGTTTACGGAAACATGGTATTATGAAGAAGGTGACGTTATACACTTGGAGAGCTACAAAACGTATTTAAATCGCTCTGCTCGACGTGGTGGCGGTGTGTGTATCCAAGCAAAAAATAGTATCCAGTGCAAACTCATAGAACAGTTTTCTTTGATTAATGAAGACTATGAGATATTGACTTTAAAACAGCGACTTTTTGTTTTCAGTTCTTTACCGCCCACCAGGCGGTTATATTGCTCAGTTTACTACATTTATTGAATCCCTATTTTGTTTCGTAGCAGACAACGGCCTGAGAATAATTTTGGGAGGAGATTTCAACACTGATATGTTAAGTGATTAAAAAAAAAAAGAGAGTTTAGTGTGTTGATTGAGGGCTTTGGATTTGCTAATACCATCAATTTCACTACTCGTGTGACTTCAAACTCTAGCACACTTATAGATTTGTTTCTTACAAACATTGATGCCTCACTGTTACAAAGTGGGGTTGTGGGCTGTTCAACCAGTGGTCATCTACCCATACATATTTTTGTACACCGGAATTTGCCCAACGTAAGCACAAATGATGCGGCTTCATTTATATTCCAAGACATGTCATTTACCGCCTTAGAAAGATATAACCATCAAAGTGAACATGCGGACTGGGATCCGGTATTCTCTACGGACCCTGTTGATGAGGCACATGACCGCTTTATCGTGATATTCACTACCATTTACAATAACAACTTTAAATATACGACACACCGGGCCCCAAAAGGCTCTCGCAAACCCTGGTGACGGCCGAAACTTAAAAAAAAATAATAAACAAGAGAAATAGACTTTTTAAGCAATGTGTTTGCACAAAAAATTCAGAAATACAGAAAATTTTTGAGAAATGCCATAATGAGGTAACAAACTTATCTAGGCGAGTTAAATCTACCGTTTACTTTAACATGTCCAGCAACTTAAGTACCAGTGCCAGTATATGGAAGAAACTCAACTCGATTTTAAGAAAAACGTCAGCCTCTTCTAGAACTGAAACATTAAAAATAAACTGAAAAAAACTGAGAGGTGTTGAACTAGCCAACAAATTTAATGATTATTTTATTAACTTAGTCAATAATGACCACAGTAGAGTGAATGAAGGACTGTTATATGTATCGAGATTTATAAATGAAAGTATCTTTTTAATTCTAGGGATGTTCATGAGGTCAGCTCTGTGTTTGTAACTTTAACTATAGTAAAAGTTGCAATATTGATGGCATCCAAATAAAACCCGTTAAATATGTGATTTCACAAATTGCACCTATTTTAACTCATTTGTTTAATCTATCGTTATCACAGGGTATTTTTTCTAAAAAAATGCAAATAGCAAAAGTGTCGATACTTTATAAATCTGGAGATAAAAATGATTTATCAAATTATAGACCTGTTTCTGTACTTCCGATATTTTCCAAGGGTTTAGAAAAACGGATACATTTTCGATTGAACCAGCTTTGCGAAACATTTACAGTTCTTACAGATTCTCAATTTCGATTCAGAAAAGGGCGATCGACTGAACTTGCGCTGTTGAACATGAAAGAAATAATTCTGAAAAATTTTTAAACTAAAATCCTAACGGTGGGCGTTTTTATCGACTTTTCGAAAGCCATCGATCGGTTAAATTATGACACAATAATGAGCATAAACTTTACAGTTATGGCATTCGTAGAAATGCGGCGGCATTAATAAGAAGTTATTTGAGCTTTTGTTTTCGGAGCATTCATATCAATGACCACTTCTCTTATCTAAAAATACAAGCAGGTGTACCACAAGGAAGTGTGTTGGGACCTATTTAATTCAACGTATATATGAACGACATCATAAATATTTCACATAATGTCCAGATAATAGCGTATGCGGACGATACGAGCATATTTTTTCGAGGAACAGACATAAATATTATTTCGTCTGAAGTGAATAGTTCCCTCAATGTGCTTAGTTCGTGGGCGCTGGTAAATTCGTTAAAAATCAATAGCAATAGAACAAAGGCCGTTCTATTTCGCCCTAAAAGTTATCTGTATCAAATGGGTATACCACTTAAGTTAGGTACTGTCGGGGAAAAATGAAATGCGAACAGTGGAGCGCGTGGCTCGCGGTACAGGCTGCGCCGCCTGGAAGTGAACCTACACTCTAAGCCCTGTCCCACTTAGTAAGAGGGACATTTCTTCGATTTTTTCCCACTTAACTTTAAGGGGGGCGACAGACCTCTTAATATTACATGGAGATTCTCCCTCTTAATTAAGTGAGACACCAGCCCTCTTAAAGTAGGCGATACGGCGTCTCCCTTAAATTTGAGGTCAGAGTCTCTTGGTAAGAGGAACATTTTTTAGATATTTTCCCCCTTAAATTCGGAGGGACGGTGGCCCGCTTAGAATGCAGGGGTATAGTCCCCTTTAAGTCGGGGTCACGCTGCTTATACATCATACAAAATACATTCTGCAGACATGTTCCGGAACGAGTCGCCGCGACATCCAAGCCTCGTACGCCACGAGGCAACCGAATCAAGAGGTTGCTTTGTCACGTGGCATACAAAGCACGGATGTCGCGGTGACTCGTTCCGGAACATGTCTGCAGAATGTATTTTGTATGGTGTATAAGCAGCGTGACCCCGACTTTAGGTTATCTCTTTTATTGTATCGTAGAATTTCTGCTCCTTCGTGTTTGGACTGTCAGCTGACATGCTGCACTGCAGTGATGCAGTTCTCGCACTTTCGCTGATATTGTTTAACCAAAGTTATTCTGTGCTGCGTAACAGAATTGAAATTTGATCTGTATATTATGTTTGATAAGTGGAATCAATGTGTTAAATAAAACAGTAACAATCTTTAAGAGTAAACACGTGTTTTATTTGCCATGACACAAGAAAATATTTTGAAATGTCTTTATCGAAATAGTAATTTTATAACAATGTTCTGGCAGCTTTTACGGATAAAAAAGACGTTAGAACGACGCCAGAAATTGGCGTGTCTTGGAAACAATCACACAAAATAGTTCGTGCTGCAAAGTGACTCCTTTTGCCTATCATAAACAATAACAATACAATCGTGCTGAAAAAAAAAATCTTTTTTTAGCGGATAACACAAAAAATAAGTACATTCTAAAAAAAGCCCGTGCGTCTACTTTCCCGCACAACACTTGGAAAGACAATCACCATAACTCTCGGAGGCAGCTCAGCGAATGCAGATGCCGAAAGATATGATTATACCAAAAAAATGAGTTGCGACACTTACCACAACAAGCGTGACGTTTTGCTTTTGCTTAATGTCACAACTCAGACTGGGTTTTTTTGTCTAATCTGATGTTTCGGCATCGTGATTCGCTGAGCTGCTTTCGTGAGTTACGGTGATTGACTTTCCAAGTGCTGTTCGGGAAAGTAGATTCCTGTGCTTTTTTTTGGAGCGTAGTTACCTACTTCATAGCATTAAAAACGAATTATTCGGCGTCTCTTGTCATCAGCAGAAGCTCGGAATTCCTGTTGTTTTCGAACGGCCATAAGCAATTTTCTGAGCTTCTCCGACATAAACTGAATCGAAAGACTTTATTTTCAACGAGCAGAATTTAGAGGAGTCCAAGGGTTTGTCCACATGCCACAAAGTAGGAGAGTCCCGTTATGTAATACACCCATAAGCACATGACTATGGAGGGGGCCTCCATAGTCGTGCTAGCGGAGAGTTTCACTGACCAGTTCCCAGAAACGATCCGTTTCTCCGAACCGAAGAAAGTCTTGGGTCCTGGAACTTTTTCGTCAGGGATAAAATCGTCCTGCAAACAGCAATTGTTAAAAAAAAAAAAAAGCGTCAGCGTCAAACTTACATTTTTATTTTTGCATTCGCTTTTTCACATACCATAGGCGATGAGAGGACTTCTGGCCAATCGAGACCGGAGGATGGTCTTAATGTTCAAGAATGTTGTTGGGTTGTCTCCGCAGAAGGCCCCTTTTAACTCCTCCAGGTTTCCCAGCATGGTGACGATCGTGTTATGGAACCGAAGCTGTGCATCCACCTTTAGTTGAATGAAAGACCATATTGTTTTCCTTTATATACAGAGAGTTGGAATTAGAATGAAGGTAATGAAGCGCTTTCACCTGTTTTCAGGCAGGCGGTAGGAAACAAATGCGAAATTAAAGTGCAAACAGTTCAAAGATTCGGAGCCCAATCTGTATACGATGAAATAGCGAGTGACATTAGCTTATGACGTAACTTCTGCTACTATTGATATTTGGTACGAGAATAGACTGCTGTTTTAAGTAATTTACGCGAATCGTTTTTGTATTGCCAAGACAAAACGAAAACGCATTTAGAACTAGATGAACATTAGAAGTCCCATGTGCTTTGGAAAGCAGGGATTGCATTTGCGGCTCGAAGCTGCAGAAGAGATCTAATGCATGTTTTAAAAAGCAACGTAATCAAATAAAAAAAAAATATATTTCTGTTGACATTTCGGCGCAAGTCAATCATTTATTCTTTTTTTCAGAAGCAACGCATATGCCAACAGAACGTAAATAGAGCCTACCTACATACCAGAATACAAAAAGTTTATAATTACCGAGTTCATTGTGGGCCGTGTGCGAGTGGCCGCAGTAGACTCATCACGCAGGGTGGTGCGTTCCACCGTGCAGAGGGTCCCGGTAGAGCTCTGTACACGAGAAATCCGAGCAGAACCCCCGTCTGATTCCCTTCATGTCGACGTTTGTTGCCATTGCCTCACTCTGAAAACAATATTTTTAACGGTCAGTCATTTAACGCCCATACTCAAAATAGAGCTGAAGCGACTAAGAAAAAAAAAAAAAAAAAAAGAAGAAGAAAAAGCAAACTTCTGTTTATATATTTTTCTGTGTGGTACACACAGAAAAAAAAGATATTCAACCAGCTACAGAAAACAAAGAGCATAATAAACATCATAAATAAAATCTCCAAAAACAAAAACATAATCGGCGCCGGAAAAAAAAAAAAAGAAAAAAAAAAAGCCGGTAGCTTTGCTGGCGCTACCGGCAAAATATAACAAACAAAAAAGTACGGCAAGAAAATATTAAAAAAAAATGTACTCCAGAGACATCGCGGCACCCTTCCCCTTTCCGCAGACGCCGCGACGCCGACGCAACGCGCAAAAAAAAAAAAAAAAACCTTTTTTTTTTTTTTTGTGGGGTTTGAATTAGAAGCTTGTCCACCCCCCCCCCCCCCCCCCCCCTTTTTCACATACACACACACACATTATGGGTTTTTGCTCGCCTCCCACTTGAGAAAGAAGTTCATAATCACTGTAACGCTAACGATGTCTACAACATAACGTTGCAGTGTAAATTGCTGTAATGAACTCTGAAGGCAAACAAACGCAAAATCGCCAACATTGTTTCCGTCAATCAACGCTCTCGGGCGGTCAACCTCAAGCATTTAGAGTGCACACCGAGAAACAAATCGGCGAGCCAAGCTTACAAACACTGACTGCCCCAGCTAGGGTGCCTTTATGCTGGCTTTGCCTTAGGGAGGGTGATGCCATCCTTTGTATTAGTCGATGCCGACAGTGTACGCTCACGGATAAAGTAAAAGGAAATTGCCGGTAATGAAATGCCGGCGTAGCAGTGCCAAAGCTAGCAGCTCGAGCTGGGAGAAGAACGAACGCGCGTCCGAAATTAAAAAGTAGACAAAAGCGTCGGGCAGAAAATGGTCTGATATCACCAGCCTAAGACAGACGCGTACACATTGGGGCACCCTAACCCGCTAAAAGTGTTTTGTGCGAAAGACAGCCCTGCGGCTCACGGCAGGGCAAACGATTATCGACGCTTCGTCGTAGCTGAACGAGCAGATCCAGGAAGCGACCGCGTCCGCGGACTACAGCTGAACACTCTCACTCTACATGCAAAGCTCGTACATCTCACAGCCAGCGTGAAAATATTGATGGCTCGTTATTCCCACCCGCAATGCACCCAAAACAAAAGCGTCAATATGACAGGATTACTCACCCGAAGGAAGTCAAACGAGCAGCATGACGCTTGCGACCCTCTGGCAACGACCGTTTCCAGCTCTCCGTGAGTTGGCGCGAAGCCTTAGCACCGTCCGAACTCTTTGCCGTGGATTAGTGCGCCTGCCCCTCTCCTCCTGACCGAACTACATTGGTCCAGTTAAGAGGGACCAGTCCCCTCTTAATGTGAAGGGAGACGCGTGAATCTTTCTGTCGGTCTTTCCTGTTCAGAGGGACTAACGAAACGGTTTCCTTGGTCTCTCTTAATACGTTGGTGTCCCTCTAGATGTTGCTATTTTATTTTTCAATTTCCCTCTTAAAAAGAGCTGTCCCCCTGAAAGCATTGTTGTCCCCTCTAAAATCAGAGGGACAGCGTTTTTTATGAGAGACCGGTTTTAGAGTGTAGGGGCGAGGGTGCGTGGCCTACTCCGATGTGTATACGCCCTTCACTCGGCGCTTCCCAAGCTTCGGATTTGCGCCTCTTAGTGCGCTGAAAGTTGTCACCACTAACTTTGCTTGCTCGGCGCGTGCGGCGAGCAAGCAAGCGCCCCTAGGCTCACTTCCAGGCGGCGCAGTCTGTACCGCGAGCCACGCGCTCTTCTGTTCGCATTTCATTTTTTCCCGATAGTACATCTACCATACAAGTTGTTTCGACGTTAAAAATACAAGGACTGTTCTTTAACCAATGCATGTGTTTGAACGAACACGTAGAACATGTTATGTCTAAATTTGTAAAAATAACACGTATTACTTATAAAGATCGTTTTTGTTTACCAGAAAAGGGTCAAATTATTTTATATAACTCATTGTTTGCTTCCCGTTTAAAGTACTGCCAACTTGTATGGGGCAATACGACAAAATTAGACCTAGACAGATTATACATCGCACAAAAAAAAAAAGATCTTACGTTTAGTAGCTAATGTACGATATAATAGTCACGCCGATATTTTACGCTCAAAATTTAAGGTAACGTCTGTTTTTGACTTATATACACAGACATTAATCCAGAAATATATAAAGATGAAATTTATTATAATAACAAATCATTTCTTCTCTTAGCTTCGCTAGATAAAAACTCTTTGTTTTATCATGCGCGTAGTCCAGAGCACTGGAGAGTGCCGTACCCCAGAAGCAATTACGGATTTCAAATGCTCCAGTATAGTGTACCACCTACCATCAATGAACTCACTAAAAACAATATTCACATAGAAAATATGTAAAATACAAAAATTAGAGAATTGCATTTTAACAACAAATAATATTTTAAAAGTTCTGTGCTGTTCATCATATCAAAAGCGGTATAATGTTCTGTATGCATTTTTCTTGTTTGTTTGCAAGTGCCGACTAATCTGCCCAAGTCTGTATGGGAGGCAGGGACCTGTCAAGCTAAGCAATGTAGCTTTTTTCCCCGTCTCCTTCTCCAAACTGGAGTTAATAAAGGTGAATTGAATTGAACTGAATTGAATCTTATTCGATTGGCGTGCGGTAGATAAGTGTTTTAGTGCATCATTTTTGTATTTGTGGTTTTCCCCGCGGACAATGATTTATATTCTTGGTTTGATGTTTCTAATTGAAACCATATGTCTATTTTCACTAATTAAAAGTCACTTAGTCATTTTTAATTAATTAGATAATTGATCAGTAAGTATTGAGCATTTTCTAACGTCCGCTACCACGAGTAACGCGGTCCCGCGAAAATTATCCTTTTACCTGCAATACACTCATTGCAAAAAAGTTTGTCATCCTTACGTAAAAAAAAAAGTTGTTTGTATGTTTATACAGCTTTGATGCTAGTACGCCTCAACGGGTGACCTTCTCTTAGCAGTAGATGAGAAATTTACCTAGTTCAGTACAACCGTTAACCTAAGTTTTTTAACGTGCATCACGTAGTAACGATTACACGAACGTGTGCCAGTACAAAGCTCATCCAGATCGAAACGGACGGGGAGTGGGGGTCAAACCCAGGACGTTCTGCAGCGCAAGCTTTCACTCGACGCTCCGCGCGCTTTAGCCCACTGATTGCACGCTAACCACAAACTTAGGTGTACCATCCATCCGTTCGCGAATACCTCAGGCACATCTATGTTTGTTCCAGAAAAAATACGTTTGCGTCGCCACGCTGTGGTGCGCCTGGCCATGGAGGAACTCCCACTGCGCATGTTTCGTGAACAGACATGTTCACGTTACCGGAGAAGAGTAACTAACTATCATTACTCGTTGTTATTGGCTAAAAATGTGTATTAACCGTTACTGAGATTAAAAGGTATCGCGGTACCTAGCTTAGGAAATGGGTATTTCTCTTTATTCTGAAATGTGTTTTTTTCCTGAAGCAGTATTCGCCATACAATGTTTGATGTTGTTAATAAGGCCTAGCTTTTTAAATGCCTTCGAGTGCTTAAAAGCATGCGAGATTGGTCGCCGTGTTTGTTAACGCTCGGAGTACGTGGAGCGGAAGATTGCGCTGCAGATTCCAGGGATCCTAGGCTTAATAAACCCCACCCTGCCTCTTTCGCGCTGGATAAGCATCGTACCCACGTGCATCACTAGTGCGCGATGCACGGTAAAGAGGATAGAAGTCGTACCGCACTGGCTAAATTTCTCATCTAGAGCGGATATACTCTGCAGATGTTCATTGGGGCTGACTAACTTCCCGATGTGGAAAGAAACAGAATACACTTAGATTTTTATACTGAATTCCTACTCGTGCGATACGTTCATTGGTGATTACTAGAGATGAGCAAAGTTGTGGTGGTAAGCGTATAAAGACACGACACAAAAAAAAAAAAAATGTAGGCAGTCACTATGATGTGCTAGGTGACTGATAACAAAATAATCTCTTTGTTTTAGCGCAGCAAGGGTTTTCGATTGAACGCTCTTCCTTAGACACAGCTGAGGCATCAGGGTGGTTTTCACGGATGCAATGAAGTCATGCCTGACGTACTCTCAATGTTTTCTTTCTGTTGTGTTGCTTTGTAAAGAAATAGAAAGGGTCCTTTTCTGGTGAGATCGCATTCAATTTGAATTCTGCAAAGCTTCTTTCGAAGGGAACTGATTAGAAAAAATAAAAGCATCTCACTGAGCTTGTAGAGGCCCCCTTTTCTTGTCCGCGTTTTACCTGAGTGGAGCGATAAACGTTGCCGATTCCTGGCACCAAGTACAATGAGAATTAGAAACGACCTAACTGAAGATAAAGATTGAATCTGTAAGGCTTAGGGATAGCGTAGAGAATCATAAACAAGAAGCTTCGTATATTTTATTGTCCCCAGATTCTTGGGTTAAACTGTTGTACCTTGCATGTTCCAGCTAATTTTGACCACCTTCAAGTGCAGAATTCTCTAACTGAAGAGAAGCTAGACAGGGGTGGATACAAAAAGAGATGGAAGAGCGTGTCCGAAGGGGTTAGCCGAATAAAGCTCGTTGTGTTTCTTTCTTGGTGGCTCATCCGGAAGGAGGGAACCTATCACTCATAAAGGGTTGAGTAGATATGTGCAGCGAAAAGTGTGACTATACTATAATACTGTGAGCACATTTCTCTTGTTGTCTATCTGACACTTTTACCCGTCTCAGACAAGAGCCAGGGCAGAAACGGCGTGGACCTTGTAACCTGTATCAAAAGTGTGTATGACATTCAAAAAGTAGTTCCGGAATGGTTACTTTTATTTAGTAGTCTCATAGATATCAAAGAATTTTGACTTAACAAATGACACTGAACTAAGCCGTGAACTTTGAATAAGTGGTTTATGTTAATTGTTTATCTTTCCATATAATAAAAAAAAGGAAAAAGATCGGTGGCCGAGTGGGCTAGCGCACACCAGCTCGGAGCATGTGGAGCGAAAGCTCGCGCTGTTGACCCCAGAAGTCCTGGGCTCAATCCCCACCCCTGCCCGTTTCGATTTGGATGAGCACTACCGGCGTGCGGTCGTGTATCGCTACTGCGTGGTGCACGTTAAAGACCCCAGGCCAGCGGTTGTACTGCACTGGCTAAATTGCTCATCTACAGCTAAGCCACCAGACGCCCATTGAGGCTGGCTACCTTCGGGCTGTATAAGCATACACGCAACATTATTATTATTATTATTATTGGTGCTTTGCGAAATCAGCGAGCTCGTATTTTGAAACGATGCCTAAGAAGTCTATTGAACCTAAGGAAGTGTCTGATCACATTGTTTGATCACTTCCAAGTGATTTCGAACTCACGGAATTCGTGATGGCACGAAAGCAACTCACTGCATTTTTCACCAACACCTAAGCTAGTTTCTTCAGTCTAGTGATCTGCACGAGTGACGTGTTTAGGAAGAAGTGATGAACCTGTTTGAAGGCCATGTCGTCATATAATAACGCGACTTTCATGACTCTCATCGGGCAAAAAACGGTTTTGACGTTCCTTAAGAGTCAGTATAAGATGTGAAGTTCCGAGACGTTTGTCTAACTCGTCGAACCTTCGTGAAACGTCTAATGTCTAACGTCCAACATGGAAATAAAATTAAATACAGCTGACGCAAGAATTCGAATTGTGTTGTTTTTCTTTTTAAGTTAAATGCATGTTATCACTACAGCGTGGTGCACGTTAAAGACCCCTAGCAGTTATACTGCACTGGCTAAGTTGCTCATCTACAGCGAATGACTCGTCGCAACTTTGAAAAGGCTGACCGACTACATGCTGTATAAATATCCACACAACCCCAATTACTATTATTATTGCAAAAACGGCGTCTTTCTTCCCCGGAAGTAACTAAAACCGTTATTGGTTACTCGATCAAAAAGGGACGTTACTCGTTCCTTCCCTCGAGAAGTAACTAAATTGTTACTAAAAAAAGGCTCGAGGTACTCCTAAGCACCTCTTATGAGTTGTGAATGCGAAAGCATGCACGTCATTCTTCCGCTCCCTTATTTCGTCTGCGGCGTATTTGCATCGACGGCAGAGCGAGCCCTCTCCTCGCTGCTCTGGCCTTAGACGCTTCGTACTACCGGCCCGCTGACGGACACGCAGCACCATGGGCTGGTGGTAGTTGAAACTGACGCGCAGCGGCCAATGGGAGCCTTGTTCCTTAAAACTACGACGCGCGCAAGTCAGTGGGACCGAAGCCGAAATCCATCAGCTTCCCTCCGCTTTTTTAGGATCGGGGAAACTAGGTTCCGATGTCTATAGTATGTTGCTGGTTAAGAAGGTAGGGGGAGGGAAAGGAAGGTGGGAGGGGAGGAAGTGGACGCAGCGTTGGCGAGAGGAGGGGGTTTTCTTCTCCCCTCGCCAGCGTTGCGTCTATTTTCTCTTCTGCCACCTTCCTTTCCTTCGCCCTACCTTCTTGAGTCGTTACCGACTATAGGCTATTCGCGTGGTTTCATAGCTGGGAGCTGGCTCCACCTGGAGATAGGATTTAAGGTTCTGTTTGGCGCGGTTTCAAAGCTGAGGACGTCGGCTCGCTCCATGGGACAGTTAATGCTTTCGCATTGAAGAGCAGCTTAATACAAGTAAGGCCCTCCAGTTAACTTACCCATGCGCAGTCCCAGCTGTGCGCAGAGCAGGAGGTCGGCGGCTGCCGCCTGAGCCAGGGCGTCGGGGCCTCGAATCCCTGGGGAGGGTGCGGACCGGACTGGGCCAGGCCGAACATGTCCCCAGCCCGCTCCCGGCCAGCGTCGGGCCGAGGCTGGCCCGGGCTCGCGCCGCTACCTGCCCGGGAGCCTGCGGGCGAGGAGACAACGCAGCGCGCGATGCTAAGAATCAGCGACAAAGGCTGCGCGAGTCGGACTGAGCGTTGAACCAGACAAGTAGCGTATAGGCACCTTGCACACGCGCCAGATTACATCCGCCATTACTGACCTCCTCTTGTCTTACCAAGATACCAAGCCACTGAAGCGGGCTTTGACGAGCCTCCACAAAGACCAATGTTGGAGAGAAGAACACAATTGAACCTAAGATGGCACTAACCTGTCCTGCTGTGGTAATGAGGGGGCGAAGAGATCAAAACAAGAGGAAACAAAAACTAAAGGTCGGTTATGACGGCGCGCAAGCACAGCTGCCGTAAAGCGTCTATAGAAAGTCGATGTTTCCTAAGCTCGGAAAGTTACCATCAGAGATTGAAGTGGCTGCTGACAGTATTCGGCTGGGGCTCATGGTGAGTTAGTGAGGAGTACTCGCTCTTCACCCACCGAGGGTGAAAGCTGGGTACGAACACGAGTGCTGCGGCAGCGATCGACTAGATTCATTGACCGACTGAGTTTATTGGCGCTTTCTAAGGCCATAATGCGTCAAGTACAAGCACGATTGCAAAAGAAGGTTATGGAGAAGAAAGGGATACACAGTGCAAACCACTATATAGCGATAATAAAAGAAACAAGAAAATTTAATCGTTATAAGTGATTATAGTTGTGTCTGGACTATAAAATGAGCGTTTCTAAACTATAAACTCTAGAAACTGATCGTTATAAGCAGTACGTTCTTATATGTGGGATCGTTATAAGTGGGTTGCACTGTATTAGCTAGTGTTGTGGTATAACTATTAAGATTATTTATATTTATGTATAAGTGCATATAGGGTACAAACTAAAATCATAGTAGGTGTAGACGGCCAATATCGTTCAGAAAACTAAAAAATGAGAGGCGCTATCAAGCGGCTCCGGTGCAGCGTCAGACTTGGCTACTGCGCAACGGAGGCGCACAGCTGGGCACGCGGCGGCGCCAGTGCGTCTGCCGCGGCTATGACGCCACTCCTCTGGAATGCGCAGACCGGCGAGGCGGGCGCGGCAGAGCCGTATATGTAGAGAGTTTGGCCATTTGTTGGGAAGTATAGCAGACAAATAAGGAAGCGCCATTGGCCGAAAGCGGGCTGGGCGTGTTCCAGGGCGTCTTCAGAAATTCAAATGTGACCACCCAGAAGCCGGAAATAATACCCTGGCGGTGGTCGCGAGAAACAAACCTGATAAGTGCATCGGAGTAACTCTCGGTGACTGAAAATATAGTACACGTGATGTTTCAATCACGCTCATCCAAAATGATAGTGGAATGAGAGTGCGACTAGCGGAACGATCGACATAATCCTTACGCCAAGCGCCGAGGGCCAGGAATCTGCCGTCCGAGCGGTCACACTCTGTCCGAGCAAAACAGAGTTGAGCGGCGCATTCGTTTCTTACATATTTCTGCATGATTATGATCGAAACTTCACGTGAACTTTATTTTCAACCACGAAGAGTTACTACACTTCACTCTTACGCGCTTACTAAAACCATATACGAACCTTTGATCGGAACTGTTTCTCGCTACCACTGCTAGAGGATCCTTTTCAGCTTCTGGTCGGTCAAGAGAGCATGCTAAGCTCTCTTTCCGAGTCTGGGGCACGCCCTCTCTGCCCGCGCCTCCCATTGACCAAACTCTCTATATACACCAACTCATGTTTACAAACAAACCGGAGCGCCCCTAGCGGACGCCACCGGCGCCGCGCGTGCGTGATGGGGGTGTGGGCAAGAAGCTCGCCGTCGCCCAGAACCAAACCATTGAAATGCGATGTTGTCGGCGTCGGTGTGAGTCCCCCTGCCCTTTTTCGCGTTCGAATTGTTGATTCTACGTCTTCCTGGCGATGTCTGACTATCTTGAGCGGCGTCAGCGAAATTACCGAGGCTCGTTACACCGTAAAACTTCGCGTAAATAATGTGACATGTGGCGATTCATTCCGTGTGGACGCAGCAGTATGTACGCTAAAGCCTGATTCGCATGATGAGATTTCGCTTGCAATTTTCAGTCGCGACGCCGCTCGGGCTGCAAAAGCGTGAACCGTAGCTGAGATGGCCGACGTCGATACTGAAAATCGCAAGCAGAATCGGGCCAAGTGAATTAAGCATAACAGGTCGGTGATGGTCACTGGTAACAATGATCAACGTCTCCTTGTATCTACAGTTTACATCGAGCCTGCTTACCAACCTTTAAATTTAAGTCTTTTGAGGCCTGCACTTACTTCTTATCGCAAATACCCGGCCAGAATTTGGTCTACGGGCCGGCGTCGTCTAAGAGAGCAGACGATAAGCAGAAACGTTTGAAAGAGCACACGACAGTTCGAACGATCAGGCGACCGTTTGAACTTGAAGACGCACTGAGCGTAGTCCGCAGGTGGTCCGCACAACTTGACGGTTTTCCGGCGTTTATATTGGAACAAAGCAAATAAATGTGATGACCACAAGTATCCGTAAATTTAACCCAAAGTGGTTTCCGCCCAAGCAATCGTGTCCGACGGCGTCTGCTTCACCCTTTTCACGGCACATATCCAGACTCTCGGACGAACTGAGTACGTGAAAACTGACCTTCAAACCTTTCTCGACACTTTTGGTACGGCCCCAGTCGCGGCGTTTTGTCAAGAAGGCAGGTTTTTGTCTGGTTCCTTTCAAAACAACGCAGGAATACACGTCTGGCATGGGGACTTCTGCCCACAGCCCCAGACCGGAAGTGCGACCGACGCGCCACCACCGCGCCGTGACGTCACAGAGTTGAGTTCGTGTATACACGGCTCTGGGGCGCGGCGGTGGCGGAGCGCGCGGCGGCGGTTTCGCGTGGCTCTCATAATGAGCCGTGCTTATTATGCGGAGCGCGCTCATTATGCGGAGCTCCGCCGCCACCGCCGCGCGCTCCGCATAATGGACACGGCTCGCACAATGAGCACGGCTCATTATGAGGGCCACGCGAAACTGCTCAACCTCGGCCAGTGTAGCTAACGCTACAAAACACAATTGTGTGGGTCAGTCAGCGGTTCAACAGTCATCACTAAGTAAAGATGCTAAGTGTAAAATAGTTTGTTCAGCGTACATTTGCGAAAAGTGTTTGTACCGTTCCTTGTCTTACGCAAGGCAATCAATTAGAAGGTGTAAGATGCTCAGTGGTTGATTGAAGAGTCTACATTCTAGGACATCCTCCCCGTCCCCGTGCATGAGATGCCCATGCATTAAACACGCATGACCGGTTCGCAGCCAACACAGTACCACTTCATAAACGCGTTCCTCATGCCGGACACTTTCCCATTCGCTTAGCAAAGATTTTACCGCGTGTAATTTGTTGTCCGTTTCATTGGTCCACACTTGTTGCCACTTAGCTCCAATGCAAAACCCCAAAGAAGTGTACTAGTCTTTGTAAGGTACTTGTTGCGTATTCACTGTTCTCACATAAAGGAGCTGTGCAACGATTTTAACGTTGAAAGAATTGGCATTTTCTGCTTTTGATATTGTTCACTGTGTTACAAATGGCAGAAAACACACCTCCTTTCATCGCAATGTTGCGATTCCACCGCGTAATAGCGAGGCAAAACTTGGAATATTTCCCGACCTGCAGCCACGAGCGGCGGCCATGAGAAACAAGCGGCGTGACGTCACTTGGGTCGTTGTAAGAAAGATAGCAAGTTGTGCGAATACCTGCTCGATAAAAGGTAACTTTTTTTATAAATCTTGTCGTTCCAACATATATATAAATGCGTCAAAACCCTGGTATCATCGACAAAACTTTTATTATACGGAGTTTTAGTGGCGCCATCTATCCTAGGTTTACAAAACCGCGAACAGCCGCCAGAAGCCGGAGGAGGAGGGGGACAGCGCCGGACGGGCAAGGACGGGTGGTCACGCGGTCGCGAGCGGATGAGTTCTCGCTGCTCGCTGATGGCTCTAAAGAGAGAACTTTTCCGGAACTCCGCGCCTACTCTAGTGACGTCACTGTGCACGTGACCCGGAAGACGATGCACGAGTTGAGAGGCGGCAAAAACCTGGATCTTTTTCATTTTTTTAAGTAAAAACTAGGGTATCCAGGCAAAATCTGTTTTCTGTAGTTCACTGCAGAAGTGTCAGGCATCAACTTCCACAATTATTTAAGCAAAGCCCTGAAATTGTTGCACAGCTCCTTTAACAGAACTCACGGCACAATCGGCCTCTTCATTTGCTGGGATGCCCGCATGGCCTGAACGCAACAGAAAGTTATGTGAACATTTTTGTTTGAGCAAGCTATCAGCGACTATTATTGCCAATTTATGCCATTAGAGTGTGTATGGATTAGATTGACTTCAACTGACTATTATTGACTATAGGCATCTATTTCTGACCTGGTTTGGTTGACTTGGCTACAAATGCCTACAAGTGATTAGCATTGATAAGTATTACTTATTTCTGTGTCTACAAGGTGTCACAAAAAAATTAGTTTATTTTGTTGTTTTTTTTTACCGCAAGAATAAGCTAGGCATCGCCGAACGCTCATTCTCCGCCCGAAGGTAGCGCTATAGGTCACAACCAGGTGCCAAAGTTTCACCACGATTCGATAACTTATTCAAAAGTTATAAGTCATTTCCTGAAAATTTCAATGGGAACATGAAGCCCATTTTCGCTCGTTTTCGGTTTCTGGTGCCATAGAGCCTCATTTATTCGAAAAGAAAACTCCGTCGGCCGCCATTTTCTGATTGACAATTTCAGAAAAACACTTATAACTTATGAATAAGGTATCGGATCGGGCTGAAACGTTGGCATCTGGTTGTGACCTCTAGCGCTACCTTTGGGCGGAGAATAAGCTTTCCGCGATGCCTAGTTTATTTTTGCGGTAATAAAAACCGTGTAATTTTTTTTTTGTGACACCCTGTACAAACATGAATGGCATCATGTTGCTCTTTTTGGCTATTGGTATCTATTTTTCACCAGATTGGCTTCAAATAGCTATGAATGGCTATTCGTGAATATAGTTGGCAATTCTATGCTATTTCGGTGTTTATGGGTGAAAATGACTTCAAATGGGTATTATTGGCTATAAGCATATATTTTTAATTAGATTGGCTTGAAATGGTTATACATGGCTATCAGCAACTATTATTTACAATTTATGCAATTGGAGCATGTATAGATTTGAATGATTTCAACTGAATAATTTTGGCTATAGGCATTTATTCTCGACTTGGTTGGCTTTAATAGGATATTAGGGGCGAAGCTCCTTAGCGTCTAGCCTTGTCCGTCCGTCCGTTCATCCGTCCGTCCGGCGTCCGTGCTCACAGAAAAAGAAAAAATGTTTGCGCAGTCGACAGGATTCGAACCTGTGCGGAGAGACACCAACGGATTTCTGGCCCATCGCCTTAACCACTCGGCCACGACTGCGGGACGAGTAGGGGGCTCTGAGATGTGGTAGTAAGTCAAGAGCTGGGGATGTCATGGATGAAAATTTGCACGTATACGCTCAACGTCTATACAGGAGAGGGCGCTGCGGTCAAATGCGTATAGAAACGCGTTAAACTTTGCATGCCTTTGTAACCGAGCTTTCGGTTGCACGTCAAAAGATCCCCAGGTGGTCCAAATTAGTCCTCAGTCTTCCGCTGGGGCGTGCCAGATGCCCGTCGTTGGTTTGGCACGTAAAACCCCCAAATTTGACTTTGCATGCATTGGCTCAACGTTTCTAGACGAGAGGGCGCTGCGGTCAAATGCTCAAATGCGTATATGACCACGTTCCATACCACACATTCTCTTTCTGACATGACCCGTTGACTTAAGCGGGGGAGATGCGTTCCCACGGCTTCCAGCGGATCCAAGCTGATCCGCTAGAAGAACCACTGGCTCTGCATTTCACCGACCATAAGGCAGTAATAACGAAGTCGAAACGCAACCCGGAACTCAGCACTACCTATGAACAATAAAAAAAAAAATCAGCACCGTCAGCACTACCTATGAACAATAAAATCAGTATCGTCGACATTTACAGAGCTTCGCCCCAATCAACATAACTCACCACGTGGAGATGCGGTCATTTTTCATTCGCTATAATCATCTGTTCCTGGGTGGCTTGAATTGGCTACAAATGCCTTAAAGTGACTAGTATTTATAATTAGCCGGGCTATAGCTATTTTTTTTGTATACAAATGTGAATGGCTTCATGTGGCTCTTGGGATCTATTTTTCACCAGATTGGCTTCAAATGGCAATGGTTATTGGTGAATATAGTTGACAATTTTGTGCTATTTCGGTGTTTAGGAATGAAAATTACTTCAAATGGCTATTTTTGGTTATTAGTATCTTTTTTATTAGATTGGCTTGAAATGGCTATACAGGGCTATCTGCAACTATTATTTACAATTTATGCAATTGGAGCATGTATAGATTTGAATGACTTCAACTGGATAATTTTTGCTATAGGCATTTATTCTTGATTTGGTTGGCTTTAATTGGATAATATTGGCTATAATCATCTGTTCCTGACCTGGGTGGCTTGAATTGGCTACAAATGGCTAAAGTGACTAGTATTTATAATTAGTAGCTATTTCTTTGACTACAAACGTGAATGGCTTCATGTTGCTCTTTTTGGCTATCGGCATCTATTTTTCACCAGATTGGCTTCAAATGGCTATGAATGGCTATTCGTGAACATCCATTGAATGGCTATGAATGGCTATTTCTGAATATCCACAATTATACTTTCTATAGCCATTGCTAGCCCATTGAAGCCATTCTGATCAAAAATAAATGATAATAGCCAATAACAGCTACTAAAAGCCGGTCAGGTTAGTAAGAACAAAAACACTCATAACTATCTACACTAGTCACTAATAGCCATTTGTAGCTATTTCAAGCCAATTAAATAAAGAATAAATCTTATAGTCAATATTAGCCACTTGTAGCCAGTTTCGTCCGTAAGCAGTGAAATAACACATAATTGTCAATTATACTCGCTAATAGCCAATGCAAGCCATTTCAGGCGAATCTGGCCAGAAATAGCTCCTAAAAGACAATAGCCACTAAAAGCCATTCCAGTTAGTAAACATAAAACCTGCTTATAAATATCAACACTAGTCACTACTAGCCATTTGTAGCAATCTTAAGCCAATTAAATGCTTATAGCGAGTAAAAGCCCCTTGTAGCCAGTTTCATCCAAATACACTGAAATCGCACAGAATTGTCAATTATACTCGCTAATAGCCATTGATAGCCATCTGAAGTCAATCTGGTCAGAAATCAATACTAAAAGCCAAAAATAGCCACTAAAAGTCGTTCCAGTTAGTAAACACAAAAATCGCTCATAACTATCAACCAGATTTGTACGTAACTTAAATACTTTACTCAAGTTACTGTATCTTAAATACTTTTGTGAATAACTTGGTATCTTGCAAATACTTTCGAACGTCAGTACGTCAGACGTCAGTACGTCGAACGTCTCCAACTTAAACACTTTTTTCAAGTAACTTGTACTAATTTTAAAGTTAGCTTTTAATTACTTTCTATTGTCTTTAGAGGCGGGAAGCTTGGAAAATATTGAAGTCCAGTTATTTTGGCTAAACGTCCTGCCATTGCAGATACATTTCGTGCCAGGTAATACAGTGTACTTCCGTGCTTCTGCTGAAAGAGGTGACACGGATAAGCAGGTGTCGCAGCCTCAATCCTAGCGGACATGTGTCGTGTCTCCTAAATGGGCAAAACGTCAAAGCACAATTTCCTACTATTTCTTTGTAGCCAAGCCCAAGAGAAACAGAGATTCCGAAGCTGAAGGGCATCTGGGCAAAACCATAAGATGTGTACAAGGCAACAAGCCAGAGGAAGGGCACTTGTGTCGGAGAGAGGGTCGGTTCTGCAAGTGTCTGGTAAGAGTCGACAGCAACTCGGAGTTTATTTTTCAATGTTATGGAGTGAAAGCATATAAAAGAAAGCCTTCCAGCTTCAGAAATGCCTTTGCATCCGCACGCAGTCGCACACACCGCTCGTTCGTTTCACTAGGCTCTCTTCGCACACAAGACTCGTAAGACGCGACTACACCGCTCCGATCCGTCGGCCCATCGCTCGTAGCGTACGCAGCGTTAGCAAGTTTAGTAGACCATGTTTCCCCCTCCGCTGCGAAGAAACCGCCACTGCGCCTGCGCGCCGATGGCCTTGGCTGTAGACTTCCGGGTAGTGGAGGGACTTAGCGGAGGGGGAAACACGGTCTACTAAAACTCGCTATTGTCTTCGGTAGCACGAATGACCGCCGGCGCCCACCACGATGGCGCCCGCTCTCCCCTGGCCTGGACTCCCCGACACCCGACAGCACGGCACCGCCAGTGCACTGACGGGGGAAGCGGAAACGAACACCTGACACAAGGGGAGCGTCGGAGGCGAGCCTCTGTGTAGAAACTCGCTCCGCAGGCGAACGGGCCCCGCGCTGCCCTCGCCTATGTCGTCGCCATAGCAAGGGTATAAAGGGAAAACATTTTTATTTGTTTCATTCGTAGTTACTTGGGACCTCCTAGAAGCCTGAGCGGCAGCCAAAGTCTAGCTAAGAAATTTCCCAAAGATTCCATAGTGGCTGGGAGGAAGAATTTGTTTTTACTTCGCTTGCGCTTGGCAATGAATTGCAGAGAAAATTGTAACTTGAGAGTATCTTGAAATTAACGAGTTACTTTTTTTTGAGTATTTTCTACGTTACCCAATTACTTTACAAATCTGAGTATTTAATACTCTACTCAGCTGCTAGTGTTCGTGGTACTCAGTTATAACTTAACTTAAATACTTTTAGTGAGGGTCTTGTACAAGCCTGCTATCAACACTATTTTATAATGGCCATTTGTAGCCATTTCAAGGCACAATAATAGCCACTTATAGCCTGTTTTATCATTAAACACTGAAATTGCACAGAATTGTTTATACACACTAATAGCCATTTCTAGCCATTTGAAGCCAAACTGCACAAAAATAGATAATAGCCAACAATAGCCACTTAAAGCCATTCCAGTTGGTAAGCACAAAAATCACTCATAACTATCAATACTAGTCACTACTAGCCATTTGTAGCCAAATCAAGCCATTGCGATAAAAATAAATGTTTATAACCAGTAATAGGCACTTGTGGCCCTTTTCACCTATATACGCTGAAATAGCACATAACTGTAAATTATACTCACTAATAGCCATTGCTATCCATTTGAAGCCAATCTGGTCAGAAATAGATGCTGACAGCCAACGATAGCCACTTAAAGTAATTCTAGTTAGTAAACACAAAAACGCCCATAACTATCAACACTAGTCACTAATAGGCATGTATAGCCCATTTCGATCAAATTTATCTAAAATTTTATGCAAAAGCCAATAATAGCCGCTTGAAGCCATAATCATTTTTAAGCACCGAAATAGCACATAATTGATTAATGATCTCATCAATATCCATCAGCAGCCACTTCAATTCAATCTGGTCAAAATAAATACAAATAGCCAACATTATCCACTTGACGCCATTCCATTTTCTAAATATTAAAATGAGTATGGCTTATAATTAATAGAAACATATTAATAGCCCCCTGAAGTCATTCCAGTTTATAAACAGAAATAGCTCAAAGTCTTTATTACTCATTATTAATATTTGTAGCCATATCTCTCAAATATATATAAAAGTGGAGGCTGATAGCCAATAATAGCCAGTTGAAGCCATATGCATCCACCAACGCCGAATAGATAATTGTAAGTTCTCTCATCAATAGCCATTGGCAGCCATTTAGGGTCAATCTGGTCAAAGAATATGCTAATAGCCAGCAAAAGCTACTTGAAGCCAACGTTACTGAAACACTCAGTTGGGAAACTCATCGTCGAAACTTGGGCCGCTGGCGTCCACCGAGACCGAGCTAAATACGACAACAGCGCCACTCTTTATCAGTTGTCTGTACTGTGGTCAGCTTGAGCTTTCAGAAAGCATGTTTTTGCATAAAAACAAACGGAAAAGACACTTTTTGTATGAAATTTGTTGGAGTTTAGTACAATATGATGGGCGCGTGATGTTTTTAAAACCTTTAGTTTGCAGGGTTTTGCGGCACAATTAATATTGTTTTTATACAACCACGCCTCAGCGGTGCTTTCAGGTAGCGCGTCCCGACCTAGGTGCATTTTAACTTCGGTCGCAAGTCGCGGCGCGTCCGCTGGGGAGACGGGGGTGGCACCCCTGTAACTTTTTCCACTATATCTGTTTCGGCGCCAAAATGGCCGATTAATGCCAAAATAGACGTCGCGTGCAGTTGTTCGAGTGGTCGCTGCGGGAGAAATGGCGGCGCTGTGTTCGCCATTAGCTCGGTTCTCGAGGACAGATCGGGGCCACTTTTTGAGAGCAGTCTTTATGGCAGTTTTCCAACTGAGTGTTTTAGTGACGTTGGCGTAAGCAAACAAAAAATGATATAATTATGATAGAAAAAATCGTAAGGGTGCAGGCCACCTGGTGAATATTAACCATGTTGAAATAACCTGAGACGGGTAGAGAAGAAGCATCAAAGCGTAGAAGGGACAGAAAATAGACGGGACAACGTCTCAGGTTATTTCAACATGGTTAATATAATTATCAATAATAATCACTTCTAGTCACTTAGAGTCATTTCAAGTCGGTCTCATAAAAAATTGATGCCTATCGCCAATTATGGTCACTTGGAGCCAAGGGCATCGAATAAGGCATGTTTCGGTAGGAATAAAACAAATCAACAAGCTCAGAAAAGGTTAATAATTATTTAGATTGTACAAAATCTGACTGGTCTATACAACACACTGCATATTGACGTCAAAATACCAAGAGGTCCAATATCACAAGCTTATACTCCCTATGCACCATCAAAAAAAGGGAATATTTCATAGACTAAGTTGTCCACTCCATGCCGCCAGGATCGCTTTCTAATTCCGTCTCCCATTTTAAACCGAAGTTTCCAGTATTAGTCTGTACGGTATTTTGATAATCTACGTAGTCGCGGGTGGATGGACGCCCTCGAGTGATGTCTGCACGCGAAATGTTTGAATATTCGAGGGGCCTTTAGCAACCGAAGGGGCATTCGGATAAAATCGAATAGACCAAAAGTGATGGCCACCGTCTTGGAGAGTTCACTTCACTCGACTATGATCGGATGGTAGGCTGGTCTAGTTTGAAGGAAGTATTCGAGCCTTAGTAGTCACCGCATCGTCTTTCTGGGAGCTCGGAGACCATGCGCAGTGGATGCGCTCGTGGACACGGACTTGATGGCGGCTGCTGAGTTCCGAGCTCCATCTCATAAATGTCTGGACAAGAACTGTGTACAACGATTCGTGTGTAACAGGCAATTTCGAAAGCCACGCGCTCGTGCCCATGCCTCTGGCTTCACTACAAATGTTTGTGAGACGCAGTACAGTACCAGTCAGCGGCGTAGACTTTCCATTTTCCCGGGGGGGAGGGGGGGGGGGGGGCAGGCTGAGTTCTCTCGGAGAGGGGGGGAAGGGGGTTGCTGCGCGTTATTTTTTCGCCAGAACTGGAGATTGAAGCTAACGAAAACACGCTGGAATTCCACTTCCCATGTATTTTGTCAATAAAGGCAACGTGGGCGTTATTTTGTTTACATGCCGCTACTAGAAGCTCGTTACATGGCACGTAAACAGCGTCTCGGTAAGAATCATGACCCGGGCTCGGGGGGGGGGGGGGGGGCACGAGCCCCGTTGCCCCTCCCCCCCCCCCCCCCCCCCCCCCCCCCCCCCCCATAGTCTACGTCTATGGCACCAGTCGTCCGGTTATCACAGGAATATTCGCTCGCCTCCACTAGAATTCCGAGGTATTGACCACAGAAACCTTGCGCACGTCTGATCCAACCCCTTCCTCCGCCAAGTACTGATGGTTGTCCCCTTTTTGCGCGGGCACTCGAACACAGTGGTCAGTGAGGTACAGGAGGTTTCACGCAGCAGTCGATAGGAGTCGCGCTCCAACCCCCTTAGTTTAAAGTCATAGATTAGCCGGACGAAAAAGTCTCGTAGGCTCTCGTCCGACGCATTGCTAGAAGTCCGGCCTGTTACGGCACAGGCCGGCGCAGCCCCGTTATTTCCCCGTCGGCACGGCGGCGAGCTCGGTCCGCGCGCGACGGGGCATCGCGAGGGAGCGGGCCCTCTGTGGGGGGCACGACGCCGCGAGACGGATCTCTGGGCAGGAAGCGGCCAGGCGCCCCCGCGCCCAAGCGCCAAGTGTCATCGGCGAGCTTCGTCCGCGGCCGTGCCCGGTTGCGTAAGGGCCCGTCGCTTCCTCAAAGGCCTCACGGCGCGCGTCGGGGTGACTGGGGCGATGCGGCTCGCCTTGGCCCCTCAGGGCCCCCGGGGTGCTGGCACGTCGTTCGCGACGGCGGTCACCGCGGCGGATCCGCCGCCGCCGGGAGTCGCCGAGATTCGTCGAGTGACGGCCGAAGAGTTCGCTGCCCGGACCAGAAAAGCGCTGACGCCGACACGGGCGTGGCGGGAGCGGAGCGAAGGGCGCGAGAGCATACGCCACACACGCCGGAACAACGCTGGACTGTTCGAACTGCTGGAACTGAAAAGCGTTTAAGGGGGTAGTGCAACCATTTTAATTCTGAATGAATTGGCAGTTTGTATTTTCTTATATTGTTTATCCAATCACAAGTGACCAAAAACGCGTCACCCTGCTCGGAAAAACTGCTCTCCGGCGCGAAATCTCGAAGAAAAAATGGAACGCATTATTTGCCGATCCGCAGCCGCGTGTGGCGGTTACGGGAACTACGGCGACAGCGGCTCTGGGACATACACGAAAGTCAACAAAAACCTGTCCCCCTCTACCTTCGCCGTCAGCCCCGTGGCGAACCGTCTCTTGTGTCGATCGCTCGCCGCGATTTCCGACGATGCTGATAGTCGAAAATCGAAAGTCAACAATCGTGGAGAAAGCGGCTGGGGTCTCTGAAGAGAGAACGCAAGGGGGAAAACCACGTGATCCCCCTGTTGCGAATTGCCGAAATAGCTCGTGGGACTGCGGGCAAAAAGAAAAGAATGGACTGATGCGCGAGGACCTCGGAAAAGCTTCCCCTGCACAGTTGCCTGTACATACGTAAATATGCCATCAGTAAAGGAGTGTATTTCTTCTCAATTCAACAACCTCGAACGAATTATTTCGCCTGGAAGTACATGGTGCCGAAACCCGGGACTGAGGCTCGAACAGCGTAAGCGGAACTCCGAACGTTGCCGATCGACTACACTCTACTGCTGTGGGATCTTGAACAGGTACATATGGAACGCCTGAAATCGAAGCGCACCGTTCGACGTTCGCAAAACACCCGGCTCATCAACGAAGCTACTGCAGTTCTTGAAACTGCAGACCTGGCTACTCTGACATCGCTGCTCGAACGACTGACTACGAGCAACAACGAGCTGCGTCAAATTAATACCGAGACCGAAGACCACATCAGCGATGGAGACCTCGTAGCAGAATACACTGCATTAGTCGAGTACGATGACGAGACTACGAGAATGATCGCCGCGCTGGGTAGTAGGGCAGCTACCCTCCGGGAGAAGGAAAGACAACCGCCGCCTCCGCCATCGGTGTCGACGCAGTCAGCAACAGCGACCAAGAAACAGCACAAGCTAATAGAGCCACGGGAGTCAAGCTTCCCAAGCTACGTCTCCAGACGTTCAACGGCGACATTGGTGGATGGCAGAGCTTCTGGGTGCAGTTCTCTAGTGCTATCCATGATAACGAGAGCGTCCCGCGCTGCCAGAAGTTTCACTATCTGCGCACTCTTGTCACCGGACCAGCAGCTGCAGCGATCGCAGGGCTACAGGCCACTGACGCCTGCTACGATGACGCGATAGAGATTCTTTCTGGTCGATTCGGAAGCAGACGACGAATCAAACAAGACCATCTGGCAAAACTGCGGACGTTGCCCTCCGTCAGTTCATCAAGCGACACCAGAAATCTACGACGAATGTACGACCACCTACAGATAAACATCCGCGGACTGAAGGCTCTCGGGGTTGGGTCAGACACGTATTCCACGATGATGGCTGACATTATACTGAGAGCACTACCGAAAGACGTAGTCGTCGATTACTACCGACGAACTAGCTCCACATACCCAACAACGTTGACTGAAGCCGTCCAGCAAAGACCTGAAGCAGCACACGCTTCAAGTCACAGCTCCGCTATCTCGGCCAGCACCATCCCAACAGCTCCGCTTGTTGATGGGGAGCTTTCACGAATCCTGAGCTTCCTTCGGGCCGAGGTGGAAAATAGAGAAAGAGTCGGGTTAACTGAGACGACAAGCCTAGCGTCCAGACACAATCAGAAAGATCAAGCTCGGCAATCCAGAAAGCCAACAGCTGCAGTGCTGCAGACAAACAAGGAACCTGGTTGCTTCTTCTGCAAATCAACGAAGCACTCAACTGAGACCTGCGTTTTATCCCATGGGCAAAAGAAAACGCGACTATCCGGTGACATGCGATGTTTTCGATGCACTAAGAAGGGACATCGAGCAAAGGACTGTCGTGGAAAGGCCTCATGCTCTTCTTGCTCCGGAAGACTTGTCACGTCAATGTGTGACCCCAACTGGAAACCGCGCTCAAAAGCTACTGGTGAAGAGACCGTGATTACAAGCGTGCAGAATACCAGCGCCAAAAAGGTAGATATTTGCCTGGACAACGAAGTTCTTCTTCAAGCATTCCGTGCATGGGCTGTTACAGACGACGATAGCTGCTATTTCCGTGCCATCATCGACGGCGGGAGCCAGCGGACATTCATTCGCAAGGATATGTCCCGCAAACTTAATCTCAAGGTGCTGAAGCAGACAAGTCTTCGGTTGAATACGTTTGGGAACCCAAACGCCCTAACTCAACAACTGCGAATCGTACAAGTACGACTACGTAGTCAGTATGGTAAGACTGAGTGTCTTCTTGAGGCGGTAGAGATACCGTTCATCTGCAAGGACATTACGCAAGTGCCAAAAGACTACGAATTTCTTCGTAGTGTCGAGGAAAAAAAAGGCCACATCGCGGACGAACTATTGTTCCCAGGGATGCCGTCTGTACCTGGCATAAGCACGCTTATCGGATCTGATAAGCTATGGAAGATCACGAAAGATCAAGTACAACAGTGCTGTAACAACGAAAAGATGACAGCTACCAATACCATCTTTGGCTGGACTTTTTATGGTCCTATATCACTCCAAAGTTCCTTGACCTGCAGTGCCACCACGACGACCTGCGTTCTGAACATCAGAGCGTTTGAAAACAACCAAACTGAATCAACGCTTTTCAGTTTTTGGGAACTGGAGAGTATAGGAATAACAGACCAACCTTGTGCCCAAAATGAAGAACACAGTTCAGTGTACAAAGAGTTCTGTCGAACGATCTCGAAGTCAGAAGGACGGTTACGAAGTATGCCTGCCTTGGAGGCCAAACACAGGGGAGTTGAAGGACAACCGAGTGATGGGCTGTCAAACGACTGGAAGGACTGAAAAGAAGACTTTTGCGGAACGAGCTTCTTGCGAAGGACTATGACACAGTCCAGAAACTACATCACCGCCGGACACGCGGAGAAGGTACCCACAAGATCATCAGATATCGAGTCTCCATGTAAGCGTTTATACTACATGCCTCACCAAGCAGTGGTTCGAAGCGAATCGGAGACCACAAAACTACGTGTAGTCTTTGACGCGTCTTCGCATGAGACAGGGGTTACTTCCCTTAACGAACACCTTGAGAAAGGACCTAAGATGAACGCTGATCTTGTCAAGACCTTGATACGCTTCCGTCTGCATCCAATCGCCGTTACATCGGATATGGAGAAGGCGTTTTTGCAGATCAGTGTACGACCTGAAGACAGAGATGCACTACGCTTCCTTTGGTTTGAGAACGAGGTGAGCTCATTAAAAACAGCTCCGAAAATCGAAGAATGGAGAATGACGCGCGTTCCTTTCGGAACATCCGCTAGCCCATTCCTTCTTACTGCGACGCTGGTCCATCACCCGCGAAACGTGAAGGAAGTGGAAGAGCACAGCTCAGCTCCTCCAAGAATCATTCTACGTCGATGATTTGTTGGTCGGGGCCCAGTCTACCGAAGAGGCAGCTAGCATACATGACCAAGCAAACTAATTTCGGAGGATGCAGGAATGACGCTCCGGAAGTGGTCGACCAATTCAAGAGAATTGCAAAACCTGTTAGAGGAAGGTTCAGATACACTGTTCGCCGAACCTAAGACGGTTCTTGGGCTACGATGGAGACGCGAGGATCTGATGATTCCCGTCACTAACATCTTGAACTTCGTCACGTCGAACGAGAAAACCAAACGTCACGTTCTGCAAGCAGCAGCCAGAGTGTTCGACCCGTTGGGGATTATCGCTCCATACGTAATGAGAGTGAAGATACTATTCCAACGCATTTGGGAAAGGGGCCTTGACTGGGACGATTATCTACCAGACGATTTGGAGTCACAATGGCAAGGTTGGTGCTCTGAACTACAGCGTATACAAGACGTAGTGACAGGTCGCTGTATTATAAAGGCTCCAAGCAAATGCATACACTTACTACAGCTACACATCTTTTGTGACGCAACCCCGCTGGCTTACGGAACTTGTGATTACTTGAGAGTCAAGGACAGAGATGGGAAAGTAGATGCAAATCTGGTACTCTCAAAGTCACGTGTGACACCGATAAAACGGCTAACACTTTCTCAACTTGAACTGATGGCATCAGTGGTCGGGAGACGAATGGGGCATTACCTCGAAGACATCCTGAGCTGTCAGGACACGTTATATTGGACAGATAGTACTATCGTTCTCCATTGGATAAAGGGGAATGCAAACAAATGGAAGCCCTTTGTTGCAAACAGGGTGGCCGAGATTCAAGCTAAAGGGACACCTTCAAGCTGGAAACACTGCCCTGGAGTGGATAATCCAGAGGATTTAATAACACGGGGAATAACCGCAGAAGACTTGTTGACAAGTCAAGTATGGTGGAAAGGCCCAACATGGCTTTCAATGAATGAAAACACTTGGCCCGGTGTGCCTACCACTGAGACTGTCCCGGATGCGGCTATTGAAGACGAAAGGCGACATGTGCATCATGCGCTCCAAACGACTACAGAACGCGAGCCGCCCCTCCTGGCGTTAAAAGACTACAGCAAACTTGGACGCATTCTTCGCATCACTGCCTGGGTGATGAGGTTCGCCAAGAATTGTAGGAAACAGAACCAACATCACGGCCCTTTGAAAACGGAGGAGCTCGAGCGAGCAGAGGCTTATTGGATCTCCCGAACCCAAATGGAGGCTTACTCACAAGAAATGAAAGATATTTCTGACAACAAAGAAAACGCTGAAAAATCTACTATACACTCACTAAGCCCCTTCGTCGACTCTACCGGACTTTTGAGGGTTGGTGGACGACTCCAGAACGCTGACGAAACGGTGAGAGTGAAACACCCACTCCTACTTCCTCCTGAGCATCCTTTTACAGAGCTGATTGTGGACGACTGTCATCTACGAACTCTCCACGGAGGTATCCAGGACACCACAGCACAACTGCGAGAGCGATTTTGGGTGCCGAGAGGACGACAGATCGCAAAGAAGATCATACACAGGTGTAATGGCTGCGCTAGACTGAGAGCAAAGAGGACCTCTGCTCCCACAGCACCACTGAAGCCGCTCCATTTGAAGTGGTTGGGATAGATTTTGCCGGACCGCTGTTTGTGAAGTCCCAGCCGTCCGACGAGACGGCTTACATCGCACTGTTCACCTGTGCGGTTACGAGAGCAGTTCACCTTGAACTTGTCTCAAATCTATCGGCTGCGGCTTTTATCATGGCATTTCAACGATTTACATCACGACGGGCACTGCCCAGGATTGTTTACACAGACAATGCCCTAACGTTTAAGAAGGCATCGAGAGAGCTCTGCAACTTATGGAATGCAATCCGAGACAAAAGTGTCCAGGAGCGCTACTCGAAGCATCGGATAATATGGAAATTTATCGTGGAACGAGCGGCATGGTGGGGAGGATTTTGGGAGCGGATGGTGCGAACGGTGAAGACCTGCCTCCGGAAAGTTTTGGGAAAAGATCGCTACAACTTCGAGAAACTCACCACTATTCTCCATGAGGTGGAAGCCATTGTTAACTCTAGACCACTGACGTTTCTGCATGCCTCTTCAGGTGAGCAGGAAGTGCTAACTCCCGCACATTTTCTGACCGGAAAGCGCCTGACGTAGCTTCCAACATCATGCGAACCAGACACAGAAATCGACACCAGCAACGACCTCACTCGTCTTTGGAAGCACCATCAGAGGCAGCTAGATCACTTCTGGACTAGATGGCGCCGCGAGTATCTTCTTCAATTGTGGTGCGCGCACGAGTCGCCTAACCGTCAGTTGAGTAGAATACAGGCTGGAGACTTAGTGCTCATAGAAGAGGAAAAGACACCACGACATTTGTGGCGGACAGGACGTGTCCAACAGCTTTTTCACGGGAGGGACGGAGTCGTACGTTCATGCTCCGTTGCCTTGCCGGGTGCACAAGTGCTGAAGCGACCTGTGCAACTGGTATACCCCTGTGAAGTACGGCGTGCGGTGAGAGGTCGCGGCGCCGCTTATGGGACTTCTGAGCCGAACCCGAGGAACACGTGCATGCCCTTCGGGCTTCGACGGGGAAGATTTGTTCGGTGGCCTTGTGTCTCTGTCGGGAAAGACGATGGGTGCCCGCCAGCGGCGCAGGCGCCGAGAAGTCGGGAGACGAGCTGCTGGCCGAAGAGGAAGGCCCGCCGTTGGGGAAGAAGGGGGACGGGTCGGGGGAGCCACTGTGGACGGCCGGGGGAAAGCAAGCGCCTTGGACGGGGCGCGCGGGGGGTGGAGAGGAGGACCGAACGAAGAAATGTTCTCGTGGGAAGATCGAAAACGACGGCGAAGGACAGACACACACGGGGGGGGGAGACTGCGCATGGTCCCACCGATCGACAGATCCTGACCAGGCCGTGCCACTGAACCGGACCGCAGCTTCCCACCGATCGACGTGGAGCCGACCGAGACCGGCTTACGGATTTTGACCAAGCCGTGCCACCGAGCCTGACCGACGCGTTCATCGCCGACGGATCCTGACCAGGCCGTGCCACTGAACCTGACCGCAGCGTCCCACCGATCGACGTGGAGCCGACCGAGACCGGCTTACGGACCCTGAGCGAGCCGTGCCACCGAGCCTGACCGACGCGTTCACCTATCGACGGATCCTGACCAGGCCGTGCCACTGAACCTGACTGTAGCGTCCCGTCAACAGCACCGGCATCAAGGGGGGGTGAGCGAGCACACCAACCAATTCCCAGTCTGACCAATTAAAGCCCCTTTTCAAAATTCGGTCGTGGCACTTCTTCCGCTCTCTACCCCGAAAGGGACCCCAGAGAGGCTAAACCGCTATCCCCCGGTAGCGGTCTTCACATTGGTGGCAGCGGTGGGATCTTTTTCACTTTTGGGGATTGGCATTGACCCGCATTCTGTGGATCCCTTTGCCAGTGAGAGTTGGAGGAGTGCCTTGTAACTTGAAACACGTTTGGTCACTTTCTGTTCGCAAGCATGTCTGTGTCCGACGGTTCTAAGGCAAGCGCTAGTACAATGGGGTCTAGTATTCTTGCGTTGGGAAGCCTAATCCCGATTTTTGGGGGCGAAGGCTCCATTAAGGAGTTTCTGACCATGGTTGAGCAGGTGGCGAAAATGGGAGCATGGAGTGATGACAGTACGATGTGCCTGTGTAAATGCAAGATGTCGGGTGTCGCGAAAGAGTTTGTGCGGAACGACGCGAGGGCCAGGTCTGCTAAGACGTTCGCAGAACTCATGCATATTTTGCTGGGCCGTTTCGACACCGAGCCGCTGACAGTTCGCATGCAGAGGTTCATGGGTGCGAGACAGCTTCAGAGTGAGGATGTGCGATCGTTCGCGACTCGCGTTCAGATGCTCGCTCGGGCTACGGTGATGGATTCGGATGGCTCTGAGGAGGCGAGATCGCTTATTCGACAGGAATTGCTGGTTGAACAGATGCGCTCTCAGTTTGTGGCTGGGCTCCGAGATCCAGTTCGGAGATTTGTCATGTCGCGTGACCCGAAGAGTTTCGATGAGGCGGTTGACGTCGCTGCCAAGGAAGAGGCTAACGAGTCTTTGAGCAATGGAGTCGCGGGAATTCGCATTGTAAGAGAGAGCGAAGGAACGGATCAAACCGAGATGCAGCAGCTAAAAGAAAGGTTAGGCAATATTGAAAAGATGTTGATGGAACAGACGCAGATGCCTTCAGGAGGCCGACGTTCGGGCAGATCGAGGGGTCCTCTGACTTGCTTTGCGTGCGGGAGAATCGGGCATATCGCTCGCCACTGCGGACAACAACGCGCAGGGGAGCAGTCGCAAACGTTTCCAAAAAACGTATAAACGTCCCCTCTGCCGGAGAGGAAGAGGGGGCGAGCGTCGTTCCAGGGGATGCGAAGCAGAAAAGAAGGGGTGCGGCGTCGGGGGCGAGGAGCCGGTCGAGAAACCGCGAGGCGAAAGTGCTCGAGAAAGCCGTGAAGCCGGTGGCCATAATCCGGTATTCGAAGGAGACAAGCCCGGTCATAGAGTGCCGAATTAACGGGGTCAGAGTTGACCTGCTCGTCGACACCGGATCACGCGTGAGTCTAATCCGCGAGGGCGTGCTTGAAAGGATTACTGAGGTAAATAGGCAACCTTTAGCCGCCGCGGGCATGAACCACGGGCCATTTGTCGGCATAACCGGGGAAGAACTTGACATTAAGGGTTGTTTCTCGTTGCGCTTCGCCCTTGGGCGCCACAGCTTTGATCACGCATGCTACGTCATCGCCGACGGTCCGGCTGTTCCGGTAGATGGAATTTTGGGGCAGGACATCCTTTCTTGTCAGGGCATCGACCTCCTCACGACACGAAAAATGTTGAGGGTCGGGGAGGACGAGATTCCTATCTCGAACTGGCAGGCTGATCCGGCGAGTGAGCAGATTGACAGGGCAGGCTCACGCCACGCTGTGCCTGTTGGGGTTTCGGTGCGCCTCGCCGCTCCATGTGTTATTCCAGCGATGAGTGAAGTCATTTGCTGGGCGAAACTGGCCACGCCAATCTCTGCTGGAGAGCTAGGTGTTGTTGAGGCCAGTCCGCTGTCTGTTCACGGGCTCGCGGGAGCTTCGGTGCTGGTCCAGGTGGCTGAGAACTCCCGGGTGCCTGTGCGGTTGGCCAACTTTACGTTGGAGGAGTTGACTCTGCCCCGCAACAAGAACGTGGCATTGTTTCACTGTGCAGAGCTAGAGGTTGAGAAGAGCAGCGTCCGTTCCATTCAGAAAGTCGCCGAGGCATTGTCCAACGCGGAGATTGATTCCCTTTTCGAAACATCTCATGTGTCCGGAGAAGAGCTGGTTAAGCTTAGGCAGGTGATACGTCGTTACTCAAGCGTATTCGCCAGGAGTAATTTGGACCTGGGACAGTGCGGGGAGATCAAGCACCGGATCAGCACGGGCGACGCCGCTCCGGTGTACCAGCGGGCGTACCGTATTCCATATTCGCAGAGAGCGGAGATGGACCGCCAGGTAGGGGAGATGATCAAGGCGGGCATAGTGGAACACTCCAAGTCACCCTGGGGGTCACCGGCGCTCTTGGTGGAGAAGTCGGACGGATCGTTCCGGTTCGTCGTCGATTACCGGAAGTTGAATTCCGTGACCCGCGTGGATCCCTACCCTCTGCCTAATATCCAGGAGACCTTATCTCAGTTGGGATCGGCCAGGTATTTTTCTGTGGTGGACATGGCATCTGGGTTCTGGCAGGTCGAAATGGACCCCACTGACAAGGAAAAGACAGCGTTCAACACGACCAACGGGCACTACCAGTGGACCAGGATGCCGATGGGGCTGGTAAACAGTCCCGCGGTGTGGCAGCGTACTGCAGACGTCGTGCTAGAAGGGCTGGTAGGTCAGGTCTGCCACGTGTATATGGACGATATCGTCATATACAGTGAGACCTTTGATCAGCACATGAAAGACGTCGAAAGTGTGCTCCGTCGTCTCAGAGGAGCAGGCTTGAAGCTAAAGCCCAAGAAATGTCAGTTCCTGAAAGCGGAGGTAAAGTACTTGGGTCATATGGTGTCCGCGGCAGGAGTTCGACCTGACCCAGACAAGCTGAACTCCGTCCAGAGCTTCCCTCGGCCGACGAACCTGCGGGGGGTTCGGGAATTTTTGGGGCTCGTCGGATACTATCGTCGGCACATAGATCAATTTTCTAGAGTAGCGAAGCCTCTCACGCGTCTAACGGCCAAGAATGCAAGGTTCGAATGGACTGACGATGTCGAGGGCGCCTTCGTGAACCTGAAGCAGAGACTGGTCGAGGCTCCGATACTTAGGTATCCGGATTTCCGTCTTCCATTCATTCTCGCGACAGACGCATCCCAGTATGCCCTTGGGGCTGTCCTGTCCCAGAGACACGAGGGCCTTGAACACCCCGTTGCATTTGCTAGCCGCCAGCTCAATAAGGCCGAGCAGTCCTACAGCGCCACCGAAAAAGAATGCCTGGCGCTGATATGGGCGGTCCGGCATTTTCGGTGCTACTTGTATGGCCGCAGCTTTAAGATTGTCACAGACTGCCGTCCTCTCAGATGGATGATGAACATGAGAGACCCAAGTTCTAGGCTAGCTAGGTGGAACCTTCAGCTGCAGGAGTACAATTTCGAAGTCGAGCACAAGGCAGGAAAGGCGCACTGCAATGCGGACGCCTTGAGCCGAACAGTTCCGGATCACGGCGTTTCAACCGATGTACACTTCGTCACCCCCTATGTCCCGACAATCAGCGAGGACAAGTTAAAAGAAGAGCAGCAAAGGGACCCTTCTCTGCAGGCATTGCTTGGGAGACTTGACTCCGAACCTGCGCTCCGCTCTGAGTACAGAATGAACAGTCGCGGCTTGCTTTGCAAGATCTCTTCGGAGCGTCGGGGCTGTCGCAGAGAAGGCCTTGCGGAGAGACTCGTCGTGCCAGAAATCATGGTACCCGACGTACTCAGGGCGTTTCACAATGCCCCATACGTTGGCCACTTTGGCGCAAAGAAAACGAGGCAACGGATTGAGAAGTCCTTCTTTTGGGACGGCATGAGAGGGTCAGTCAGGGACTACTGTGCGAGCTGCGAGTCCTGCCAGCTCAGAAAAACGCCAAAGCAAAAAAGAAGGGCTCCCCTGCAAATGTTCGACGAGGTAAGTCAGCCATTCCAGCGAACGGCCATGGATATTGTGGGGCCGTTGCCTCTTACGGCTGAGGGTCACCGCTACATCCTTGTTTTCGTTGACCATCTCACACGATTTGCTGAGGCTCTGCCGTTGTCGGATCAGAAGGCTGAGACGGTTGCGAGATGTTTTGTTGAGAGGATCGTGCTTAAGCATGGTGTTCCACACCAACTTCTAACCGATCAAGGTACCAACTTCGTATCGGGTCTCATGACGGAGGTGTGCAGGCTTCTCGGAGTAGAGAAACTGAAAACAACGCCGTACCACCCCGAAGGCTACGGCACAGTCGAAAGGCTGAACCAGACGGTGAAAGGCTTGCTTTCTCATCTGGTCGCGAAGGACCAGAGGGACTGGGACGCGTGGCTCCCGTATGTTATGTTTGCATATAATACGGCCACACACGAGAGTACGAATGACACCCCGTTCTTCCTCCTGTATGGTAGGGACCCAGACCTCCCTCATGAACTTCAGACGCGACCTCAGCTTCCGTACTATGGTACGCTAGAGAGCTACAGGGAGGAACTCGCGCTCCGTCTGCGCTTGGCTCATGATATGGCTCGGGAGCTTAGCACCAAGGCCGCCGGGACTCGGAAGCAGCGACATGACGAATGCTCAGCGGACGTGGAGTTCGGAGTAGGGGAAAGAGTATACCTCCGCGTGGAGCAGACCGGGCAGGGCCTGTCGCGAAAGCTGGCCCCCAGGTGGAAGGGCCCGTATCGGGTCGTGGAAAAATTGAGCCCCGTGGTATTCCGCTTGAGGTGCAGTAGTGGGGGCAGGGGTTCCTTTACGGTCCACGCCAACCGACTGAAAAAGGCTAATTTTGAGGGTTCATACCCTGAGACCAAGGAGGCTCCCTCAACCGAGCGACCAAGGACGAAGCCCCCGGGTTCCCAAAGGGAACAGTCGAAATTACCGCAGGAGAGCCATTCGGATTCACCTGACCAGGACTTTTTCATTGCGCTCGAGGAGTTTGAGCGCGAGCTGCGGCGAGCGCAATCGTCTACTGGAGGGGAGAGAGAAGGCGACGACATAGAGGCCTCTGATCAGCCGCAAAATCAAGCTGCCCGGATTGACCCGAATGTTTGGGGATTTAGCTATGCTGCCGAGTAACAACGCTTGTTCATTTTACGGCACGCGAATGTGACGAGCTATCGAGTATGTTCAGACTGTTTTATTGCATGCTTGTTACGTTTTATTGCATGCTTGTTATATCTGTGGTAAGCTTGTGACCAAACGTGTTCCGGACCGTGAGTCAGACTGGGAGTGTTGAGTGTATCGCCTTGTAGACATGAGAAGGCCCGGGGAGATAGCGCACGAACGATTAACCGGGAGCGGCGCGAACCTCTGAACTTTTCACGCTCGTATCGACATTCCAAGTTCGGTGTGTGTGCGTGTGTCGTGTTTTTTTTTTTTTTTTTTTTCTCTAAAAAAAAAAAAGGAAAAAAAGTGTTGACGAATGTGAAGTACGGCGTGCGGTGAGAGGTCGCGGCGCCGCCTATGGGACTTCTGAGCCGAACCCGAGGAACACGTGCATGCCCTTCGGGCTTCGACGGGGAAGATTTGTTCGGTGGCCTTGTGTCTCTGTCGGGAAAGACGATGGGTGCCCGCCAGCGGCGCAGGCGCCGAGAAGTCGGGAGACGAGCTGCTGGCCGAAGAGGAAGGCCCGCCGTTGGGGAAGAAGGGGGACGGGTCGGGGGAGCCACTGTGGACGGCCGGGGGAAAGCAAGCGCCTTGGACGGGGCGCGCGGGGGGTGGAGAGGAGGACCGAACGAAGAAATGTTCTCGTGGGAAGATCGAAAACGACGGCGAAGGACAGACACACACGGGGGGGGAGACTGCGCATGGTCCCACCGATCGACAGATCCTGACCAGGCCGTGCCACTCAGTCTTGGGCAGTAACTAGTTACTAGTAACGCGTTACCGGTAACTAGTTACTTTTTCCGGTAACTTTTACCTGTAACGCGTTACTCTTTAATACTGGTAACTTGTAACTGTAGCACTGTTACTTTTTTATTGGGTAACTGTAACTGTTTAGGCCGTTACAGTTACTTTTTTTTACTATATAAATTAGAACCCACTGCCGCGGACATGAAGAAATTGCCATCTTGAAGTATTATTCTCCAAGCTCCTCGCTGACAACAAAAAAAATATATATAATAATAAGAAGAAGCGTGGCCACGCATTAAACAAACAAAAAATTGCCTGGTTTAGCCCACGACCGAGAATGGACGAGGGACGAGTCAGCACGAAGCTGAGAGATCAAGGAAGCGGCGCCCGCGGTTGTAGGGGCGGCAAACAATGTCTGTTTCACCGACTTCCGCTCACTCTTCTTTCGTGGGGACCATCTGCGGGTGTCGGTGGTCGTGCGATATGTCTCCGAGTATTCCATCTGGGCTGTGTCAGGGATGTTTCCGTGCTGTCGTTTTTACACCCAGCCGTTCGCCGTTTTCTCATCCCTATTAGTTTTTTTAAGGAAGCCGTCCCCATATTGCGCAGAAAACCGGCGCTTGTTTAACTTATTCATTCTCTTCCGAGGCTCTCGAGTGAACACGACTTCTACAGTTGGCGTTTCGGACAAAGACACCGGGGTGGTCGTCGTACACTCGTAGAGCACCAGAAGTTAATTGTCTCCTTCCACCATTTATTCTTTCGAAGCTGTTTGACCTGCTATGTTTAGGCCTGCTTCCAAGTATATCCCATAAGGTATTTATGTGACTATATCTGTCCTAATTCGTTTCGGAGATAAATATAAACCAAAACGTTCAATGACGCGTGCCGATGAAAATTTTGAAAAACGGTTGATTGTAGGCTATAACAATTATTGCAAATAAATTACGCAGATCAAAATGCTGAAATGGCGAGTGACGCAAAAAAAGAAACACCCTTCGGGTTTAAATTTTTCTAATATCTCAGTTTACCTTTCTTCTCATTATAGTGTAACAACTAACATATTATTGTTTTGGTTTGTGATTCATTCTGTCCAATTTTCGTACTGTAACGAAAAAGTAACGACGTTACTGTTTTTGCAGTAACTGTAACTGTAACACGTTACTTTTTTGAAACCGGTAACTGTAACTGTAACCGAGTTACTTTTTCCCTATAAGTAACTCTAACTGTAACACTGTTACTTTTTACTGGTAACGTGCCCATGTCTGGTGCCACTGAACCGGACCGCAGCTTCCCACCGATCGACGTGGAGCCGACCGAGACCGGCTTACGGATTTTGACCAAGCCGTGCCACCGAGCCTGACCGACGCGTTCATCGCCGACGGATCCTGACCAGGCCGTGCCACTGAACCTGACCGCAGCGTCCCACCGATCGACGTGGAGCCGACCGAGACCGGCTTACGGACCCTGAGCGAGCCGTGCCACCGAGCCTGACCGACGCGTTCACCTATCGACGGATCCTGACCAGGCCGTGCCACTGAACCTGACTGTAGCGTCCCGTCAACAGCACCGGCATCAAGGGGGGGTGAGCGAGCACACCAACCAATTCCCAGTCTGACCAATTAAAGCCCCTTTTCAAAATTCGGTCGTGGCACTTCTTCCGCTCTCTACCCCGAAAGGGACCCCAGAGAGGCTAAACCGCTATCCCCCGGTAGCGGTCTTCACACCCCTTAGAACTTGTAGAATGAATGAGCGTTTATTGGTGCGCTCATTTCGGGGGGAGCGTGTTGCGAATTGCCGAAATAGCTCGTGAGACTGCGGGCAAAAAGAAAAGAATGGACTGATGCGTGGGGACCTCCGAAAAGCTTCCCCTGCACAGTTGCATGTACATATGTAAATATCCCATCAGTAAAGGAGTGTATTTCTTCTCGATTCAACAACCTCAAACGAATTATTCCGCCTGGGAGTACAACACCCCCTGAGTACGTCACTCGAAAGGCGACGTGGAGAATTGAGAGGCACTTTGGCCTTTGATTTGTTTAATTTCATAGAGCGCAGCTGTGAGGCGCTCGTTCCCGTGCTTTGCGGCGTCACCGTCGCCGTCGGCGTAACGGAGCTCGTTGCATTATGGAATGCCACAGACCTAGACACCAATTCAATTCCCCGCTAAATTTGGTGAAGAAACTGAATTAGAATGTAGGTCGGTTACGTTCCATAATGCAACACTGCGCGTTCAGTTTCCCCGCTAATTTTTGCGGTAACACTGATGTAACATGACAGCAACGCCAATTCAGTTTCCCCGCTAAAGTTAGCGGGGACTTGAATTGGTGTTGTGGACACGTGACGTCAATTTCCCCGCTAAATCTAGCAGAGAAACTGGATTTGTTCATCGGTGACCTGACACGAAGTCATGTGACGTCATTTTCCCAGCTAAATTAAGTGAGGAAACTGAATTGGTGTTGAGGTCACGCGTCGTCAATTTTCCAGCTAAATTTAGCGGGGAAACTATGGGAGGAGGAGGAGAAGGAGAGAGGAGGAGAAGAGAAGAAGGAGGAGGGGAGGGTTCTTCGTACCCTTTCCTCCTCCTCCTGCGTACCCTCCCCGTCACGGTATATCGCATAATCAAAATGCCTCAAAAGCTGGGCTCTGGCGCAGTTCGAGTACGTGTGGAGGAGCCTGGGTATGGAGCCGCACACTTGGCAGTAGAGTGTAACGGGGGTCTATTGTATTTGGTGTAAAATGAAGTCACTGGGGAGTGAGTGTGTTTGCGTCTGACTGCGCCGTGCTTACTCGACATAGAGTCAGGTGGTCTGGGTAGTTGCCCGCGGTCTATCCGGAGAGCTTTGAGGTAGGCGCTTCGTTCCCGATGTCGCTCGGTCCAGTCTACTATCGGAAGGTACGTCTCGGGCCTAGCCTGGGAAAGGTATGAGCACCAGGGGATGAAGGCCTCAGCATGGACTCGGACCTTGCCAAGGGAGAAAGAGTCGCCTGCTGTCCATTCTAAGTGAACCGGACGGGATGGCGTGATGACGGTGTCAAACAATGTGATCAAACTTTTTTAGGCTCACTAGACTTCCTAGGTATCGGTTCAAAATACGAACACGCCAGCCGGAAGTTAGTCTGCCTCAATGGGCCTCTGGAATCTCAGCTGCAGATGAGCAATTTAGCCAGTGCGGTACAACCGCAAAGGTCTTTAACGTGCCCCACGCAGTAGTGATACACGACCGCACGCCGGTACGATGCTCTTTCAGATCGAAACGGGCAGGGGTAGAGTGAACTAGAAACGACTGAGTGGGGTGAGCTACAGGCTCAGATTATGCTTTCAGTTGCACCTCGATATGTGGAAAGCGATCAGGTGGAACCAAGCCACTTCGATCGCAGCGCCACCTTCGCTGAGATCGAAGCGAGCGGCGACACAGGTCAAGGTCATATAGCTATTATAGCCCCTTGGCGGCTATATTGTATTTTTTAATGGTTTTGACGTCAGAGATAACGTCGAAACACCACGTCACGACAACGTGGCGTTGCGACGACGCCACGACGTCACCGTCCACTACGACGTTACGCGACGCCAAGATGCTGTCGTAAGGCCGTCGTTACATCGCATCGCGTCGAGGACGACGCCGTTTCGTGACATCAAGTAGCCGTTGTAATGACATCATGACATCGCGTCGCGTTGGGGATGACGCCGTTATGCACCACCAAGTCCCCGTTGTAACGCGGTCGTGACATCGCGTCGCGTTGAGGGCGACGCCGTTACGCAACATCAAGTCGCCGTTGTAACGCGTTCATGATGTCGCGTCGAGGGCGACGTTGACATGGTCGTTGATGGCGACGCTGACGTCGACGCACCACGCAACGTCAAACATCGTTATGACGTCACGTCAACGTCGTCCTGACGTTGTCGTCAACGTCAGCATCACCACGACGTCATGACGAAGCCTTAACGTCGTGTAACTTCGTCGTCGTCGACGATCACGTCGACGTCGTGAAGTTGTCGGGACGTCGCCGTGGCGTCGAGTTGCGTCATGTCGACAACGATGTCGACGACCTGACACCAAACGTCTTTATGACGTCGCATTGACAAGGACGCCGTCATCTTGACGTCACGTGACGTCGTCAACGTCAACGTCGACATCGACGACGTTGTCAACTTAGACATAACGTCACCGCGACCTGACTTTTCGTCACAACTCCATGCGACATCACGTCATGCGACATCACATATGACGTCAAAACGCAATCTTGATGTCGTGTAACGCGCATTGTCAACGCGGATGACGACCTTGACGTCAAGGCGTCGTCGTGATGTCGCATGGCGTTGTGACGACAAGTCAGGTCGCGGTGACCTTATGTCTAAGTTGTGTAAAAAAATATAGCCCGGCGTTCTACTATTTCTATGACCTTGACCAGTATGCCGGTCGAGCTTGGCGTTGGAAGGGAACGCCTTTTTCATAAAAATCAGCTTATCCGAACAACTTCGCTTGGCGTAGCTGATTTTTTCTACATTCGTAGGTGCAAAAATAGCACTCCGGTGGCCCCACTCGTCCTTTCTAGTACACCCTAGCCGGAGTGGGGATTGATCACTGCTCAAGCAAAAGCGCGTGTTTGTATGAAGGCGCTCCCTGACTTACACGTTTCTACTTCTACTTTTTGGTACTGTAGTGACCAGCTGTTTCGAGGAAAATACAAAACGGAGAAAGGGACCTCGAGCGTGGGAACCAAAAACTCGAGTAACAGAAACGAGCAGAAAACAGCGCCAGCTCCCGATCGAACGAGACACGTAAAAATGAAGCTTAAATACAGGCTAGTAATGACGCTCCTGTAATTGGTGACCTGAACCAGGACCGCCGGCTACCTTCGCCATGTTAATCGGTGAGTCATCCTCGCTCGACGTCTCCGCTATTCGCACGACCCGACTTCCGAAGCTCTGGGCAGCGGACCCGCAACTTTGGTTCGCGCAAGTAGAAAGTCACTTCACAACCACCCACATCACCTCGCAGACTCGGAAGTTTCACCATGGGGTGGCGGCACTGCTTGCCAAATTTGGCACGGACGACATATTGTCACGAATTAGGGCGACGACAAGATGAAGAGTGAACTGAAGATAAAGGTTTAATGGGCGAACTTGTGCCAACCAAAAATAAGTAACAAAAGAACGTCGAGGCAGCAGAAAAAGCAGGCGGCGATTCGGCGGCGAATCAGAGAGCGCGAGCGAGACTGACTCGACACGGTCCCGGACAGCTGCTTAATACAGTGCGTCACTCTCTCGAAAGTTCGGCAAAGAATGTTCGAGTGTCGCGCGCTCGGGGCGAGGATGAACTGCACTTTCGAGAACAAGAGAGCAGGGCGCGTCTGGAGCAAGATTGAACGCGAATCTTCGAGAAGTCCGTGACCGAGCGTTGCTTTTTCGGCCCTGCGGGGGGCAATATCATTCTTTAATTACCAACAGCTAACCCTTACGATACGTTAAAACAAGAACTGATTAAGCCCACTCCACCATCTTAGCATCATTTGTTTGTTTGTTTCGGACACAGTGTCACAAGGAGAAAAGACAAATAAGCTCTGCCTGACGAAGCCCAGTCCCCTCAGTACACTCCATCAGCAGTCAATGGAAGAAAAATAAACACAAAACATCGGGAAAAACAAAACATTGGCAAGAAACAGCAGTGCAATATCATTGGTACCATTACCTCCACAAGAATGAAAATTACACGTCACATTTTATACAGAAGCTAAAATAGACCTGCTCACAATACTATACACAGTGTATGTAAAGTAAATTTGACGTTCAAATTTATTCCAAACAACATGACAGAAGATACCTTTTTAAATCGTATTTGAAGCTGCAACGTGAAGCACTATTTAGTATTATTCCCATAACATCTAGATGTTTGTTTAGGAATTGAGGTATCATGCATTCTAGTTTCTGGTTTCCATAGGTTGATCTTAACCGAGGTATCCTATAGGATTCATGCCTTAAATCATATTGAGTATTATTCCAAAGGAATCTTTCAAAAAAAGTCGTTTCATCGTAAATTATGTCGTTTCGTATGTAAATTGAAAGTTTTAGATAAAACATTTGGTTAACGTTAAGCAAATTGTGCTTTAAAAAGTACGGGGAAGTATGGACCATGAAATCTAATTATCTATGCAGCGTATTGCCTTTTTTTGCACGATGAAAAGCCTTTGTTTTTGCTAGTTGTCGAACTCCAGACAAATAAACAGTATTTAAGACGAGAATGCGCTAAAAAGTAATACAATTGCATTTTTGACCAATTTGGAACCAAAGATCTAACTCTGTATAAGATGCCAATGAATCGAGAGATGTTCTTATGAATCTTATTTATATGGGGGGTCCATGACAAGTTTTTTTTCAAAAGGAACACCTAAAAATTTATAAGCAGAGATTCGTTCAATTACACTGTTTTGGAACTTTGAGATAATATTACAGTCATCAAGTTTATTTTGTGGCTTGAAAATTACATATTTGGTTTCGCTCACGTTTAACTGTAGCTGATTTGATCCCAGCCAGGAACGTAGCTCCTTTAGCCACATGTTAGCCGCAGTTTCAAGGTCCCGCATATGACTTCCAGAAAAGAACAAGCTCGTATTGTCCGCATATAAAGTGATATTTAAATGGTATCTGGAGTTTGTGGGATGTTTACAATGTCATTTATATATATAATAAAGAACAAATGTCCCAGAATAGGAGGCGTTTATAATGAACATGATCCGACAAAATCCTATAATTACTTCCTGTCTAAATTCGAACGCTGTTATTAGATAGCATTTCCTCTATGTGAAACTAAAACCAAGCCTGAAAAAATGAGAAAACCGTGGATAAAAAATGATTTATATAAAAGAATAAAAAGAAAAAACCGCAAGTACAGAGCGCGACACTGTTAGCGCGAACAAGCGATTGCCGGTTTTTCCAGTTTTTCTCTGTGAAAACAAGGGATGTCATTAAAGTTATTATTGCTACGGAAAGAGCTCATTTAGTTCTATAACGTAAGTGATAACATATTGTGCTCGCTAATACCATTTACAAGTAAAATGAGAAAATGCGCCGATGTCGTGTTCGCGCTAACAGTGTCGCGATGTGTACCATGCCTTCATACATCATCGCGATCTAAGTTTACTGTCTGAGTTTGAAAAAATGTCCGACCCTTCTCATTTTCTTCCTCAAGTTCAATTATCCATACCAACCCGCTCGTTCTGTCCTTATATAAGTTGAATTATGACTTAAAACAAGCAAAATATGAGTATTATAAAAATAAATTTCAGCATATTCACAATGACCATCGAAAAGTTTGGAATACAGTAAACGATCTAACAAACAAAAAGCAAAAACGCTGTAGTGTCACGGAACTGATAATCGATAATGTAAGTGTGGCAGGAAAAGCGCTCGCAGACGCGATGAATTCCCATTTTATCAATATTGGCACGTGCGCGGCTAAAAATACAACTAATGATAACTGTGTGAGATAAAAAAATCAACGAAATTAGATTATGCGTGCTCCAACAACTTATGAAGGAATTTACGAAATAATAAATAGTTTAGGTAACAATGTAGCTGCAGGTGAGGGTGAAATTAAAGCTTTACCAATTAAATGCACCGCTTGCATATTAAGTCCAGTATTATCGAATATAATAAATAAGATGCTAGAGACTGGTGAGTTCCCTGGTGAGCTAAAAGTTGCAAAAGTAATCCCTGTGTATAAGGGCGGAGGAGAAACTGAAGTTAATAATTACAGGCCGATATCTATTCTCTCTGTTTTCAAAGATATTTGACAGCGTTATCAATGAGAGGCTAAAAATTTTTTTCTAAAATTTCAAATTATTTCTAAATCCCAGTATGGATTCCAGAAAAACAAGTCTGCCGAATCAACCCTGATTGAAATGAAAGATAAAATAGTTGAGAATATTGAGAGAAGACCTGTCACTCTAGGTTTAATTTTAGACCTAAAGAAAGCTTTCGACACCGTACAACACGGTATCTTAAAAAAAACTTGAAATGTACGGAGTTCGTGGAGTGGCGTTAAAATTAATTAAAGCATATCTCACAAATCTGTACCAATACGTGTGCGTAAAGGATATCTAGTAAAACTGAAAATACGTTACGGGGTTCCTCAGGGCTCTATTTTGGGGCCGACGCTATTTCTAGTGTATATAAATGATATAACGGATATACCAGGTTGTCCCGAGATGACAATGTATGCAGATGACACAATTGTGTTTTTTTGCAGGTTTAACAAAAAATAGTGTAGATAAATTAGCCAATGAATATCTTACAAAACTATCCAAATGGTTACAAATAAATAGTTTAAGCCTCAATACCAATAAAACTAAGTACCTAATTTTTAAGCCAACGGGTAACCGAGATGACAGCATCATAAACATCAAATTTGAAGGCACGGTACTTGAGCAGGTGGTTGAACAAACATTTCTAGGTGTTTGGTTCATTGAGGACCTTTTTTGGAACACTCACGTTAGCAAACTAAAAGCCGACGTGTCCAGAGTTACTGGCATTATTTATCAAATTCAAAATCTAATTCCTGCCTGGCTTAGACGAACGTTGTATTACTCCCTATTTTATTCTGTGACCAGTTACGGCATCATGGTGTGGGGTACAACAACAGCTACAAACTACAATAAACTAATCATTTTACAAACAAAGCTACTACGGATATGTGAAAATTATACAGACGACATAAGGATTTTAAAAACGCAGCCACTTTTTATCAAGTATAACATTCTTAAGGCAAATCAAATTTATTATTTCACACTGTTGCAATTGATACACAGAAATAGACTCCACTCGACGTCCATTACCAGTTCTAATCCATACTTATTACGAAACTTAATTCGAAACACACCATACGTAAGAACAAACTACGGTCGACAAGCATCACATTTTCAGATCACTAAAATGCTTAATAGAACAGATATCAACATTAACCTTGACCAGCCGTTTGGTAGTTTTAAACATTTTTGCAGGAAAAGTCTGGTGGCAAGTGACGTGGCATTTCTTTGGTATAAAAACTTTTCTTTTCTGGGTGTAATGCTGTGTAATTTTTTTCTACAGTTCAAATTTGCATTACAGTATCTGTTTGACCTTTTGAATATTGTGTTATTTGCCCATCAACAGATTGTGCAGATGTTTTTATCTTCTAATAATTGTTTGACCTGTTTTGTGTACGCTTCATTTCGTGTTTATTCATGACACCATCAAATATGTTATCTGTTCATAGCGTGTTTTATTTTGTAACAGCGGTTATTTTTATTTTTTTTATTTTTTTGGTTTGATTGTAACTTTTGTTGCTCCTATGTTGAACTGTACGATTGTAAAGGGGGGGGGGGGCAGAGGTTATTTCAGGCATTGTGCCTTTATCTCTGCCCCCTCTGCAGAAACAAATCCGCAAAACAAATAAAGAAAAAAAAATAATAGACCCCTGCGGAACGCCATACGTGATTAGTTCAGGCATTGATCGGTAGCCATTTAGACAAGTATTCTGCCTTCTATTTGATAGATGGGTACGGATCAGTTCTAGCCCCACACCTCGGATTCCATAAAAGAAAGTTTGTGAAACAGGACATCGTGTTTTATTGGACGAATGCCTTTTTAAAGTCAAGAATTACTCCAACGGTGAATTTTTTTTTTCATTTCGGAATTATTTAACAACTCTTCTTTAATATTTACTAGCGCCATTTTTGTAGATTTGTCCCTCTGAAATCCGTATTGTTCTTTTACAAATATACGTTGTTCATGAAGAAATTTAATCATTCAAATTTTTATCACAGGTTCAAGAGCCTTTGAAAACAGCGGAAGGTCAGATATGGACCTGTAATTGTTAATGTTATCAAGAATGCTTCCTTTGTGTAAAATAGCTACTCTGGCGATCTTCATGCCATCTGGAAAAGTTCCTGTAGAAAAAGCATTATTGCAGATCTGTCGTAAAGGGAAACACAATAAATCTGCGACAGCTTTGATTGGTTCAGCTTTGATATCATCGTCTCCTGCTGCAGTATTATTCCGTAAGGATATCAGAAAGACAAATATTTCACTTTCGCTGCATGGGATCAAAAATAGAGAACTTGAGACTCGAAGAAAAACATATCTGCCCAAGTCATGCATCGAATCCGCTCTTTCTAATGCAGCGCCGGAGCCCAAAAAATTAGAGTTGAATTTTTCCGCTAATGAAGCATTGCTGTACAGTTGACCTTCAAAATTAAGTGTATTGGGGCTCTTGCTGTTCGATTTACCAATAAGCCTTCCCATTTCCTTCCAAATTTTCTTAGGGTCGTCCGATACGGCAATGAACTTGTTCTAATAGTATTCTAACCGTGCTTTCTTTAGATATGCGTTTAATTTATTTAATATTGGTTTATACTCAGTTGATATTGTCTAGTTTTTTGATCAAATAAATTTGTCAAATAATTTATTTCGTTCTGTAATTCGTTTATAAATCTCACGGCTGATCCATAGTTTTCTAGACCTTTTGTACCTTCTTACAAGACGTAGAGGGAATGTACTGTCATAGCTATTCCTTATTTTATGCAAAAATATGCCATGGGCGAAATTCGGGTTTTCTTCACTATAAACATCATCCCAAATTATTCCTTCAACTAGAGAACGGTAAGCCAGCTAGGGTATCCATAAAAAATCTCCGCTGAAATATGGGTGTATCTGAAGTGAGCCTCTTTTCCTTTTAGTTCGCTGAAAAACGCTAAATATTGGAAGGTGATCACTTAGACCAGAAGTCAAGATACCGGACAAAATATCAGTCGAGTCATAGCTAGTAATACATATGTCGATCAGAGTTTCACTTTCTAGAGTTATTCTGGTTAATGAATGAGTCACATTTGCGCAGCGAAATGATTCAATGATATCGCGGAAATGTCGGCATGTAGGGTTTAATGATAGCATATTAATGTTTAAATCACCGACTATAATGACTGGCAAATTCAAAGATGACGCGCAATCAAGGACCTCGTAAAAATATCGCGGCTCCAACGCCTTCGAAGATCTAAAGAGCTGGGCGATCGCACTCCATCGCAACTTCTGAGACGCCTTTAAATCTTCGGGGAGAACAGATAGCGAGATTCCACGACACCTTTCTGCGGGAGCTGTTTTTACAGAGACTACCCAACAACATGAGGATGGTTCTCGCCGCTGCTTCGGGACTCGCACTAGTCCAGCTCGCCCAACTGGCCGCTACCACGATGAAAGTCGCTACACCCCAAGTCACTCCTGTCGAGCTGGCCCAAACACATCGACAAGGACGTCGGAAGATTTTTCTGCTACAGAAGCCGCAGACGATCCATTTTCGAAGGACATCAAGCAGGCGACCACGGCCCTCATCAATCTAATAGCCGCGCTCACGACGCGTAGACCAAGAATACGTCGAGCACGATCGACGTCCCGTACCCGGTACAGTTCACCATCCCCAGCCAGAGTTGTATCACAACGCTCAGATATTTGCTGGTATCATCGAACCTTCGGCGACCGCTAGAACCATGCTCTGCTTCGGAAAACGCAAAGACTCGCCACAAGAAGCGGCGAGTGGTGGTGGTGGTGCGTAACTCAGCCGCCTCTTCTTTATCACGGATCGCGCCAGTGTTTTGCGTTTTTTGGTCGGTGCGGAGCTCTGTGTACTACCAGTTTCTGCCGTTAACCCCCCCCCCCCCCCCCCCCCACAAAAAAAAAAAAGCAGGGATGCACTTATTACCCTACAATCAGCCGAAAAGACACCAGTGGACACTTATGGTGAGCGTGTGCTTTGTACCTCAATATCGGGCAGCGTCGGGTGTTCCGCTGTGTTTTAGTAGTAGCCGAACACCATTGATACGGATTTCCGGCGTCATTTCAACCTCATGGTCGATACGCAGCACAAACGTTTCGTGGATGCGACTACGAATCTTGTAGTAGACCTCGCATACAAAAACTCGAGGCCCGTCAAATTGCTCGGCAGCTCAAATCCAGTTTCACCGAACGAAGTCTTATTGGAAGAGCTCGCGTCTATCAAAGCCTTTCCAACTTACAGCGTCCAGTCAAACTCACTGTTTCTCATTACATCGTGACTGCTGGGCTACCGACTCACGCTTGACCACGTCGCCTTCCACGAGATCGTCTGCAGATTGCTCGTGATGAGTTTGAACACATGCTAGAGCTCGGCGTTGTTCAACCGTTACCCAGCCCATAAGCATCTTCGCTACATATTGTCCCCCAGAAAACAACAGACGACTAGAGACCCTGCGTGGACTACCGGGCCCTGAGCGACTCCACAGTTCCAGACAGGTATCCATTACCATTCATGACAAATTTTACAGCTCTTCAGGAATCTAAGGTTTTCTCCGAGATCGATTTTGTGAAGGCATAACACAAGATCCTGGTCGAACCCATTGATGTCCCAAAATGGTGGTGGTCACACATTTTGAACTATTTTGATACGCCCGAATGCCTTTTGGTTTACAAAACGCAGCGCAGACAGTTCAACGTTTGGTTGACGATGTCATGGGCGGACTTCCCTTTGTATGTGCCTGTGTTGATTATCTTTTGATATACAGCCCTGACAAAGAACAACATCTTGAAGATCTTTGTTTCATATTCCAATGTTTTGAGGAACATGGGCTCATCATCGACAAGGACAAATGGGAATATAAAAAGTCGGCGCTCACGTTTCTTGGGCATTACTTGGATTACGCAGGAGTCCGTCCACTTCCCGAGAAAGTCACTACAGCCAAGTAATTTCCCCAACCAACTAGCATTCGTAAACTCCGAGAATTTCTAAGACTCAATAATTTCTACCGTCGTTTCATCCCCAACTGCGCTTCAACGCTTAAGTTACAGATTTGCTCAAAGGGACCAAAAAAGACTGAAAAGCCTTGGAATGGTCAGTTGCTGCAGGTCAAGCTTTCACCCGCATAAAAGATATAACAAACGCGGCCCCCTTGGTACACTCACGCCACGACCTTCCTACCAGTGTCGTGGTAATTGCCTCCGATATTGCTCTAGGCGCTATTTTGCGGCAACTTTATGGCAACACCTGGCAGTACATCGCGTTCTACTCTAGGAAGCTGTCTCCAACAGAGGCCCGATATAACACGTCTGGCAGAGAACTTCTCGCGATCCATTAAGCTGTTAAACACTTCCGTAATTTTTTTAGGGAGCCGTCATTTCTTTGTTTTTACTGATCACAAACCTTTGGCATACGCACTCAAATTTTTAAGCGACGAATTCAACTTTCGCGAAATTCTAAAAAATGTCACACAATTCACGACAGACATACGACACATCAAAGGAGAGAACATTTTAGCTGCCGACGCACTCTCGCTGATCATAATTCCTCCTTGTTGGATTGTCATACCCATTGTAATTGATTATAAGGCAATGAGCACAGTCAGCGCGAGGACACAGCTTCAAAAATTTTGTTTATCGCAAAGTAGCCTGTATCTACCGAGGTCGTTTTACCAAGATGTGATAGAACCCTCATCTGCGGCTACAGGATAGGCACCCACCACGGCCATTCATACCGCCATCTTTCCGTCGTCACGTTTTTGACAATTTACACTCCATGGCACACCCCGGAATTAGGATGACTCAGGGGTTGCTGACTCAACGCTTCGTTTGTCCAGCAATTATCAAAGATGTAAAAGATCTGGCTCGTTCTCGTATATCTTGTCAAGAATCTAAGATCGCCAAAAATAATCCGTGGAAAAGGGGAACCCAGGGGCAAAGAACAACCACAAATCTCTAAACACAGCTAGGTGACCGGTGCGCGACCGAGAAAATCCGCCTGGTACTTCTCAAGAGATTATTCTCAGCGTTCTTGGCCAGCTCGTTTGCACCTTTGCATTAATTACATTATCATCATAATCTAAGATTCGACGCCATACAGCAGCATCGTACGATACATTTCTAACACCAACGCTGCGTTTCGACTCCATCCATCCAGACATTGTGGATCCTCTTCGACCATCCGCCAGCAACGCGTCTATTCTAACATGCATATGCCGCTTTACCCGGTGGCATGAAGCATTTCCCGTACCCAACATCACCGCCGAGACAATTGCAGGAGCATTTGTCTCAGGTTAGATCGCCCGCTTTGGCGTGCCGACATCTGTCGCCACAGATCGAGGTAGACAATTTGAATCTACACTATTCCGGGAGCTCATGACACTCCTCGACTGCTCCCGTCTTCGCACTGCTGCTTATCATCCCATGGCTAACGGCACCGTGGAAAGATTCCATCGCATCCTCAAAGCATCTCTCATGGGACACAGTGACCGTGTCAACTGGAACATTCACCTTTCAGCGATACTTCACAGCCTCCAGACAACTCCCAAAGAAGACATTGGTTGCAGTACTGCCCAGCTTGTATATGGCATATCACTCCGCCTTCCGGGTGAATTTTTTGTCCCACCTCATCAGACTTGTTCGCAACCCCACCAGCTACGCTGCGCAACTCAGCACAGCGATGCGCCTCTCTCCGACCACTTCCTCTTTGAACGCAGCAACGTCAGTCAACATACGTTTCTGATGAACTCACCCATTTTACCCACGTATTCGTTCACCACGAAGCGTGTCGCAGGTCTCTACTGCCTCCTTATTAAGGCCCGTTCAAAGTATTTCCTTCTCAATCTTTATGGCGATAAAGACACCATCTCAATTGATCGCCTAAAACCTGCCCACAATGACAGCCTCTCTTGTCTTGACTTTAAATGTATAAAGATTGTGTTGATAACAACTCCGATGGCATTAAACCATTACTTCCTCAAACACTTTCAGTAGCCACAACCTCCAAGACCGGCCCGACCGCCACACTCTCTCCTGGGCACCTGCTATATCACCGAAACTTGACGTGTTTCACCAACCTCGTTGCTAGAGGGGAGTAACTGTAGCAACCAGTTGCCAAAAAAAAAAGAGACAAAACGGAGAAAGAAGTTTGAGCGCCGGAACCCAGGGGGGGCTATGTTGCACGTTTCGGACTCCCAGGAGACTAGGGAAAAGGAAGTGACGTCATCAACGCAGCAAATGCAGATTGGGTGTTGATTTTGTTTTCTTCTGTCAACATCTAATCTACGTTTGCACTAGTCGTTGACGTCACTTCCTTCTCCCAAGTCTCCTGGGAGTACAAAAAGCGCAACATAGCACCCCAGAGCTCGAGCAACGACAACAAGCACAGAGCATCGCCAGCTCCCTGATCAAACAAGATGTGTAAAAATAAAGTGTAAGTATATGCTGGTAATGACTTTCTCATAGTACAAAGCAGGACCATAATACAAGGGAAAAAAAAAAACTTCCTAGTAGTCTTCGCTCGTCACATTGACTACTGGGGGTTGGGGGGGGGGGGGGGGGTGGGGGGGGGGGGAAGGGGGGTATCGGTGACCGAATGAGCTAGCGCATACCAGCTCTGAGCACGTGGAGCGAAAGCTCGCGTTAGGGGTTATGGGTTCCCTCCCCGTTTTGATGTGGATGGTCATCGTACGGACTTGTTGGCCTGTGCGTGGTGCACGTTAAAGACCCCAGGCTAGCGGTTGCACCGCACTGCCTAAATTGCTCCTCTGCAGCTGAGGCACCAGACGAACACTGAGGCGGACTCCGATTCCAGCTCTATAAACATACACATACCATTTTTTTATTGTCTACTTCGCCAAGTAGTATAATTGTTTGGTAAATAAAGAAACGGAAAGGGCGCTGATACACTTGTCAGCGAGCCACGCAATCTTTTTTGCCTCAATTATTTATCTAATTAGAGGGTCGCTACTCCACGTAAATACAGTGCATTTTGTAAACAAAGGATCACAACCACAATCTCGGCACTGAGTGTCCAGATGGCCAGAAACAGTCTCGTTTGTGTTGTTATGATACTCTCGCCGCCGATCGTGGAGACATCTGCCGGTTTGTCCGACAAACATCTCGGGTGTCTCGGGAGAGTGGATCGATGTTGGTAAGAAGAGGAACCAAAAAAGGCGTGACGTCACGATTAGTGACTAGTATCTTGTTGCGTCAGGTTTTGTCGCGTGACGAAACTAAAATGTCACTATCAAAACCTGAGCTTCTTGAATTAATTACCTAATGAAATCTGAGTTTTTTTGTTTGATAATTTAGCAGCGTAATTGGAGGTACCTTAAAATTGCACGAGGCGTGAATACCTCCTATGTCTATTCTTAGGCTGCAGAGGCCCTTTAATTATGACACTTCCCATCTTTGCATTAAGAGATCCTTCTATTGCAAAGTGACATCTGCGAGCATGCATATTCTTTCATGACAGTTTTCGTGCTTATCTTGGCTAGTGTCATAGCAACGCTCGCGCAGAGAAACGACGAAGCCCAGTCAACTCGACTTGGTAGGTATTGCCACGCGCGTCTTCAACGGCGGGTAGAATTTTCGGGAGTTCTTCCATGACAGCGTCGCCGACAATTTCTTGAAGGTTGTCAGCACCGATGCTGCCCCGGTCGAATCGGAAATATGCCAGAGTCGAAGCAACAGGTGTGCCGGCGAGTCGGTTGTGGTTGCTAGCTTGGACCGACAGGACACTTTCAATGTTCGTCGCTTCGGCAACGAATTCGTCGACAGCGGTTGGTAGGTTGCGAACAAGTTTGCCGAAGATGTCGCCCTTCACGCCTCTCATCAGGACGCGCAGCTTTTTTTGCCCGGCGGCCTGAAGGTCGGCGCGACTGCTCAGGCAGCCGCGCCGACCCTCAGACCGTTTCGTTGGGGCCCTGAATCCTTCTGTGCCCGAGGTCTTCCTCTCGCAGTCGTCGCTGTTGGTTGGTGAAAGCTCTTTTGAGTTCGGTCTTCTAGGTACCTCATGACGTAAGGCAAGCCTCATGGTTCTCAAACCAGTGCCTTGCAGTTTCTTCTAAGCAAATCTAGAGTTTTTTTTACAGGCACTGTTCAGCTGTCCACCCGTTGTGGCGTGCCACGCGGTCGTAATGCTGAAGCCAATCTTTCATGAATCCTTGGACGTCGCCGTTGAAGAGTGTCGGCGTGCGTGGAGCGACAGGCGGGAAAACGACAGAAGGGGTCACCGGAGGTCGCGAAAGCTGGCTGTTCATGGCCGACTGGGCTTTCATCCATATTTCTGGCAGTTAACCAAACTCGGGGGGCAGTCCCATGGACGCGACGGTTTCCTCGATTCTCGGGTTCCTCGAAGTGAGGTCTTCTGGCCGCGCTTGGGTTAGGACTTGGCTGACGAGTCCCCGGTGGGGTGTTGAACATGGCAATCCTTGCCCCGTACCTCCACCGAAATGTCACGAATGACAGATGATGAGGCGACGATGAACAGAAAACATTTAATTTGGCAAACTTGTGCCGAAAACAAAAATACAAAGGGGAAGAGTTGCAGGCGTCGAAGGTCGGCGGTGTAGCACGATCGAGCGTAAGAGCGACAGTGACCCCAGCTCGCCCCACGGAGCCGCTTATGTACACTCGTGGACTTCTGGAACAATCGGAATAGAATGTTCGGCACGTAGAACATTTGGACCTCGAACAAGCAACAGATTCTCGAATTTACCTGAACGCGACATTTACAGAAATAACAAAAACGGATGTTTTTTGTTATTTCTGTAAATGTCGCGTCGAACCTCGACCCTTTGCCTGAGAGCCAGGCACGATAACCATTGGACCACGGGCACGCTTGCTTGGAGACGCGCGTTATAGTACACTGCGTTGCCGCTTGTTTCTTTTTTTTTTTATTGCTGCGCCAGTGAGTTTTTTTTTTTTAAATTTTATCCGATTGATGGTTGACGTTAAGCGCAGATTAGCTAAGCAACGTAACAACAACGTTTTGAACAATAACGTAAGACAGCGGTTCAAAGACGGAAGGTTGAATGCTCGCTTACTTTACGTTATAGCATTATTAGTAGGTGACTCTCGCATTTTGATGAGCATTATCATGGTTTACTTATTTATTTATCTATTAATACTGCAATACCTTGATGGCATTTTCGCAGATGGGTACAATAATAAGAATATTCAACATTATGGCAAAAATAACATAAATGAAAACAAGTTATAGTACACTTGAGCAAAAATGGAAACAGGTTCTAGTACAAATGAACAATTACGGTACCAAAGGAGCTAACTTAAATTAGATTCGAATAATGGCAGTGATGGCTGCATAACAACTCTTTCGGCGAGGTCTTTCATTCAGTTATTGTTCGTGGCAAAAAGGAATGCTTGAAGCGATTATTACGCAATTGAAAAGGAGTTAATATTAGAGCCTGCCTTTGTCGAGAAGCATATATTAATGAGAAAGTTGTTGATTCGGGCAGGTCTACCTTACAATGGCCATTAAGTAACTGGTACAACGTTTTAGCCGAGAATGCCGATTTCTTTCAGATACGGACAGTAAACGAGCTCTGGTTAAAAGTTTGGCTATGGAAATACGCGCGACGTTATTATTAATAAAGCTAGCTGCCTTTCTTGTCCTCGATCAAGTTTACTAATGTTAATCTTAGTGAAAGAATCCCAAATGATTGCAGGATAATCTAACGTTGGCAGGACTATAGTTTTATATGTGAGAAGACGTAAGGAAGGGGGAGAAAGTTCTAACATTCTTCTAAGACAAAATAACTTCCGCAGGGCATTAGATGTTATGCAGTCGATTTTCTTTGTCCAAGTAAGAATATGAGTAATCCAGAGTCCAAGGAATTTATATTGTGCGACGTCTGAGAAGGGGGATAATATTAACGTTGTAAGCGAACTTTAAAGGGTATTTCTTGTTAGTAATTCTCATAAAAACCGTTTTATCAAAATTAATGATCATTTGCCAATTCGTGCACCAGGTCGCAATATTTTGAAATGCTTTGTTTCATAAAAGTTGATCCGAAGCACTATCTACTACAGAGTATATTATGCAGTCATCAGTGCAATTTTATTTTCACAAGAACATCTCGTACTATGTCAATAATAAACAGCAAAAGAAAACAAAAAGAGGAGAGCGCCCAACACAGGCCCCTGGGGAACGCCACAGTTCACAGAAAGTTGACGGAAGCATAAAAGCCTTGGCTGCTAACCTGAACGTGTTGGCGAATTCGACAGTCGTGCATGTTCGGTTTGCAACAGACTTATTTCGCGGAGAAGCTTTTTTATTTGTTATCAATATTGCAAATAACAACTTTTATGAGCACTTATCATATTCTATTGCGAGTGAGCATGAAACTTAAAAGCGCATTGAGCTAGATAACGGCGCTATCAGAATTAACACATTAAAACGTCGCTGGCATTTAATAACACATTTTCTAGAACGTGCATAAAATCACAGGTGCGTAACTACTTAATTTGTTGGTTATTATTAATAATATAAGAGAAAAATATTTTGGCTTTACGTAGAATGGTGTCTTTTGTTTTTGATTTTGAATACATTATATGCCGTGTCCCTAAACCGCGCGAACCTGTCGGTGTCTTTTTTTTCGCGTTTGTACCATATGCCTGTACAAGTATAGAACATATTCAGTATAGTTTTTCATCTGCAACATTAAAAAGCTTTGCTATAGTTAATTGGTGCTCTTATTAGGATTTTTGAACCACCATTCGTTGAGTCCCCACAGAACTAGATAAAAATGTATTTTATAAATTTCTTTCCATTAGTTTTTACGTGGAATATTAAAAGCTTCAGAATAGAGGCCCCAATGCTTTTTGACCCCCGAAAAGCTTGGGGCGTTGCGACGTGCAGGCGCACAATCTCTGCACCTGCAAGCCCAAGGCGCATTGGGTTAAGAACTGCTTGCACATTTCAGATTCACAGCCGCAAATGCCAGTTAGTTCACACAGAAGCTAAATATGCTAAATATGCTAAATATTTCTCACATACTGTCCTTAACCAAACCGGCATGATCCGCTGTTCGGAAAAGTTAAAGTTCAATTCTGAAGGAAAGATGTGAGAGCGCCTGCTCTGGTGCTGGAGTGAAGCTCCTTCTTATAAAAATAGATTCTTAGTGAAACAGCCGTCAACAAACTTCAGCTTGATAACACTCGTAACTTAATCTCGAACGGCTGACACTCAATGTGCTAAAAAATAACAAGATCGCACGACGCACGTTTCGGGGGGATATTGGTCTGTACTGCGCTGGAAGATGGGGACGATGGAGATGCCTCAAAGATGGCGCCCGGCCTCTGACAGTACGTGTGGCCACCGAGGGATGGCGCTAATAGTGACCAAGGTATATTCTGCTCGCTCCGCACTAAGCACCAAAATGACGACGCCGGCAATAATATCGAAAAAGCGGAAATACGACTCACTTTATCTCTATTATTACTACTATTATTATTAAATATTACTATTATTACTGAGGTAAATTTTAAGTGGAAGTCATATAAGCCTTGGTTCAATACCAATTCTATGGCTGCCATCAAGACTAAGGAATCTCTATGGATACGTTATCGACGTGCATCGAATAACTTAAAAATACGAGCCAAATTTAGGTGCGCATGGAACCGAGTCAATGCGCTTATAATCTCTGCTAAGTGGCGGTATTTTAAAAATAAATTCTATGAGAGCAAGTCTAACCCAGGGCAAACATCGGGACGAAGGAGGAGAGAAGCGAGGCCACTTCCCCTCATTCTTAAATTTTCCAGGAGGACAATGACGTCAAAGACCTCGTTTGATCGCGCCCTTCTTTTCCAAAAGTACGGCCATCCGTTTGTGATATCGATGTATGAGGGATGTTTTGAAGTTCATAGGTGTCACGTTCAACACTTCCGCGGCCTTATTTAGCGAAATCCATATTTCGGTTCAGTATTCCTTTAATAAAAGGCTGGAGACACGAACGTGCATTGAACCTTACCTTTAAGTGTCTGGCGATCATTTTCCCTGGAACATTGTCAGCAAGTGTACCAAGTTATTGTTACGTGTACTCGCGTGCGTTGTGCTAATTTATTTTTGTGTGTATATCAATGCGAAATATTTTTTCTTTCCACTCCTGTAACCACCAGGAACAGGCTTAACAGTATTAATAAATAAATAAATAAAACATACTTCTAACTGCGCGGGTTTATTTTGGTTTTATGTACCTTAAGACGTCAATATTGAGTTTTGTTTTATAATGAGAACGAAAGAGTCAAACGGGCGCGAAAGCGTCGCTCCCCGAGTGTATCCAACCCGGTCCCTGGACAGAGGGGTAACTGCATCAAAGCTGCCATATTCATTATACACAAAACGCAATGCCTTCTGCTGAACCCATCTCGAGCATGTTAATGTATGTTTGTACGAAAGGGTACCAATTAGCTTATGCATACTCAAGGACCAGTGTTTTATTTTTATGCGACTATCTTAGTAGTGCAGTGCTTATCCGTGCATGATAGGTCGTACGAATCGATGCCCCTGCGCGGGTGGATCCAACGGGAACGGTGCCATAATGGTGCATTCACGCGCCGGACATGTCCCCGGAGAAGTGCCTACCAAATCGGCGACGCCATCTTTTTTTCAGTTCAAAGTTCGGCATGTTCCAGACAAAAAAGCGTGCAAAACTCAAGAGCTGTTCCGAGGACCGCAGGAACGTATCCGAGGACGAGTCCGCCGATTTGATCAATATTGTGTATCACGAAGGCAAACGCCATAATATATGTCTGCGGACCTTTTGTACCACAGTTATCAATATTTCTAAACCCGTTCAGTCGTCGTTTTTCACTGGTCTGCCGAGATCCGTGCCAGGTTTGGAAACTCGGCTAACTCGAATTAATCGCGCGAAACTGCTCGCGCGACAACTGGATGCACAAGCCGCCTTCTCTTCTTTCTACGTTCCACTCGATCAGCCAGAGTTTCACGGCGGTGCCAACTGTCATTGAGTCGCTAACGATCATTTAGTTGAACTGAGAGCTCAAGATGGCGGCATCCGCCGCATTGCCACCGATGGCCAGTAGTGCAAGCGGTGGCAGTGTTCCGATCTAAATGAGCATCGTACCGGCGTGCGGTCGTGTATCACTACCGGGTGGTGCACGTTAAAGACCCCAGGCTAGCGGTTGTACTGCACTGGTGTAACTGCTCATCTACATCTGGGAGACTCGTCGCCCGTTGAGGCAGACCAAGTTCTAGGCTGTATAAGCATATACACTGCCCAATGTTTGAGTGCCAGCGAAGCATTTACTATTGCGGAAGATTGGGGGAGGTATCAAGGAAGTATCGTAGCGGCAAATATTGTCGGAAGCGATATGATTCTGGACCAGAGCTGCCGCTGGAACGATCACGGCACGACGCGAAAGCCCACACTCGGCGAGCGCGGCCATTGGGATGTCGGTGCCGATAGGGCTTTCGGCATGTCTCTCCCGCCTAATTCGCGTTAAACGTTCTGATTATCGTTTCTTTCCTCTAAAATAAGCTCATTTTGTTCGTGTCAAACGTTCATACTGCCGCGCGCGCAGCTGACAAAGTAGGCAGCGCGGCCGAGGACTAACGGTTATGGTGCTTGCCTCCCACGCGAAGAGCCAGGGTTCAATTCCTGGGAGTTTAATGTTCTGGTGAATTTGAGAACATCGTTGTTTATTCTAGGTCCGAATGTTCTACACATCGAACCTTCTACGCCGATTATTCCCGCAGCCCACGTGTGTACGTACATGGGGCATTGCGGGGCGAGCCGAAGTCAGTCTCGCCCCAGCGCTCGATCCTGCTGTTTCGCCGACATCGACGCCTGCGACGCTAACTTACTTCTATTATGTTTTGGGCACAAGTTCGCCCCACTAAACGTTTAGTTTTCTTTCAGTTATTCTTCGCCTCATAATTTCTCATTCGTGAGAATATTCAATAAAAATGTGCATATATCAAAAATAAAAGCTCAAGTAGGGAATCCAAACAAACACACGTCACCACATGTAGGCCACAAAAAAAAAAAAAAAAAACGATCACACTTACCGCTCATTCACACTAGAAGCGAATCCGCGTTCGCAAAGCGGTTGCGAACACGATTGTTTAAAGATCCAGTACAATTGCACGCGCATTCGATGACATGAAGTGCGCGTGAAATTGTACTGTAATTGTAAATTGCGACCGCGGATCCGCTTCTAGTGTGAATGAGCGGTTAGGGACACATTCGCAGCAGACAAGACACTCACACATCGCAGTGTGGTGACGTGTGTTTGTAAGGATTCCCTACTTGCGCTTTTTTTTTTTTTTTTTGAGACGTGGATAACCAACTCGCCCAAGTCACCGTTTTGTGTGGATATATTTCATATCCATCACCTAAAAAAAAAGTGATGTGACATCAGTTTTGGTTTCGTCTCGGTTTCAACTGGGATCGAGAGTTGGGGCTGTTCGGCCATGTAGCGTGTAACACCTGGTAACACCGGACAACTTCGATGACAGTTGGGAGATTCCAACAATCGTTGACTCAATGTTCGTTGAAACGGCACGTCTAACATGGGTATTACCATAGCCTCCACTATACTCACAAAGCCTGGCAGTTCGATGACGCAGCCATGGAGTGCCGGGTCGCAAAGTTAGAGCGCGAGGATCCGGGGCGTCTGGCATTCAGCAAACAGCTTTTGCGGCGGCGAGGACCCGAAACATGGTTTTCAAACCATACAAGAAAAAAAAGCGGTAGCCCGAGAAACGCGAGAAGCACGAGCGGACATTCCATTGCTCGAGACAAGTAAGTTTCGGCGTCTCGCCGCAGCGGGGCGCCCGTTACACATAGCAGAGCGCGTTAGATGGACTACAGTTCACACGGAAAGAATAAAATCACTGAAAATATACGAGGGACAGACACACACGGTTCTTTCAACGAGCAACGACATTTAAATGATGCCCATCACACTATGAAGAACCACTTCGGTCACAAAGAAAATTCTCTGTGACCAAAGTGGTTCTTCATAGTGTGATGGGCATCATTTAAATGTCGTTGCTCGTTGAAAGAACCGTGTGTGTCTGTCCCTCGTATATTTTCAGTGTTTTTTATTCTTTCCGTGTCTGTACATGCATCATGTCTGCCGTTCTACCTTTTCACTACCGGCGGCTGCGTCTCGTGGCTATCTGCCTGGCTTTGTCAGTATAGAGGAGGCTATGGTATTACTCGACTGTATTTTATGGAAGAGGAAGAAAAAGCCAGCTGGGCGCAAGACTTTTTTTTTGTTTTGTTTTTTTCATCGTCCGAAAGCCAGCCGGATCAGTGGCACACACCATGTCTTCGATCGAGCTCAGGCTGCTCGGTTACAAGCTCGACCGCAATCTAGGAGACTTTAAGGTCCGCTTTTGCGAAGAGCGCCGCCATGCCAACACCGGCGCCATCCTCTGGAGCCCCACAAGGGGCTGATGGACTTCCTGCGGCTCCGGACAGTTGGCCGGCTTGTCTGCAAGCTAAGCACCCATGAAGCCCTCGCCAGGCGCTTGAGACCGGCCTGCCAGAAGTGAGCAACCCATGGCAACCCCGTGGACCACCATCACGAAGACCGCTCTAGGCCTAACGCTCTTCACCCTCTACACTATCCCATCATTATCATCATTTCACATGCATTCAGTCAACAAGCCCTCATCACCCACAACATCAAGCCGCACCGTTGCACACAAGCTTCATTTCAGCATCGTCCTGCATTTTTGTATATTATATCAGCACATAAAACCTTCTGGGCAGGCGGCTTCAAGACTACGCTAGGAGATGCACTATATCTGTGTTTTTGCGAGTTGAAAGAAGAAGTGTCTGTCGTCCCTTCGTCTTAAGGGAGTTATTCTTTGTGTTGTTTTTGACCATAATCGCCCTTGCTAATTTTTAAACCCTTTATAGTGTTGAACCCCTTTGGTATGGATCTTCGGTCTCTCTGCAACCACCAGTTTCTCTTTGAGCTGCAAATAAATGTTATTATCAGTATTATTGTGCAACACTAGCTGACACACTATTGAACGTATTGTGTTTATATGCTATTTCTTGGAATTCTTTTAATTCGTCAGTATCATCTTGATACTAACGAATTCTCCTCTGCTCGTTGGATCGTCGGTTTCATCGTCTGCTGGGTCATGGAATAGCATTGCGTCGAAAATCGTAGTCACATTTCTGCCATGCACTAGCTGGAATAATGTCAGTCCGGTGGTCTCTTGAACAGCAGTGTTGTAGGCAAACGTTACATACGACAGTACCTCGTCCCACGTCTTATGCTCTATGTCCACGTTTATCGATATGATGTCGGCGATAGCCGTGTTCTGCCGTTCTGTCAGTCTGTTGGTCTGGGGATGGTAAGTCTCGGTTTGACGGTGATCGGTGTGGCTTACACAAACTATCTCCTGTGTCAGCTGCGCCATGAACAATGACCCCCGATCTGTAATGAGGATTTGAGGAGCGCCATGTCGTAGTACGATGAACTTGACGAAGAACTTGGCGACTCACACAGCAGTCCCCGCCAGAAGAGTTTTTGTCTCAGCGTATTGTGTTAGATAATCAGTGGCTACAGTTATCCAACTTTCTCCCAGGCTCGACTGCGGAAATGAACCAAGTATAGATCTATTCCGATCTGCTTGAACGGTGCAGCTGGCGGAGAAACTGGCTGCAGGAGAACCATCGGCTTCGTCGGCGGTTTCTTGCGTCGCTGGCACTTGTGGCATGATCGTGCGTAGAAGTGGGCGGTTTACGAAAGCTTGGGCCAGTAGCACTTTTCACTTACGGGCCAGTGTTAGGCAGCAACCAAGATGCCCAGACGTCGGGTCGTCGTGGCCGGCTTGAAAGATCTTTCGAAGGTCGGTCCGGATTGCCAGCAGCCACGGTGAGTGGTTGTCCGCGAAGTTCTTTTTGTACAGTACGCCTTGTCGAATAGCGAAGGTTGACAGGGCTCGTAAGAAGACGCGTGGAAGGGTACACCCGCGTCCTACCAGGTGCTCTATCAGTGCGGGCAGTTCATGATCCTCTTGTTAACGTCGTGCCATGTCGTCGGTGTTCACTAGGTCTAGAAAGCACTCGTCGCCACCGTCGTCTCTGCCACCGCAAGGTGTCTCGACAGCGGCTCTGGACAGGCCGCCAGCATCGCTGTGCTTGCGGCCTGACTTGTACACCACGGTCATGATGAACTTTTGTAGTCAGAGACTCCATTGAGCGAGGAGTTCTGAAGGGTTCTTGAGGTTCGCAAGCCAGCAGAGCGAGTGGGTGTCTGTGATTTCGCGGAACGGGCTCCTGTACAAGTACGGGTGAAACTTCGTGATTGCCCAGACAACCGCAAGAGATTATTTTGCAGTCGTGAATTAATTTCTCTCCGCCTTGGACAGTCTCCGAGTTACGTAGGCGACTCGCTCGGTGCTTTAATTCACTTGAGCCAGTGCCATCCAAGTCCTGCGCTACTAGCTTCCGTGTGAATTTCGGTTTCTGCATCTTGATCGAAGTGTCCAAGAACAGGAGGAGTTTGGAGTGTACGCTTTAGCTCACCCAATGCCTGCTGCTGCTCCTCGACCCACGCGACCTTCACGGGGTTCTACGTGAGGTTTGTGAGCGATACAAAAAATCCTTGCAAAATCCCGAACAAAACGCCGATAGTAGGCACAGAGCCCAAGGAATATTCGCACGGCCTTCTTGTCTGTCGGCGCTGGAAATGCCGCGACGGCGTGAGTCTTCTCTTGATCTGGGCGAATGCCTTTGTTGCTAGCCACATGCCCTAAGAAGTTCAGTTCGGCGTACGCGAACCGACGCTTCGATAGCTTGAGGGTGAATCCGGCGTTGTATATAGCATGAAGAACAGCTCGAAGTCGCTGCAAGTGCTCGTCGAAGTCGCTTAAAAATACCACGACGTCGTCAAGGTAGACGAGACAACTCTGTAATTTTAGTCCTGTCAGTACGGTGTCCATGACACACTGGAAAGTTGCTGGCGCTGTACATAGTCTGAAGGGCATGACTTTTGAACTCGTACAGTCCATCCTGCGTGACGAAGGTCATGCACTCGCTCGCTCGTAGACGCGCGTGGCATTATGGTAGCAGAGCGTAGTTTCAATCCACGGACCTCTGGATTCGTGAATCAAAATCACGCTATGCTAGCATAATGCCACGCGCGTCTACGAGCGAGCGATACAAATAGAAAAATACTAGTATAGCAGGCGTCGATTGCGGCGGAACAGCAGGATGAGCAGGATCGAGAGATGAGGCGAGATTGACATTGGATATCGCCACGCGGAGCACCTTTTGTGCCCGCGTGGGTTTCTGGAACATTCAGCGTAGAGCGATCGACTCGTAGATAATTCGTAAATCTATCAAGCGACAAGGTTCTCAAACTTTCAAGAGCGCTAAATTCGAAGAACAAAAAGAGGCGTCCGCTCCCAGGAATGAAGCCCGGGGCTTCCGCGTGAAAAACAAACACGGCAACAATTCGGCCACACACTCGATCGCTCGTAGTCGCGCTTGGCGTGGTAAAACAGCTCCGCCATACAGTTTGTCGAGATAACCCGTTTGCTGCGGGCACCGGTGAATATAAAACGCAGCACAACAAAAAGCAAATGGTAGCTCTATGTATACTTTCAAGTGACCGACTGTCCGTGCGTGTAACCTTTGAGTCGCCGTCACACTGCTCATTCTCGTACAGAAGACAGGCTGTTCGCAGCGCTTTTATGTTCCGCGCATATCTAAAGACGTCGAACATAAAAGAAACAGGCCTCAGACAGTGTTTACGGACTGTGCTTTGTATGATGTATTCGCGGCGTGCTATATGTCTCCGATAACTGAGTTAGCGGTGGTGAGGAACAGCACCAGGTCGTGTTTACCGTTTCAGTGGCGTGTCCTGCTGGCCCTCCCAAATCGGGGTCATCGCCGGATCCTGGAAGCTGCTCGCCCGCAATCACGTTGGCGGAGCCACATCCTGGGAAGGCTCTTGCGCACCCATTGAACCCGCCGTAATTAGAACGCAGCCCTTCCGGCTAGGGACGCGCTTGGCGTTGGCTGGACTGCCTCTCTTATCGATTTGATAACAACAGGTATCCATTCCCTAGATAGCGAGTCTTATCGACGCTCTTTTCACTATGATACCCTTTTGAAAACACGGGACCGTTTTGTTAGAGGCTGAATTGTTGATTTTCGTTTTTACATAGGGCTAGACCCCGCTCACACACTTGAAACCGAGTAGGATCGACTAAGACGCAAGACCGGCTTTTAAAGGGGCCCACCAACAGTTTTTTGACCGGTTTGAAGTTCGCGCTTAAACGGAGCTCCATGAAAGCAGGAACACCGAGGAAAAAAAAATATTACAGAAATTTGCGATATTTTGTGAGTTATTAGCAAATTAAATATTGCAGAAAACAACTTTAAATAAGCAAAACATTGCGCTTCATGACGTAAAATGAAACAGTTTGGCGATTGGAGCAAGGCGGTTGGCCAATTGGACGCGAGTTTGGTTGATAGCCTGTCGGCCCGGTCGGCTCGTCGGCCATTAGGCCTAGCTGCAACCATCGTAGCTTTGGGATCGGGTTGACATCATCGATGAATTTAGCGGGCTTATCAGATTTTGAGTGCGGATCTGGGCGTCGCGCCGTACGAGGACACTTCACGCAAGCGCAGCGTCTCTGCCTCAGTCCGCTTCGACAGCCGCGGAAGACTCGTCTCCCGCAACTACGCCACCGGAGCCACCTCGGTGAGTAGGAGGTACAAACTGGTGAGCGGCACCGTTGGGTACCATATAAGCTGGGTCCCGTCGCCGCACTTCACTCGAACAGTGAAAAGTCTGTCACAGCACTAAAAGAAAATAAGGGTTCCCCTGGCTCCTCTTACTGCTTTTAGTTGACCGGGACCGGGGGCGCACAAGGGAAAATACGATGCGCGCTGTCTGCACGGATCACTTGTCGTCTGCTCGCGATGGTACGTCGCGGACGCCGCTGGGAGGCGTGCATGGCGCTCTGACGAGGCGTACAAGGCGTTGTTTTCGCCCTTTTTGAACTTTACTTTGCAACTTTATTGGCTCTATAAAAATGACTTGTTAGAAAAATAATGACGGTTAACGTGTGATATACTTTATTTCGCTTCAAAATTCCTGGGACGGCTCTCGCCAATCACGAAACCCAGAGAATGTGACGTATAGTGAAAGGGAGCGCCGTTATGCGCGCGCATTCGGCACCTCACGGCGCCACCGTCGGAGGAGGTGATTCCGAGTTGTCAAATTAAAATACGATGCGCTAATATTTTGAAACTCTTTCGTTGTCCACTGGGTTTCCGGGACCACTAGCGTGTAGAAACCGCAAAAAAAAGTCGACGCTCAAATACTGTTGGAGGGCCCCTTTAAGCTTCTTGCGACGGCTTAGGACCGGATGCGCTGCTGCGGAGCAGGTCCTTTGCTATACTCCGCGACAACTTTTCTTGACAATGCAGTGGAAGGTAGAGGCCCGCGTCCCCTCTCCCATCTTCAGTGTGCGCGTGCTCTCCTCCTCTCCCCGGAAATGGGGGAGGAGGAGAGCCCGCGCACACTCAGAATGGGAGAGGGGATGCGGGCCTGTACCTTCCACTGCATTGCCAAGAAAAGTTGTCGCGGAGTATAGAGGCTTAAATACCGGACTTCTCTCATACCTCTGCCAGACTGGCACCTAAAAGGAGCTTTACGCCAAAGGCCTTTAGGATTTGCAAATCACCTTTAAGTTCTGCCGCGCCAGACAGCGCAAGTAAAGGTAATTTCGACGATGTTTACAGCGATTCAAGTCTCGTAGCTCGTTCAAACGCATAAATCACGTTCACGCCAGAAAAACAATATTTAAATGATATGAATAACAGTTTAATTTTTTTTGGGCAAACAAAATATCAAAGAAAAAAAAAATGACGAGTTCAGTCGAAGGTTTACAACAATGTCCACTTTAAGCCCATGCAAAGTGTTTTTTTTTTTTTTTTTTGCAATTAGCGGCAACCCTGAGCCTCTTCTGCTCATTCAGTCCTAACTTTGCTCAGTGCTCCCGCTCCTCTCCGTGCTTCTGGTACGCTTTTGCCGTGTTCGGTTCGGCGTCGTGCTCGCACTTGAGTTTCACCACACGCGTCGGAGGACCCCAGCCGATCCTCCCAAAGTCGTATCAGCGCCCAGGTCGCCTCAAGGCTCCAGCGGAAGCGCGGCGACCCCTTCCTAGTCGTGGACGCTCCTCCGGCGTTCCACATATCGCACGACGCCAGGGTCAGTTACAGCAATATGTATGTACAAAAAATATTAGGTATATACAGTAAAGTTATCAATACACACATTAAGGATAATAAAATATAAAGTAGAGAAATAAAAGCTAGATAACTATAATTGCAAGGCAAATCGAGAGGAGGAAAACAGTAGTGCCGAAGCGGACGATGCTAGCGGACGAGCAGAGGGGCTGGGGGGGCCCAGCGGCGTAGATTTTTCATTTTCCCGGGGGGGGGGCAGGCAGGCTGAGAAGTTCTCCGGGGTTAATTTCGTCATTCTTGTCCAACTCGCTTGCACCTTTGCATTTAATTGCATTATGATTAAGTACGTCTTTAGCAGCCGTACACGATTCAGGTTCATGAACTGCAAGCGGCCTTTACACTAAATGCCATTTGGGTTGCTGTGTGGCAGTGCTTAAATGACATTTACAATAAAGGTCCTTTGGCGTACAAGTCCCTTTAGGTGCCCGTCTGACAGGGGTATCAGTCGGTCATCCTCGGTTGCAAGTGTGAGAAGGGGCATTTACTGAGATTTAATGCGCAGGCGAGCTGGTGGTAGTTAAGGAAGTAGAAACCCGGCGGCACGGGGGGACAAATGAAGAGGACCACAACGTCTCAAATTCAGACGTTATTTTCCTAACCCCCCCCCCCCCCCCTCTCTCTTTTCGTGTCCCCGAGTTTCTAAGTAATTATTACGAAGGACATGGGATTTTGAGAGCACCGGAAAATCACAATGCATGTGTCTGAAACGGTATATGTTTTTCTTCGTGCAATGGTATCGCGAAGCTGAAGATTCGCGCTATCGGCTGATTTACAACTCCTATTCGAAGCGCAATGAAGGCATGGTAGGCTATACTTCGCTTCACGCTTAGTCCAGACACAGCCTCTCTTTTTTTTTCGTCACCGCTATTAGAGTGAAAATGTTGAAGCTTTTGAGCCTACCACTAGGTGGCTCTTATGTTTACAAAAGGATATATTGGTGAAGCCAACCACATTCGGATAATCCGGGGGAAAGGAAGCCAACGCTTTTCTGCGAGGAACAAACCAGTAATGAAATCGGCAACATCAAGGTCACGTCTAATTCCTCCAAAGGCGCGAAAATAGCTCTTACTAGGATGCTGAGGTGGATAGTTAACTAAGCGCTCTTCGTACGCTTCTGAAAAGAAACGCTGCCGCCAACTCCGATGAATGCGTCCCGCGTGCGATTTCCTCATGGCGCTTGATCGGCCAATGAAACGTCGAAAGAAGGGTTCCACGCAAGCTTCGGACAGAACCGGTTGCGGAACGCCGGCTTCAATCCACTCGGTGGACGCCGTCAAATTCGCGCCGAGCATGGGACGGTAGCGGTCCCGAGTGTGCCTGGATTTGAGAGTGCTTCGATCGGGGTAAGGTTGTTCATGAGCCGCGTTTGCAATACAAGCTGCGAGGAGGAAGCGAGCGTCGATTTTCCGCCTTGCTCTGCCTCTTCGTTCGTTAGCCGGGCGACGCATGCGCGAGGGGAGCTCCCGAAATTCAACACATTTCCATATCATGCGCGTGTACGGCATCTGTACATGCTGCTGACGGCCTTTTGGTGGCTGACGAAAATGTCAGTTGAAGACAGGCACCGGTGTGGATACCAATCTTGGGAAAGTTGCACCATTGCCTTCCGTATACCTGCCAGCCGGACACAAATATATACTATAATAACACACAGACGACAAAAACCTTGCAGAGCGATTGGCCAGTCTGTCAACGTTGCCATGGAAATCGCCATCTCGGTCCATTCAAATCTTCGAACCTTCTAGAGGGTCGTTCTAAACCAGTCACTCCAATATCTCCATGGAGCATCATCGTACTGGAAGCGTTCCTCGCCAATATAAGCGTCTTTGGCACTGTGTATGCAATCAACGTATTTATCATGCCCATCAGAACGGATCTCTGACAATTATTTTATTCTTCTTGCTATTTCAAGACAGTAAAATTATTTTTCAGTGCCTCCAAACACCGACACAGCATGCGGAGGTGGTACGAAGATGTACGCTTGTTCCGCCGGTTTGTGGATGGCAAAGTGTCGGTATAGAAGAAAAGCCTCCATAAAGTTACCCGTCACCAGCGGATTTAGATCGGCTCATCAAGAACGGAGGGGTCAAGGAGCAATCGCTCATTTCACGGACTAAGATGGTGACCATACGGGGAGCTGGGTGCTACTTTCCTAAGATCCAGTGACCTTAGATAACACCAAGCATGGACGTTCTAGACGTCTGTTTCTCGATGTCAGCGTGATGAGACGCGAGCTATTATGCGCTGCGCGCTTGAAGGTGTCATCTGAATCCTTGGAATGCTCGCCTTCGGCACGCATCAGACAGCCGTATAAGCGTTTCGAAGAAAGGTTCCTGCGAGCAGCCATTTTGAGCAATGTTACCACCGCCTAACGTTCCTGCCATTTTGGGGTGAACTAAGGGTGCGTATTTGGGGTGTGCAACCAACCAGGAAAGGCCATGACGAGTCCTGTGACGTGTGGGCATGTGGAAGAAGTTGGCGCGGCCAAGGGCGTCTGAGGGCTAGGCCCGGCACTCGATTCCTGGGTCTGCTCAAATAAAGGTGATTTTTTTTCTGTCCCGCTTGCCTTGTCTTTACAGGTGCGTGTACCGATCACCAGAGAGGTGAGCCCTACGTGTGCCTCGGTAGCTGAATATCTGCGCATTGCGGAAGAGCTGGCGCTAATAGGTGCTGATGAGGATGTGGAGGGAGCTTCTGGCGCATTCTTATATGCGCTTTGGAGAGTTTCAATTCTGTGTCAGTCGTTTTATTTAACTGCTTCGTGCGCTTTCACTAGCGCAACGAACACCTGCATGTTTTATCGAGCGTTTTTGACCGTTCATCAGTGGCGTCTGCTTCGGTGCGAGACGCAACATTGTACGACAAGCAGCGAACTTGCAAACGCGCGCTGGTCACGACCGTTGCGTCCGTCTTCCTTTCGGATTCGCGTCAAATAGATTACATGACCGGCCCACAAGCCCCATCAAGAGTTTGCTCAGGTAAGCGTACAGAGTCTTTTGTCACCATCGAAACTGAAATGAATAGAGAAAGAACCGTACGGAAAATAACACCAGGTACGAAACTGCCGAATAAGTTAAATTTTTACCGCCATTAGCGCGCGAAAGATCAGACTGACATTTGAGTGACTAGATTCCTCAGAATTTCCGAAAGGGTAATCGCAAGAGCCCACCGTGGTTTGAGTTGCTCGCCCCGTTAAATCTCGGCGCTCTGGCGGTCGCCTGGCTGTTTCCGCTCCCCGTCAACGAATCGAAAAAAGGTCCCGTTTTCGATCCGCCGGTCCGTGCCAGCGGCGAGGCGCGCACGAGACGAACGACCTTGGCGAGGCGCAACCTTGGAGGGCCAACGGAGAAACATCTCCGCCACTTTCTCTTTGGAGCGGGAAATCGCGGCTCTGCTCCCCTGCAGCCATTAACATAACGGTACACGGGAGGCATCGAGGGACCCGGCTGCCCAGAGGCTTGCGCGCACCTTGGCCGAACGCCAGGGCCTTTGGGCAAACAATACCGTCTGTAGGCTTAAGTAGGTGTCGCGCTACGCTTCATGCGCTCGTCCACGCAAGCTAGGATGGCTGCGGATACGAGTACTGCCCGCCTCGTTCAAAAGAAAACAACGCCCTCCGTGGGGTCGGTGCGGCAGTGTACCGTCTGGCTCGGTTGCACGGCGTTTCAGATGGGAAATATTCCACGAGTAAATATTCCACTTCGTGTTTTTTTTTTTGTTTTTCTTTTGCTTTTCTTCTTGCAGCGGTAAAAAGAAGCATCTTCGAATAGCAAGGCTACCCGCAATAGTTGGGCGACTCGGTCCACCGTCGGAATAAATGAAAAAAGCCCCCCCCCCCCCCCCCCCCTTTTCCCCCCTTAAAAAAATAGTACACAAAAACAAGACACAAACGCAGTTATGTATTAGTGCATGAGTTCTACTTGTCAGTGTTTTCTTTTTGGAGGGTGTTTGTTTTATTTATTCTAATTACTAACGAGAAACACTTGGGTATAAAAAAAGTAGTCAAACGTAATCACAGAAAAATTCAGAGAGTAGGATGAAAAAAAGGGGCAGGAGAAGTACGAACCGTTTGTTATGTCCGTCTTTCTTAGGCCAGAATTCGCGTTTGTACTGTCCCCAATTTTCACCCCAGTGTCGGTTTTCTCGTTTTTTTTTTCTTCTCGTAATTATGGTTAATTTAGACCGGATCGTTTGCACGCTTTATGTTAGTAAAACGTCTCGGATCCGGTGGTCCTTTTGCTGATTGTGATTGTAGAAACTCTACCAGATGCGAAACGCTGCAGTATCTTTGCTCCCACGGGGATCTCCGACGAAATGAGCGTGTACGCTTTGCTAACGGTTAGACACGGTGTTTCAAAAACAAACTGAATGTAATATTAAAAAGGACGTTTGAAATAAAAAAGAATGATTCCTCCGGAATAATGTCGTGGACCACGAAGGACATCACAATATGAATGAAAAGTGATCATTAGCAATTGAGTTACCTCAGATCTACTAAATATTTTTCTTTAATGGTCGCCTAATCTGGACAGCGGGCGACAAGTACCCGATGAGATATCGCTTGCCCGTTGTCCAAATGAGCTACACGAGTCTGAACACAGTGCTATGTATTTTATATACTTATTTATGCCGTTAACCTTTCGGGGTCTGTCACAGGAGCAAACCAAACTCTTTTTTTTTTTTTTTTTCCCCATCGGAAAAATAATCTAGCTATCGCGGAGAGCTCGAACTCCGTCAGAACGTAGCCCGAGCTGTTCGAGCAATATCCCAATGTTTTAGGACCAAGCGTTCTCTTAATCAAAAGCTGTAAGTGATTTATTAAAAATTTCATTGGAAAATGGCGGCCGTTTAAACTCTCGAATACAGGGAGCTCCAAAACACCAGAAAGCGAAAACGGGCGAAAATGGGCCCCCATTTTTCCATTGGAAATTTCAGAAAATCACTTATGACTTTTTATTGAGATAACGGTCGGTGCTGAAATTTTGGCATATTGCCCGAACGGTTGGGGTAAGTTCTGAGAGAAATTGAGCTCTCCGCAATGTCTAGTTTAATTTTGCGGTGAGAAAAACAGGGTTTTGTTCTTTTGCGGACACCCGGTACATCAGTACACAAGAAAAGCGATGGCATTTCTAACGCGCCCACATATAATATATATATATATATATATATATATATATATATATACTATGTCGCCAAACATCCTGGTATAAAAAGAAACACAGCAAATGCAAGCAAGGATTACTTTATACGTCGACATTTTCTTTATCTCCGTCTAAATCTTTCTGCAGTAATTTTGTACAAATAAGAAAGTGGTTGCCGTTGAATTTTCCAATGGTGTCAAAAACAAAATTTCAGCAATAACCTTTTTCCCCTCAACTAACAAAGTTTAAAAAGTTGTTTTTCTTTATCAATAGAACACTACGGAGCCTATACCTTTTTATTGTGTTTAAGTAACGCTTATTTAGCCTTGACTAGAGCCAAACAAATAGAAACATTCTGCGCGTGGCCTCTGAACTTAGGGTTGGAAGCTCGTCCGCGCCATCATTCCGGACGGCAGGCGGGCAGTGGGGATTACCGAAATATAAGCACTTCCGGACGTCGGCGTCTAAGCACACTAGGAAGTCATCCGTTACAATTAACAACTTTTTTAAAATGTGTTGCTTTTTTTAGTACTTTTATAATTATAATCAATTACGTGTTCAGAAATATAATTTGTAACGTTATTTAATTACTTTTGAGTAACCAATTACCACAACATACTCGTTAAGTTTTTTTTTTTTATTATTTAAAGTTTTGGTCAATACTTCGAGCGAAATAACAAATATTGGCGAGAATGACATTTGATGAGGCGACGAATGACTAAAGGAAACTAAATGTTTAATGGGGCGAACTTGCGCCCAAAACCAAACAGACAAAAAGGCTTGCGTCGCAGGCGTCAATGGCGGCTGGGGCGAGACTGACTCCGTGCGGCGCGAGCCTAGAATATTCTGCCTCTGTTTCGCAGGAACAGGAAGCCTCTGAGCCTTAGGCAGTTGATTCAAGGTGGGGTGAAGGGAAAATCTAAGTGTTATGGCCATAGAAGTGTCACATGGCACCAATCTCCCAAACTGGAGCTGTGGGGTGGGCTGGGATGCGTCTGCTGTTTTTCTACTGCAAAAAACTATTGTCGCAAAGTTCGTGCGATTCAGTCGCAGCCCGCCCACAGATTTCAGGACAACAAAGACGCGAATAAAGACATAAGCAACACACTAAGGACAAGCTCAAAGTCGCGCCTTAAAAAATATATATATAAAAACCGTAGCCACTGCGGCTGTGTGTGCACCGAAGCCTGTGGGGTGTCAACCTTCCCCACCCATTTTTGCTTGATTTGCGTCTTGGCAAAAAGAGGCCTTGCGGGTCAAAGGGCCAGATGTCCAACTCTAAAAACAATTTGAAAATGCCAGTGCCTTGTGACGTCATTACGAGGCATTCTTCTTCTATTTTATTGTTACTCGGCAAAGAAAGCGTGTCGTTTTCTTCCCACCATGGAGGATCGAGTTTTTCAACTTTCTGGTCAAATGGCGGGGACCACCAGAGCCCTAGTTGAACCTACAAGCAAACCTAGTGTCGACCTGGAGAACGACGCTCACACGAGTCACCACGTCCGCTGATGAGTTTCCCGGGATGTTTTTATTTTCAGTTTCCGTCGGTTAGCTTTGTTTTGTGGCAGGAACCTGGCGTTCGCGTCGTCTTAGCAGGGTGTAGCCCTTGACATAACCTGTCCTTCTACCAACCCTCTTATTCTCCTCGTACTTATGTGGAAAACTTTTTTTTCTTTGGTAAATATTTTTTTTTTACCTACGTTCTGTCTCTAGCTCGCAGATCCACGGCTACAAAACTCGCAAGGGTTCAAGCAGTGCGCATTCAGCATATTTCTTGCAGTGTCACCATGGCCGCCATTAAATTTTATGTTCAAGCTTCAAGGAACCAAGGGAACTGCGAATTTAGAGCTTGTGTGCCTACTTTGCCTTCCCAACAGAAAGGGAATCTGTCAAGTATACGAATATCAAGCGTTTTTTTATTATTATTTTTTGTGGAAACCAGTGTTTGCAAAAATTTAAGATTTTCTTGTGGTTGATAATTTGGCAATTACATCGCAGTATTGCAGTCACAGTATTGCCTTTGATCATTTTTTCCCGCCCATGTGTTTTCGCTCACATGCGGCGTAAAGTGCGCTTCGAAGAGTTCCTCAGGGAGTTTGCGTAAATTGTATTTCCGTAAAAGGATATTACAATCGGCAGCTCATGATGTTACTTTCAAGCATAGCATAAGTAGTGCGACAGGAACGATATGGGCCTGCGAAAAGGATTCGGTAAAATATTTGATCTTCTAGCACGTACTAGCCCACAGCCGTTTATAAAAACGCTCGTGGCCTTAGAAATATACAGCGTGTAAATTAGTTTATTGAAGAGACCATAAAAGGATTTTGAATTCGAATATTGCTAACTGAATACTGCCTAGTAAAACAAGCAGCCTAACCCCCCCCCCCCCCCCCCCCCCCCCCCCCCCAGGAGCTATATATACATTTTCTGCCGTTAAATCTAAAAGACTAAGAGCAGTATATTTGTATTCACATCATCGCCAATTTTTTTTTTCTTTATACCGCGACGATCTGCAGTGTTTACGCACGTAAGCCAAAATCAACTCTCGAATTTGATACGAGCATGAGTCTGTCATGTGGTGAGGACGATGATAACGTCAAGGAAGAAAATAAAAGAGGCAGATGGGCGACGAAAGCAGGTGATGGGAAAACGAGAAGGAACTCGGAGCTGACCAACGAGCCGCGACGGACGGCTATGGAGGCTTCTTGAAGTCTGGCCCGCCCACGCCAAAACAAAATTGGGGTGTGTGTATGTTTATACAGCCAAAAACTTGGTCTTCCTTTACGGGCGAGTTGTCTCCCAGCTGTAGATGAGCAATGTAGCCAGTGCAGTACAACCGCTATCCTGGGGTGTTTAACGTGCATCACGTTGTAGGGGTACAGGACCGCACGCCGGTACGATGCTCATCCAGATCGAAACGGGCAGGGGTGGGGTTGAACCCAGGATCCCTGGGTTCTCGCCCACGTTATGGTGCCAAGGCTCTGGCCCCCGAAAAGCCCGGTCGCCGCGTACGACACAGCCCGGCATCGCTCCGAGGCCCCGAGGCGCTAACCTGGAGGCGCCCCTTCATCTACATCGGAGAAACTACGTGCTACTCTCAGATGGGAATCGATTTTTGACTATGTTTTTCTTGTGTGCCGAAAACTTTGAATTTACCTTTTTTTTTTTGTCTTTTTTTTGTTGACAATTTCTATTCACATTTCTTCTCCGTAAATATATTTTAATGTTTTTTTGTTTTTTTTTCAAGCTGGCTGGCTGGTTCTGTTCTTTTTTTTTCCCCGGCAGTCGTGACAGAGTCACACAGACCGCGCTCGGTAACAAATTTACACCGAATATTTGGGTTCGCGTTCGGGGCCAAATACCGCCGTGACGGAAACCAAAGAAAACATGTTCGTGGACAGGTCGAACTGTCATGCCCCTATTGATCCACGTCAGGTGTGGGGAAGGCACACATAAATTAGTCGATGTCTACAGATAGAATTAGAATATAAGTTATTTTATCATCGCATATTAGGATACTTAGTGCAAATGACGTCCTCGCGTGTCTCTTTTGAAGCAATTAAGTAATCGAGTAAAGTAACCGAGTAATTATTGATTCCTTTCAACAGCCAGTAATTTGTAACGGTAATTCGTTATTTTACGGTCAAGTAATTGAACTTGCAATTAATTAGTCTTTGCAAGTAAAGCGCGCAAGTCTCGTCTGAGAGACTGCTGAAATATTTCAGGTTGAAGATACCAATGAAATTGGTTACACTACTCGTTTTTGCCTCAAGAACACTAATAAAAATAAAGCCAGTTTCCTGGCGGAGCATGACTAATTTCCCCCTCGATGCGTGGCTGCATTTTAGATTAAATATATGTTATCTTATCAAGACGTACACGCTTAAAACGCCAAAAGCATCGCTTCTTTCTCCAAGAACCAAATATTATAAGAACTAATTCGCTCGGCGTATGAGCAATACGCAAAACTTTATTTTTCTAGAGGTGACAACGAGTGTAACTAGCAGGAACACGAAATCGTCCCGCTACAGAGACTCACAGCAGGCACGTAGCCAGGGGGGGGGGGGGGGAGGCCATGGGGTCGCGGGCCCTTCCCCCCGAAATCTTCCATTTTGCTGGGGCCTCCTCTCCCCCCTTCCCCTCATACAGCATTTTGTCATGGGTGCCCCCCCCCCCTCCCCCCCCCGAAACAAAATCCTTGCTACGTGCCTGACTCACAGCCAAATTACATTGTAGTACACGTTTACAAGTTGTGTGGGTCGTTTGAACCGCTGACTGTTAGCCTCTCTTCGATAATTCAGTTACTTGCTGGTCGGTTTAGCTCACCAAATCATCACCGTTCCCTTCCTGAGCTCCTCGTCGCACAGATTTATAACTTAGAAGTTGACTCACTCTATCCTCAAAAGATACGCGGATGCCACGTATGGGAAAAGGCGGTTGTGCCGACTGTTGTGGTGCCAGGTGTGGTTTATGCAATTCATAGTTACATCCGAGACAATCTATTCGAGCCAGCGATACAATATCCCGGGGGACGTGGTTAAAGACATTAAATGTCTGGCCAGGCCGTACTCGCTTTTCAGCTACAACGGCAGAACAAATTCAAATTCTTTATTTTTCTTCGTTGGGAGAGGGGAAGGCGGAGAAAAAAAGCAACTTGGTGTTGCTTGACAAGCCTCTGTCTCCCCCACAGCAACGGAGAAGCAGCATGAATATTCGCAATATTCTAGAATCAAGGGTCTCCAAACTCCAACTGAGGCCAGCTGGCCTGCGGTTTGCCGCTGCCCTTCCAATGAAGCCTGGCCCGCGGCCCGCTTCCAGGCTTATAAAGGAGTGCGTTCACGATACATGCATTAGCGCCCCATCAATTGCCCTATATAATTCTGACGTGGCATATTATAGTCTTTTGATAGGTTAAGATAGTAAGAATAAATGTAGGTTAGTAGGACGATGTGCGTACATGACATTGTTTTTTTTTTTTGTTTTTTTTTATAAGGCATATATGTTTCTTTTTTTCCTGTTTGATCAATTTGGATTAAACTTCAGGTGCAAGAGCGCTCTGTGGTTTGTATGTCTACTTTTACTGGTGTTCTCGTCTCTTTAGCGCTTTCAACCTTTACAATGTATCGCCAACTACCCCAAGTGAATACCCTTATCCATCAAACCTGCTGCTACGAAGTGCACTTGAGAAACGAAGTGCAGTTGAGAAACGTTGTTACGACGTGCTTCAAATGCCCAAACCATTAGATACCCGAAAGAACGAGAGGAACAGGATCATAACGCTGATCCACGAGCCATATCATTCCTCGAACATTGTCATCACCCGCATCACCATTCTTAGTACCCTACTTCGAGTCTTTTCAATATGTTAAAATTCCTTGGCGTCTCCGTGTGCATTTTCTTAGTGTCGTCTGTCACAACTATTTCACATTCCGCATTAGTCTTATTATTCTCATTTGTCCTTTGCACTGCGAAATTGTGCTGAAGTTCACATGCGCTTTGATATACGCCTGGTGAATTTTCTTGGTCGCAGTCGTTGTGTGATGTCATAATCTGTATATAGTAAATTTCAAAATGAAATGTATGTATTAATTCATCTTAGAGTTTTTCTTCGTTTCTAATTAATCTTTTTTCCTGTCCCTTGAGACTGCAGCATATCCCTATTCTGTACCCTTAGGAAAAAATGTTTGAAGACCCCTGTTCTATGTAACGACACACCTGTATTAAGCGGCACTCAGGTGTTCTTTAAAAAACACAAGGCAATCAATTAATTCAAAAAGGCAAACAAAAAGCAATAAATTAATTAAGTTTTTGCTATGCATAATAGAATATAAAAAATAACTAACTAGCAAATATTAAACGAACGTTTGTTTTTTCTAGTTTCACTCAAAATATTTATATGTGCTTCATTCAAGTTATTAAAAAACTGGGTACTATACATTTAAACATCCGAGTACCATAGTTTGTTCTGTAGTACGGCACTAACCACGTGTTTGCACAGCGAGTGTTACAAGAGGCCTCCCTAAACTGGAAATCGATGTCATTCTATTTTAATTATGACTAGCAGATTTTTGGTACGTGAGAAAATGTTTATAGTTACAGTCATTTGGAATTTGTACAGTATTAAGCTTATTAAATAATGGTCTTTAATCGGTATCGTATGCAGTGTGGCATATTATACGAACTGTTTATTTTTTCTAGAATATGCATTCCATTCGGATGTGTGAGATCGTACTTCATACTAAAAGAAATAGTTATAATGATAGTAAAAAAGGTAATTACAGATAAGAAGCATAATGAAAGGTGGAATTATATGGCAATATTTGGACATAATACCTACAACTCTTCAGAGTTTCTGACATGTATATTGTACCGTCTAGCCTTTTAGCATGTGCTGATTAAAGATTATTCCCAACACCTTTTGGCTTCCTACTATATCATAATATACGTACCAAGATAAAGCAGAGGAGTATAAAAACTACCTGTATATCCTGATCTAAAAACTGCCCTTGTTTTAATACTGTTTATCTGCAAGGAGTTTGAAACAGTCCAAGTATTTCGTTTACTCAGGAATTGGTTTGCTCTACTTATAATCTGGTCACTGTCAACTCTTTAGGAAAATACGCTGGTCTCATCACCATAAATAATACAACTTACATCAATATGAATATTTGCAATGTTAGTATTGTAGAAAATTAAACAGAGATGGCCGCTCCAGAGCGCTGGCTGCTTGGGCTTTGAGGTCGGATCTGTTCTTATGGACACGCTGGCAGCGATAACGGAGGAAACGCTTATTTAAGTCTAATGCGACACCGAGAACACCACCAATATCCAAATTTTGGAGTGATGTGCAATAATTTATGCGGTCTAATGCCTTTGAAAAAATTTATGAATACACCAAGTGTTAGCAACTGACTTTCAATATGGCTGGACTTTTCTTTTTTCTAATAACGCACGTTCCGTGGAACGATTTTTTCTAAATCCATAATGACAGGGACTAACAATTAAATATATTTTACAGACACTATATATTCGTTGGGGTATGATTTTTTTTGTAGATCTTTGGAACGTTTGTCTAGAACCAGAAATATGCTATAATTTTTCAAGTTGTCCTTACCTCCTGCCTTATACAGTACTGTCACCTATTCCACCTGAAGTTTTTTTTTAAAGAAAAGCTTCGTTCTCTAGTGCTAAGTTAAATATATAAGTCATACAGGAACAATTAATCGCAATACATTACTAGTTGGTTTAATATTAAACTCTTATATGTCGGAGCTGTTGCTTTTCGTTAAATTTCAAAAAAAGAGGTAACGTCTCACCTTCATCATTTGGGAAAGAAAATAAGGCCAGCAGAAACATTTCGTACATATCTATAGAAGCGTCAGCATACGGTGCGCTTTGTATAAGTGCAACGAGATAACCCTGGAATTGTTTTGCTACAGCCACTTTTTTACGCCGATGATGCACAAACGATATTCGTTTAGTTAAACAATTTAATTTCTTCCATACATCTTATTTGTTGTCTTAAAATAAATTGTCCAAATATGTATGTTTGCCTGCCTTAAAGTTTTTTATAATTGATTTCTTTGCTTCTTAAATATAGACAAGATGCTAAGGTCTCGACTACGCACAAATCAATGGTAGAGAGCATTTTCCTCATCTCTGACTCTTTTTATATCGGGAGTAATCCAGGATTTACGAGATTTACGGGGAACATTCTGCAATATCTATGGAGTACAACAGTTATATATATGATCTTAATATTTTCAAGGAAACATATAAAACTTCATCAGCAGTCTCACTAGCCAGTACCGCAATCTAGTTTTCAGAACCTATTTTTTGTTCAAAACGATCAAGGTTTTTAGTGCTCCTAAAATAAATCTGAAAATGACTTGTTTCCTTTGAGGTACTTTTAAAAATCACGCATATTGGGAGGCAACCATTAACAGTTGCCCAAACCACAACAGCAGTTATTTCCGACTGTGAAACATTTCTTAAAATAAATCCAGTAAAGCATCGTGTACATGTGTTAAATAAGTTGGCTTCCAAAAAAAAACATTAAACAGTTCATATGATTGGTTTAAATGCAGGTCTGTTGTATGTAGGGAGGAAGCGAGAATGTCCATATTGAAATCACCACCAAAATAAAATGTGTGTTCGTTTTCACCTAAATACCTAAATGCATATCTATGGACACAAGAAAGGAAATAATATTCCTGCTTGGCGGACGATAAACAGAAAATACAGATTTTTGTTTGTTATAGAGTAATTATCTCATGGTCACTAGTAATAGTTATGAAATGGTTAATAGCTGCAGAGTCGAAACATTTTTAGCCTGTACACACTCGTCCTCCTGCCTTATTTCTTAGATTTAAATTAACTGTGTTATAATTCTCTAGCCATCCACTTCATCAGGATATTTAAACCATAAATCGGTAAGCATAATAACATATTGAAAAATTCAACCCTCTAAACATTCTTACTTTATCAAACTTAATCCTCACTTATTGCGAATTTAAATGAAACAAAAAGGCACCTTTGCTTGGTCTTTAAAATGGGCCCAACTTCGTTTAGCAACAAATAAGTCCGGTCACTCATAGTGTGAAAAAATAGCAAAACCAACATATACCAAAAACAATATTACTTCAGTTTCTGCAAATCATCTTTTGTTTTTATTACACCTATTCGTTCCCTATCTTCCTCACGAGGACATTTTCCGTTTTTGTGCCAAACATATTGGTATCGGTTTTCCTTGTCCTATTATTTTGCTTTCCAAAGAAGTGTCTTGTACTGCTGAGTCAAGGTTTATAATACTTTGCTTCGAACTCGCTTCAGATTTGACCGTTTATCAAGCCAAGTGTCTCGCATCTTTTGGCTGGCAAAGTGAGCCTCAATCTGAGTACCTTATCAGGACGGAAGGGGGGGGGGGGGGGGGGGGGGGGGGGAGGGGCAAGTCGATGGGTCGATGGCTGACAATGATGTGATCGGCTGTCAAGTCATTTTAGCCTCTCCATTTCTGTAGCACCTCTTGTCTTTTCCAAGTTTGTAACCCTTTATGTTTGTTTTATTTTTTATTCCTCGTCTTGTTCAGCACGTCTCCTTTAGCACTTCGTCGTAATTTGCCAACATGTACTGAAGAGGCTTCTTCATATAGTCTGTTGTCTCTTTCAGACTCAGCAGGGTGTCAAGTTTAGCATTCATGTTAACTAACAATGTAGCCAGATCAAGCTTTTTGTTTTGTTTGCCGCTTTGGTTTCCCCGAGATTTAGCAGCTGGCAGCGCCAAGATTTACATTAGGCAGCACGTGATTCCTCTGAGATTTCACAAGCGATTATATGATAAGTGGCACTCCGCACATGTTATTTGCGAAGTATTTTCTTATGTTTCGTCGTTACCTGCTAGACATTTATTTTCAGTGACGTCAGCCATTTAGAATTTTAAATCATGCAGTACAGCAACAACTGTAACGAAGCAACAAGAAAAGCAACGGCAGCAGTTGGAAAAAAATGGGAGAAACGGCTATACAAAGCAAAACATAACCAACCTGCAGTGGGGGAAAATGCGTTGCTTAGACGTCAGCGTAGCATGCTGCCGCTGCTGATGTGTGCCCCATGAGCCGGTGGAGCTTCCTTTATACGGCCGGAGCCGATGACGTTCAGCCAAGTGGTCAATCGCCACCCGATGAACTGGGTGTCCGCTGGTGCCAGCAAAAGCAGGGGATTCCGGCGCACGCTGCTGTCTCAACAGAATGACTCAGCAGAAGGACACCGATGCAGGGACGATGATTCAGGTCTTCGGACTGTCGCAGCAGTATGACGTTTGGCAGAACGGCCCTCCGAAATCTGCAGTGCCGAAACAACGTTGCTTAGCATCTTAGCATGCTGAGGCTGCTGCTGCGTAAACAATGCATCGGAAGAGAATTAAAATGCATCATATTATATGTGTAAAAATCACAAACAACGCGAGCACAAGCTCATTGCTTGCAGAAAATTCGGGCAATCAGAGCCCTTTAATTGTATACCACACATGCCCTTTTTGTTACAATAGGGAGTTTTAGAATAGCGCACGCTAAAGCTTTGCGTGCGCAAAGAATAGCGTCGTCGCCACTGCGCATGCTCCGAACGCAAACCAGGTTTCGCGCTTTGCGTGCGCAATTTTAGCGTGCGCTATTTCTCGGAAACAGCGTGCGTACGCAAAGAGTCTTTGCGCTCCTCCAAGGAGGATTCGTGATGAGAAGTTGGCTTAAGCCAAGACGAGCAGAGTTAAAAAAATGGCGGCTCCCAGGATTATGTCGGCGGCTGCTTTGGCGGTGTCGTGAGTGCGACGTCGGCGGCATCCTCGCGACTGCGATTTTCAATACGGGACGACATTGTACTCGGTTTGGCAACGATCACCGACAGCTTGATGCTTGTGACGCGCGAACATTTCTTGGCGAAAGTACGATGTCCGAAGGTCAGTACACGAGACCTCTCTTGCCGAGGCGACGCAAGCGGACACGACCGGTCAACCGCTCGCGTCGCATTCTCATATTTAAACAAATCTAAAATGGTACTCTGGACCAAAAAACTTGTTTTTTTTCTAAAGTTACAGCATTTCGTGTGCGAAATAAAAATTGTGACTGTATCTTGGTGGCGTCGCAAGCGCGAGATGGTTGGGCTTTTGCGTCGCGACAGGGAAACACTATTCTAAAACTCTCTTGCGTTGCGTGCGCTAATACAAGCGCTAAATTTAGCGCTAGGGTTCGCTAAAATTGCGTACGTTATTCTAAAACTCCCTAATATGAAGTAGCGTGTAACGTCGATGTCGCTGTGCATCTTTCTGCGTGTTCGTCGTTATCGGGGCTACTTTTGACCAGGCTCGGGGCGAAGTATGGCGAATGCCTTTGTTTTCCACGCGCTAGAGAATGCACTTAAACGAACAAAGCGGCACTTGCGGGGCGGTTCATCTCAAACCCACGGGGAGCGTTTGCTAGTCAATGGCGGACACCTCCTGCGGCTATCGGCCGCAAATGCGCATGCGCTGCATTTTCGCGTGGTGAAGAGGAAAGCAGGAGAAAAGGCGGAGACGTACGCAAACGATCGGCATTTTCGTCACTTTCAGGCTGTTCGGATTTCAAATGCGGCTCATAAGCCACGTGACCCACTAAGACATTTTCTGCAGCCGTTAGCTGATTTTTTCTAACCTATAACTAGACTGCAGTGTGTTTTTGTTGATAAATAGTTGTGTTATTTGTTTTTAAGTGTTCACTCCCTTGTACAATGCCCCCTGGGCCTTCAAGGAATAATAAAGGATGATTATGAAGATGACCCCGATCGAGCAGCTGAAAACTATCCGTAATACAGGCTCTCCAGAGTTAAGCGGTTACAAAATACCTTTTCATTGATTCGTGTACTCCTTTTTTGTGCAAACGAACAAAGTTTTCATCATCATCATCGGTTGCAAGAGATAACAACAACGCAGTCGCGGTGAACGTCGAACGCAAATGTGTGAACCAGAGCGTTATCATTCCCGCTGCTGTGCGTGAGATCGGAAAGGTGAGCGGTTTTCGGCTTTCTCAAGGTTGTTTCCCGAGGCCTCGATCGCAATCTGTTGTTATCGCGGGTATTTTGGGAAGGGACATTGGCCCAACTGCTGTGATACAAACGATGAGCGATAACGCGCTGGGGTCACGAATCCACAAGGGACCAGTCGCCAGCGTCGTAGCCAGTGTTCTTTTAAATGCGACAACTGGCGCATCCCATACAAAAATGGTCTATGGACGTCTATGGAAAATCCTATGGTGAGCTATCACCTTCTATGGCCCTCTATGGTCAGCCATAAGAAACCATAAAACACGCTATAGCCACCTATAAAAAAATGTATGTCTTCAAAGCTTTAGAATCTCGACCATTCCGATTTCTATACCTGGCTATAGAATAATTTATGACTACGCAGCTATAGACTCGCGACTATTCAATATTCTTTAGCAAGCGATAGACATATGTATGTCCTTGATGCTATAGATTCGCGACTATTGAATGTGCTTTAGCCGGCTGTAGAGTGGTGTATGTCCCTAAATCTATAGAATCGCGACCATTGAATTTTCTTTAACCGACTCTATAGCATTTTATGTCACCAAAGCTATAGGCCTCTGACCTTTCAATGTTCTTTAGCCGGCTATAGAGTGGTATATGTCCCTAAACCTATAGACTCGCGACCATCGAACTTTCTTTAGCCGTCTCTATAGTGTTTTATGTCACCTAAGCTATAGGCCTCCGACCATTCAACGTGCTTTAGCCGACTATAGAGATGTGTATGTCCCTAAATCTATAGAATCGCGACCATTGAATTTTCTTTAGCCGTCTCAATAGTGTTCTATGTCACCAAAGCTATAGCCTCCGACCTTACAATGTGCTTTAGCCGGCTATAGAGGGATGTATGTTTCCCGAGCTATAGACTCGCGACCATCCAATTTTTTTAGTCGGCTCAATGGTTTGCTTAGGCTATAGTTCCGCAACCCTTTCTTTTTTTTCCTTTTTTTTTTTTTTTTTTTTTTTTACTGCAGATGTACGAAAGTGGAAGAGAGTCATTCATGCGCTCGATCGGGGCGAGAATTTTCTTCGGCCAAATTAACGGGGCGTACGTCGCCGCGGCTATACGCCCGCGATCACAAAGGCTTCCTTAGCTGCCTATAGGACTATTGCACTTTTGCCGGCTGCTCTTCCTGCGCATTGCCTTATTTCGGCGTTGACGTCATCTCAATCTTCCGTTCTTTAGCTCTAATTATATGTCGTTTCCAGTGTATTTTGTAAGTATATGTATTTCATAGCGCGCCTCCTACTTTGTCCATGTCCCTGCCATGTTTTTATTTCTTTCGGCCTGCTGTGTTAATTATATTTATTGTTTTTTGTGTATATTTCGTCGTTCTCGACGCGGCGTCAAGAACGCTGCTTACGCCACTACAGAGGTGAGCTTTACTCTTGTCACGACGGTTTGTCGCGCTATAAAGCCGTCTATTGGACTCGTATAAAGTCTCGAGAGGGCGGTTTCGAATGCCGGTGCACATGTCATCGGTGTAGGTAGAGCAACGACGTAGCAATCGCGACGCGAGTGCTGACTGCGCCTCGATCTGGCCGCCCGCGCTCGCTCTGTGGAAATGAAAGCTTGGGACTCTCGAGCCCTGTTAGCTTACTGAAGATGCAAGACACTACTTGGTCGTCGCGAATCCTTTGCCCATCGAATGGCTTCGAAGCCGTTCCAGCGCCCGGCGTATACCCTACGCAGTGTCCTCCAACAACCGTTCGCACAGCATCGGAACCCTCCGTCTGCGAGCCCCGGCGGTTCGCCGTCGCGGGGATTATGTTCGCGGAAGTTCATGTTCGCGGTGTTTCATGTTCGCCGCAGGAGTTCATAAAATGCTCCCATTGAAGTCGCGACGATAAATCGTCGGCGCTCGCAGACTGCCAGTAGGCTCCGGGCGGTCGCTGACAGGCGCTGCTGCCTAGGGTACGCCGAGCACTGGAACGTTTTCGCCGGCGTTCGCAGGACAAATATTCTCAACGACAAAGCAGCGCCCTGCATCATCAGCAAGTTAACGCTGCTCGAGAGTCCCAAGCTCACATTTTATCAGAGTGAGGCGCAGTCGTCTCTCACTTAGCGATTGCTGCGTAGTTGCTCTGACTAAACAATTGACAGTTCTCTCGAGACTTCATGAGCGTTAAATCGACGCGTCTATAGCGCGATAGAGTGTCGTGACAACAAAAAAGCTTACCCCGGCAGGGGCGTGAGCAGCGGTGCAATCTCCGTCAACGCCCATGTCGAGAACGGCGAAATATACACAAATAACAGCCGAAAAAAAATTAATATCATTAGGCACGCGCTACCCTAGGTGCGTCCTATTATCTCTCTGTTCTGTGAATTCAACAAATAGCAAGCGCTGTGGCTAATTTCTTTTCTTTTTTCTTTAAATTATCAGACATTAAAGTCATTAGAGCTTCTTGGAGCACACATCCCCACCATGTGTCATCATGGTGCTCAGAGATTGTAATTGATGGCAGTGATATAGACTGAACTCACGGATGAAAAACGTATTACGGCACAAATTTCTTAAACCACGCAATCATAGATGCCACAACGATGCAAAGATTCCCAAAATTTAAGTTTAAAATGCGAACCTAACAGTGTACACATAATTCAAAAGTGCTTGGTAAAAAAAAAGAGATATATATATATATATATATATATATATATATATATATATATATATATATATATATAATATATATATATATATATATATATATATATATATATTTATTTATTTATTTATTTATTTATTTATTTGTTTGTTTGTGGAGATCCTGCGCACAGAAAAAGTATTCGCCATTAATTATTCATTTTAAATTATAATGTTCCCTCGTTATAATATCCCTCGTTTTGGGTCACTTCTGGGAAGTGCAGCTTTAGAAAAAAGTCCAAAAGCTGGGGGGCCTTCATGGAGCTGTCCTGCTCACTCGGTAGTGACAGCAGAGTAGGCGCTATGCGTGTTTGAGGCCAATCACGTCTCCGGTTAGGGTCCCGTGACAACTGTCTCGAAGCTGGTGACAACGCTGGACACTGCACCTGCCTTAAGCCCAAGGCCACACATAGCATCCACTGCACTATCAACCTTGGCTCGAACTGTCAACAGGATATAAGTGACACATTCTCTCGCTGTGTTCATTGTTGGTATGCCCCTGAAGATTAGTCTTTGTGATCGCACCCCCGTTCTGGCCTTGAAGTAGCTCTGCTTTTCAATTTTTCTGTTTTCTCTTTTTCCCTAAGCTAAAAGCATTGTAGAAGGTGCGGACTCGGCGGACCAATCAACCGTAGACTTTTTATCGCTTCACTCCGCTCTCTGTGCGCATGTAACGGAAGGAGCGTGATCACGTGGTTTGACGGATGACGCATTAGCCACTGCCAATCCCGGAATGAGGCTGCTTGCGGACCTAGTTTCGCGTGTCGTGCTGCCCGCGGGGCTGCTGTGGATTTCGCTTCTATGGTAAAAGGTATCCCGATCGAAAAGTCCTACCCGTATGTCGGCAACAAGCGATTTCTTCAAAGAAGCCCAAGACATTCTTGTGATGCTTTCAGTGTTCGGTTCGGCAAATGACAGCTTGTGCTACATCGTGGTGAATCTTCACGGATCCCTTCCTTCTCGGTTTTGTGTTTGAGTGGTTGGTCTGCAGTGCCCGTGTCAACGTATATTTCGGATTACATCTTTCAAGTCCGGTATTTTGAACGTAAGTGCGCTGCAACCTACTCGGCGACAATTGACCGTTCTGTAGTGTCTATCTCCTGGCAGTGCCTATCTTCTGACAGCTGGGAGAATAATTTCCCCGTAATTCTAACGCAGTCGCCTGCCATTAGCTCTCTGAAATCATGGGAAAATTGTAGTTAGAATACTGACATTCTTATTCTCCCAGCGTTTTGTAAAAAGACGTTTCATGGACACCTTTACGTGGAAAGACGTTTCATGGACACACGTTTAGTCGGCACTCGTTACGCGAATTGCACGCTGCAGGGACATTTCGTCGCGCCTGTTTTCCTGAAGCGCGTGCTCACCGACTCAGCCCACCCGTTCACGCCACTTCTTGGCAGATTATTACAAAAAAAAAACAACATATTTTGAGTTGTTTATAAACCTCACGTGTTGATGAAACGATCTCGATGAAACGTCTTTTGATAAACTGATTGCAGCGCCAATGAGTGGCGACTGGCATTAGAATTTCGGGGGGAAGGGGGGGTGGGGGGGGGGGGGAGAATTCGGCCGGCTGCCGGGGGACTAGACACTACCCAGGAATTGCCTTTGGTTCTTGTTTGCTTTGCAATATTCTCAGTTGTATAACAGCTCAGTAGTAACTCTTCACATAGTAGAGATTGCTTAATGTGTGCTTGTCTACAGAATGGGCTGTGTGTAATAAACTTCTAGGAGATTTGAAAACAATACCTTGTGTCTGTTTACCTGTGCTTTTGCAAACACCTTAGTGAGTGCATTTGTTTGTTGTTGTTGTTTTGTTGAAATGTTAGCTATTTGTTTTAAATGGGGCTATGAAGTTCGGCACGTCTCACAAGGTTTTTTTTTAAAGATGTCCAGTGACAACAAATGATTTGTTTCACATTTCATACGATTGCGGTAAAAAGAAAAACTACAGGCAGCTTTGGCACGATGGCAAAGAGACTCATAAGACGAGCTATAGAATGAGCTATAGCGGACCATGCAAAGAGCCATAGGCGGCTAAAAAAACTATAGGAAAAGCCATAAGCAGCTATAGCACGGTGTCTAAAAAGATCCATAAGGTAAGCCATAGAGATCTCTATAGCAGACCATACAAGAAGCTATAGGCGGCCGTAGCACGATGGGTAGAAAGGACCATAGGACGAACTATAGAATGAGCTATAGCGAACCATACAAAGAGCAATAGGCGGCTAAAGAAACCACAGGAAAAGCCATAGGCAGCTATAGCACGGTGTCTAAAGCGAACCATAAAGTAAGCCATAGAGATCTCTATAGAAGACCTTACAAGAAGCTATAGACGGCCAAAGGAGCCAAAAGAAAAGCCATAGGCAGCTATAGCACGGTGTCTAAAGCGAACCATAAAGTAAGCCATAGAGATCTCTATAGAAGACCCTTACAAGAAGCTATAGAAGGCCAAAGGAACCAAAAGAAAAGCCATAGGCAGCTATAGCACGGTGTCTAAAGCGAACCATAAAGTAAGCCATAGAGATCTCTATAGAAGACCTTACAAGAAGCTATAGACGGCCAAAGGAACCAAAAGAAAAGCCATAGGCAGCTATAGCACGGTGTCTAAAGCGAACCATAAAGTAAGCCATAAAGACCTCTATAGAAGACCTTACAAGAAGCTATAGACGGCCAAAGGAACCAAAAGAAAAGCCATAGGCAGCTATAGCACGGTGTCTGAAGCGAACCATAAAGTAAGCCATAGAGATCTCTATAGAAGACCTTACAAGAAGCTATAGACGGCCAAAGGAACCAAAAGAAAAGCCATAGGCAGCTTTAGCACGGTGTCTAAAGCGAACCATAAAGTAAGCCATAGAGATCTCTATAGAAGACCTTACAAGAAGCTATAGACGGCCAAAGGAACCAAAAGAAAAGCCATAGGCGGCTATAGCATCTTATCTAAAGAGACCCATAGATTAAACCATACAAAATTCGATAGCCAAATTTCTATTGAAAAAGCTATAGACAACCATAGGGTAGACCACAGGAAAAGCTATAGACAGCCATAGAAGCGGCTATAGCTAATTGGGCCAATTTTCTATAGCCGGCCATACAAAGGATTTTCTATAGCCGACCATAGACCATTTTTGTATGGGATGGCCCACTGGCGCATGCGTGGTGAATCGCCGCCTCATGACGTCGCTTCGTCTCCAAGAGCAACGTTCGTTTCCTGCAACGCTTGGTTTGCCATAAAGGTCTACAGACCTTTTCATCGCCTATCATCCGGTCGAAAAATGCTGAGTAACTGAGCCGTAGACGCATGCGCGGTGTCTGATATACCACGCAGAAGACCTACAGCGCATGCTCAGAAGGCGTTCCACAACTCAGCAGGCAAAGACATAGATGGCAGCGCCCAGAAGGCGATTGTTGCAAACGTCTATGTGCTCCACTGCTCCGACCTTTCCAGCGCTTATCGCCCAGGCGCAAAATGCTGAGTCATTGGGCTGTGAACGCGCGTGCGGCCTCTCATATTTCGTGCAAGAGGGCTACTGCACACGCTCATAACGCCTTCCACAGTGCAGTAGAAAGAGATGACATGCGCCCAGAAAGCGCTGTCATCTTTTTCTTGGAAGGGTATGTAGAGTTGCTCAAGACGAGGGGTTTCCAAACCACGGCCCGCGGGTCAAATCCTTCCAGCAGAGGTCTCTCGACGGGCATGTCGCGGGCCGCGGTCTTTTCAATAAGCCCGGCCGGCGCCGCAACTCGCATAAACCACGTAAACGAAGATACCCAAAGGAGGATCGGTGGCCGAGTTGGCTAGCGCACACTAAAGTCACTGGAAAAGTAGCGCCAAGCTCCCCACAGGGTCGCCATCTTGGTCCGTGAAATGAGCGATTTCTCTTTGAACCCTCCGTTCTTGGTGAGCCGATCGAAATTCGCTGGTGACGGGTAGCTTTATGGAGACGTTTCGAGTTTGCTATCGCCGGCGAAACAAGCGTACATCTTCGTACCACCAGCACATGCTGTGTCGGTGCTTGGAGGCACTGAAAACTAATTTTACTGTATTGAGATACACAAGAAGAGCAATATAATTTTAAGACATCCGTGGAGATGGGCACGATTGATAAGTTGATATTGAGTGCATACACAGTGCCAAAGACGCAAATATAGGCGAGGAACGCTTCCTGTACGATGGTGCTCCATGCTGATCTTGGCGCGACTGGTTTAGAACGACCTTCTGGAAGCTTCGAAGATTTGAATGGACCGAGTGGCGATTTCCATGGCAAAGTAGACAGACTAGCCGCCCTGCGAGGTTTTGGTCGTCTGTGTGTTAGTATCTGTTTGTGTCCGACTAGCAGGTAGGGAAGTCAATGGCGCAACTTTCTTAAGATCCAGTGACTTTAGTGTTATCCACACCGGTGCCTGTCTTCAACTGACGTTTTCGTCAGCCACCAAAAGGTCGTTAGCAGCATGTACAGATGCCGTACACACGCATGATGAGCGATATGGAAATGTATTGAATTTCGGGAGCTCCCCTCGCGCAGATTGGGTACGCATGCGTCGCCCGGCTAACGAACGAAGAGGCAGACCAAGGCGGAAAATCAACGCTCGCTTCCTCCTCGCAGCTTGTATTGCAAACGCGACTCATGAACAACGCGCCCCCAATCGAAGCACTCTCCAATCCAGGCACATTCGGGTCCGCTACCGCAGAACCCAGGGACCCTGGGTTCTATACCCACCCCTGCCCGTTTTAATCTGGATGAGCATCGTGCGCTGCTGTGTATCACTACTGCGTGGTGCACGTTAAAAACCCCAGGCTAGCGGTTGTACTGCACTGGCTAAATTTCTCATACTTTAGAAGCCTATTAAGGCTGACAAACTTCCAGCGGTATAAACATACAAGTAACACAATTACAAGTTACCATGTGACCCGAACAGTTCGACAAGTTTGCAACCCATTCAAATTTCAAACGTTTTTTTTTTCATTTTTGTTTTTATTAGGGACATATACTTCGGGAAAAACTCAAAAGGGCGGTGCAAGGATTTTTAGAGTTTGGCCAATCAACTGCGGGAATCAGCCTGTATCACCGAGAAACGAAGAACAGAAAACACTTTTCCTTTGCACGGGCTAGTTTTTATTTAGACAAAATGAAACCAATCAAGGCTAAACAATCGAAAGTCACAATGGAGTGTTGACCATTTGCTTTCTGCCTTCTCTAAATTCTTTGAACTTTTTTAGCAACATCAGTTTTTATTTTAAGCCTATGCTCAGTCCGATTTAGCATGTATTCTGTCGTGGTTGTTCAGTAGAAACAAATCTTGACACTTTCATAGACTTCGCAAAGCCATTAGTTGAGTCCCGAAGACAAGTCGACGTAATCTACTTTGACTGTTCTAAGCGTTTGACCTTTGGGATCACAATTTATTGTTTATTAAGTTATGTAAGCTTGGTCTTCCCTATGGCTTTTGTGACTGGTTAGACAGCTATCTCTGTGGTCGTTCGAACACAGTATCTTAACTTGTGCAAATATCGTTTCCTTACGTTTTAAAGTCCAAAGTTCCCCAAGGGTAAAACATCAGACCGGTACTTTTCAACATTGTCTTAAATGACCCTGATTCCAGGCTAGCATTGGCAGCCCAGAGGAGCTTCAGTGCGCCGATGTCGTAGAAGCATTTTGTAGTATTTGCACGCCATCGGGCTGTACGTTCCTACAGTTTGATATTGACGCTTTGGTGAAAGAATAATAAGACACCTTTGAATCACGTAAAAACTAAGTTGTGTCGCTTTCGTGCAAGACTACGATTATTGTTTATCCTTATCAATCACAAAGTTGTGGCATAGCAAGGTCTTCGGTTGCGCGCCATCTTGGAGTATGTGTTGATTCTCACCTGTTTTTCACTGATAACAGTGAACAAATCATCCATGATTCCCTAAGTCTGTTGGACATAATCTGTTGTATTAGACGGCAATTGCACTATTCTTCGCTCGTAAGTTTTGTCAAGGATAGAATTTGCATCAATCGTCTGGAATTCCCTAAGTGTAAATCAAACGCCTAAATTGGAATATGTCCAGCAACGCTTTGTCATGCTCGTGTATGATCGCTACATCGGACGACAATTTTATTATGATGATTGACATCTCTTGAAAACTGCTCGACCCTCGCCTCTTTTCGTAAGACGATTAGTTTGAGACATCGTGTTTTTTTGTAAAAAAACAAACTAATGATAATATTGACTCAACGTTTCTACTTAGTAAGATTTGATTCGATGTTGCTAATGATGCTAAGTAGGATGCGTCAATTGTTTTGTGTTTTATTTTTACTTGAGCCAGTGCACTTGAGTGCGTAGTAGGCCTAAGAGCTGTTTGGGGACCACACAATAAAAAAATTATTGATTGAAAGCACCCTTCAACCCTCACTCCGTCTTTCAAATGACGTCACTGAGGGACCACCTGGTTTCCCCTTGGGTTCTGTTTTCAGATCCCCGAGTCGCTCCCTTCGCGATTGTCAGCTTTCTAAGGATCAGCATCGCAGAAGGTCGCGGCGAGCGGTCGAGACACTGAACGGTTTGCCTCTAGGCTGACGGCGAGTGTACCAGCCGAGGGGGATTGTGTTTTCTGATTTCCGTGCACTCCCCATGACGCACTCCCCTTTTCCGTAAGCGCCATACGCGACTGCAGATCGGAGAATAATTCGCTGGCATTAGCACGCTTGTTTTGACGAAAACCCGGTTGGTATGTTTCGTTTGACAGCAGCGGGAAGAGAGGGAGAGGGAGGGGGAGAGGGTGACGCGTGCGACGCTCCCATTGGTCCGAAGCGCTGACGTCAGCACGCGTCAACCCATCAACCTCTTCATCTCTCCCTGGGGCTGACAAACTGAAAGACACCGCCGGATTTTCGTCAAAACGAGCCATTTCGTTTTCCTCAAAGTCACGCTCACAGCTGGCGCGGAGCCAGAGAGGAGGACGAGCCGCGGCGCGGTGGAATGCGGGCATGGTCAGTTGCCGTTCTGCCGTCACCGGTAGTCTGTACCTCCGTTCCGGGATACTTTTTTACCGTTTTAACAGAATTATCTCAGTGATATCCCGTTACTTAAAACACAAATGTATTTCAGTATTTGTATTTTTAACTTGAAATAGTTCTATCTTAGTGTTTGTCTTCCGGGATACTTTTGTGGAGTATCGCCGCCCAGCATTGGTGAGAATAAACATACGGTTCCAACCAGAAACTTGCTGAGCACCATCATAACCCACTTAATCAGTAAATCTTAAATATACATAGATCTCGTGCAACAGGCAGGACGCGGACGATGCGAAAACGCGAACAATAAAGGCTCTGTTATACTCCGACGTTGAGCGGAGCGAACGTAGCATAGCGCAGAACGTGGGACTTTCATTGGCCGGCGAGCAGGAACTCGATGTCTGCGACTATTCAGTAGCGGTGTCCGCGGCGCTAGGCCGCGTTTGCTACGGCTGATGGGTCTCAGTTGCCATGGCAACCGGCATTTCGGTACATTCAAATCTTCGCAGCTTCCAAAGCGTCGTTCCCAACCAGTCACACCAAAATCGATCATTATCGTACCGAAAGCGTTCCTCAGCGATATAAGCGTCTTGGGCGATGTGCATGCAATATCCCCTTAGCTATCATGCTCACCTCAACAGACTTCTTTCGATGGTATTGTTGTTCCCGCAAATTTAAAGACAGGAATTTTATTTATACATCTCGCCAAGCACCGGCGCCGCATGTGGTGGATGTGCGGAAATGTGCACCTGCTGCGCCGGTGTGTGGATAATAGCTTGCATGTGACGTCATTTGCGACCCTGCCAGTATTTTATGCGCCGCGAGCGTTCAATTCGCCGTGTTAGTTCCACACAGCAGAAGTTGTAGTTCGAAGAAGTCAGTTAGTAGAAATAACTGTCAGTACCCAGCAATGGCGACCCTTGCAAGCTATGTATAAAGCTGCCCCCCTTAGCAGCGAATTTAGATCGGCTCACCAAGAATGCAGAGGATAAGGAGAAGCTGCTCGTTCCATGAACCAAAATGGCGACCATTCGGGGAGCTTGGCTTTCCTTTTCCCGGATCCAGTGACAAAAACTCCAGCTATGTCCCTGTTGCATGAGTGGCAAATTTCGCTCACCATCGCGGGTCCCACGCGCTTCAATTTTTTCTAAGATTTACGGATTTTTTTTATCACGCTTAGCAAGTTTCAACTGGAACCGTACGCTTATCCTTACTAATTCAAAATATAATTAGGATATATTAGTTTTTAGACCTACTCATATTTGCGCGACAATCGTCTGATGTTTCGCGAACCTTATTCCGTTGCCTCAAAAATGGCGACCCATGATTGAAATGGCGACTCATGTTTGAGGTGACGGGCGGAGCGCTACTATAGTGAAAATGATGCCGCGCTACTTGTACGTAACGAATTACAAGTAACTGATTACTTGTAATCAATTACATTTTATTGTAACTTTTTAATGCTTCAATTACTTTTTTATGCGGTAGTGTTTACTGTAATTCAATTACTATTTTTGTAATCAATTACAAGTAATAAGAGATATGTTTCCGAAAGAGCTATAAAATGAGCGAGTTGAATTATTTTAGCTAAATATTTTTTTCTCTCTGCCCGTCCGTCACTTGTCTATGTTGCACCAACGTTGGTAATTTTTTTTTTACTCCTAAGCAAATAAGAAAACATACCACGCTATAGAAGGATTAGAATTCCGACGCGCTCAGCGACGTTTTGATTGTCAAGCTGCCGAGCTGTTTCCTCTGTACGGGTTTTATGATGCGGGTTTGCCGCGGCATAGACGGCTGTGTTCTGCATTTACATTATCTAACCACCAAAAAGACCCCCCCCCCTCCCCGTTCTGTCTCGAAATAGTTCACCAGCGCGTGCATAACACATACTAAGAGCACGAAGTTTTCTTATCTACGATATTTTGTCTGTGTGTGTGTTACTAGATCAGGATTCCCATTAGTCCAGCATGTTGATCTTTCTTTATACTTCTCTTTCTGACTGACTGACGAGAACTTCGAACGACAACTGAGGTTGAAGCTTAACAAGGTGTGAATGACAAAATGAAACAAAATGTAACCACTTTGAACACATGTATGCATTTTTTTTCGAAGTAAAAAGTTGAACGAAGTAACGTGAAAAGTAATCAATGATTTGCGGGTAATTTTTCAATTACTTTTGTGATCCAGTAATCAGTTACATTTTCAATAAAGTAATTGTAGTTTTATTCGATTACTTTCCCTCCGTATACACAAAACAAGGCACTACTGCGGCGTCTCGCTGCGCAATCAACGGCTGAAATAAGAAACCAACTTGAAAAATAAACGGATTGCCCTTGTATTACCTTTAAACATGAAGATTTTACAAAGAATCTCGAAATAAGCGTAGCGTTTTTACTGGGGCTATCCGAGTGGCAAAATGGCAGGGCCAGCGCCGCCTGCTTGTGCTGCGGGCTTTGTCAAATTCTCTTAATATATGAGCCCCCCCCCCCCCCCCCCCCCCCATTACTGTAGTGATGGCAGGTTAAGGCTGCTTCACAGATTTGTGCCGGTTGCATCTAACGACACTGGATCCCAGGAAGGTAGCGCCAAGCTCCCCGTATGGTCGACATTTTGGCTCAGGAAATGAGCAATTCCTCCTTGACCTCTCCATTCTTCTTGAGCCAATCTAAATTCGCTGGTGACGGGTAGCTTTATGGAGACGTTTCTTGTATACCGAAGTCTTGCCATCTACACACAAGCGAAACTGGCGTACATTTTTCTACCACCACCACATGCGGTATCGGTGCTTGGATGCATTGAAAAATAAATTTCTTGTCTTTATATCAGAAAGAACAATATCATTGTAAGAGATTCATGGAGATGGGCATGATTGATAAATTGAGTGCATACACAGTGCCAAAAACGTTTATATTGGGGAGGAACACCTTCAGTACGATGTTGTTCCATAGTGATATTGGTGCGACTGTATTAAAACGACCCACTGGAAGCTTCCAATATTTGAAGGGGCCGAAATGACGATTGTCACAGCAACGGAGACCAATTAGCCAATCGCCTTGCGAGGTTTTATTCGTCCGTATGTTAGTATAGGTTTGTGCACGGCTAGCAGGCAGGGAAGGCAGTGGCACTACTTCCCGAACTCCAGTGACTTTAGTCGCGTCCACAGCAACCTAAAGGACAGCAACAATAGAGGCACCGGAACAGTTGAGACTCATGATTTTTTTACGAAGCTACTGCATGCTTACATTGCTTCTTTTTTTTTTCAGTGATTTTTTTTTCTTTTTTGAAAAAAAAAGGAAAAACTTTCGTGACGTCGTTTCGGCCATTCTGAACCGAACAAACGCAACCTTTTAAATCAGATTTGTGAATATAATTTATTACGAAGTACCCAACGCCTCCACCACAACCTAGGAAAGCAACATCGGAAGGAATAGCGTGGAGAACGCTATGCAGGCAGAGCGGGGACGGTGGAAAAGCCTAAAAAATGGCGTGGAGGCTCGATAGTTCGCGCAGCCGCCGAGAGATGGCGCTTATAATAAATAAGGGGGCTTTAATAACTTCCATCGTAAACCGGAGACACGGAAAAATAAAAAAAAAAAACGGACAAAACAACAACAAGTCTCAAAATGAGACTTGTTGTTGTTTGTCCGTTTTTTTTATTTTTCCGTGTCTCCGGTTTACGATGGAAGTTCTTCACCAGCTCGCCTGTGCTTTTACCCTTTCTTCGGCTTTAATAAGGTCGACCGCCCGATTGAAAGGAAAGAACCTCAAAATCATCAACATTATTATCATCATCATCAGCATCTATCATTCGGCTTATCGTGACGTTTAGCCCACTGTAACGTATATGCCCAAACATCATTATTCTCGGGGCCAACTTTTTCTGGTATTTCCAAAGCAGCGAAGACCGCGCGAGCACAGCTATGATAGGCGCTCATTGTGCGAGAGCTCACGGGTACCTTTGACTTCATTGCCAATAAAAGTTGTCCCCAAGTATTCGCTCTTTAGTTCAAACTTGGTGGCGCCAGTGGGCGAATCGCCCCCAACCACTAGCAGGTTTCGAACTAGACGGCGGGTTTCGCAGTAATGGCTACTTATAGCTCTGTCAGAGCTGATCCACTCTTACGATTAAAGAATGATGAGTCATAAATTAGGAAATATACGTCAGCCGGAAGTTTGCCAGTACATGGTGCCACTGAGTTTGTTGCCAAACAAAAAAGGGGCGAACAGTATAGCTTTCACTGTTTATTCTAAACGGTCTTTAAAGGCTATTCGAACACCCGGCATACCTACCAAGCCGTGTTTTACGTAATTTAACAAACCATATAAATGGAAAACACAAAGAAAATTTTATATCGACCTGATATCTGTTTTTTCACATTTTTATGATATTATTTTTTTTAATAAAAATGTCTTCAAATAAACCATAAAACGAGGGTTGTGGTCTCTCAGCGTTCCTTCGCCGGCTCCTGCAAATGAAGGCAACGACAGTCAAATCAACGCAGCTGGCTTCGTTTCCATTTAAATCGCTGAGAGAGGAAATGTTCAAAACTCTGAATGCCTAATGCGAAGGCAGCTCGAAGAACAGCCGCGTCAACAGGTTACGCAAGGCTCCCGACCGCGCTGCCATTGCAGAGTTTGCGGGTAGGCGAGAGCTGCCATCGCCGATTTATTCCGCACGATCGGATCCGTGTAAACTTTACAAATAAAGAAAAGACGACACTGACACACAGACCGCCTCACGCGTTCTGTCTCTTGCGCCGGCAATCTCTCCCCGGGAGATGGGCAAAAAATCTGACGCAACAAACTCCGTTATCAGTACTTGGCTCCGTGGCGTTTAAATTTCCGAAGAAAACGACCGGCTCGTTTTGTATCAAGAGCGAATTAAGGAAATGGCTCCGAGCACGATTAATGATGATTGAGTGGGTCATTAGGCTGGCGGCTTCCTGAATATTAATGGTATTTGTTGAAATTCTGAACTAAGCGAAATGCATTATATCTGCAAACGATACAAGCCTGTTTATCATGGCAGAGGATGTTAGTATACTGAGAGGCGAAAGAAACTTCATTTGAAGCAAGTTTTTGTGTGGTCTCAGGTTAATGGGCCTAAAAGCAATATCTCTAAAACCGGAGACAAGTTATTTAGATATTTAAATAGATCAACTCATTGAATAGCGCATTTTTCTTCGGCCCCTGGTGTTTAGTTCGAAGTAAAGAATGTCAACTCACACCACGGCTTAAAGAGGCCCAGAAACGAAACTCTACCGCCTATTTTATTGTCTGAAAGTTGGCTATACAGGGAGAGTTAAAGGGATCGATGACTGTTCGAAGGAAAGGTATAAATCGGTTTCTAAACGTATCGAGCCAAGATATTGTACACAGGTGGCCTAAATGCGTGCATTAAGGGTATGAAACTTTCCCTGAAAAACTTACCTGAGTAAAAAGTTAGAGATAAAAAACTTGAAATCCCTACCTATGGCGGGCGCGTGCCAACCGAAGGCGTCTGATTGGCGCCACAGCCGATAGATGTCGGCAGTGCTCTCCGTATAGACAGCTAGGTGTCGGCAATGCAGAAAGCGAGTAGCGCATATTTTTTTTAGTCAGCTTTGACGATGACACAAATGCTATCGGTGGCTTGTTTTTGAGGTTTCCCTGCTTATTGGGGCGCCTCGTCTAGCTTAGAATTGTAGGGGAGCCCGGAGGTCACCGCCGAAACTCCGCCCGACAACGTCGGCGGTTCTCTTTCGTCCTCTGGCCTTACCAAAGAGCAACTTTTACCCGCTCGTTGGGAGCTGTGCGCACCATGAAGATGACTTGCACCCAAAGCAATACGGATGAAAGCTCCAGACAAGAAAAGGGACGCGGAAACAAACCGAAAGAGAGCCAAGCATACGATGACATGTAGCCGAAAACAATTGGCGAAAAAAAAAACCACAAAACTCATTTGTTTTGTTGTTATCTTTTTATCTTCATTTTTTTATGTTTTATTGATAGAATAAAATAATCATGCAGTGACACTTCGCGTAGCAAAGGAGTGCGTCTCTTCACGCTCAGAAACGTCGTCTGCTTTTCCCGAGGTTGAGGGAAGCATTCTTACCTTCCTCCTTTTGTCGGTTGTCGCGCCGATCAGTCGCTCTTCGCCAGTAAACGGATGCCATAGGTAGGAATTTCAAGTTCTTAATTTCTAAACTTTACTAAGGTGAGTTTGTTTAGTACTATGTGTATACCCTTAATGCACGTTCTTTGGCCACCTCTAAAAAATACATTCACAAAGGTATTTCAAACAGCCGTTCTTTGCCATCCAGCCTTTGCTTCACGCTTCGGTATGTTCTGGCTACACCACGAAGGCACCGATTTTTTTCTACGAAAAAAATACTGAAGCTTTTTTTAAAGCTTCGGTGTGGCACGGTGACACTGCCAAGATGGCACTTCTAAACCAGTTCATCTTTATTATGGAGATGCTGGTTCTGCCGCTGCGCCAGAACTTCAGCGTTACCGTGCACTAGCAAGCAGCTCCTCAACGCGGTCGATTCATCCTCCGGATTTATAAGGTTGAAACGCCTACTGCGGGTAGACCGGACAGTACCAAAATGAGTTGCTGGGCGAGTTGGATAGACATCTTAACTTAAACAGCGCAAATAAGTTACGTAACTTATTTGCGCTCTTTCCTTCCTGTTGTCTCTTTCTTACGTAACTTATTTGCGTTGTTTAAGTCAACACCGGACATCATTTTTTTTTTTAGGGAATTTAACGGAATTAGCGTCACCCCGTGGGAACGGTGGCATCGCCAAGATGACACTTCTAAACCGCTTGGTTTTTATTGCATGGGTAGGAAAACATTACCCTTGTTTTCTGCGTAGTGACTGTTTGCGCGTTTGGTGTGAACTTTGAATATTGCAGTCAAATCTGCTTTTGTCGAGCAGGGCGTAGAAACTAATCGTAAAGCACGAACGTTAGAAAGTGTAAAAATTGAACAATACGTCCGCTGACACTAAGAAAATTAGGCTGAGCCAAAAAGAAGCTAAATCAAGACTTGACAATGTAGAAACACAGCTTAAAATTCTTGAAGGGTTCAAGTCTGTCGCGAACAAACGCAAAACCTCGCGTCTATTCTTGCATCACCCACGTATCAGATGAACAACTTACATAATCAATGTAGTAGAAATCATCTACTCATCCTCGGTCTTCTTGAGCTACCCAACAAAGACAACAGCAAGTTGAAAATATGAGCTACAAAAAAGGTCCTCTATGACAAACACAATGTAAAAACGACTGGAACTGAATGAATTCAGAGCTAATTCGGTAAACCAGTTAAGGGCAAAATTCGTCCGGTAGTTATTCGTCTAAGCAATTTTAGGAATAAAATTTTTAAAAAAATACTGAACTGCAATAAATTGAAAATGAACGCCCATCTCTAAGACTACTTCAAGCGGATTCAGGATATTAAAAAAAACATTTATGATAATGCAATTAATGCAAAGAAGCAAGCGAGCTGTACAAGAAGATTTAGAGATTTGTGTTTGTCCCTTAACCCCCTTGTTCCTCTTCTCCAGGGATTATTTTCGTCATTAGAAGAAAAGAAATTGCTTGAAAGCGAAAAATCGAGAAAGCTCTCTGGCGAAAAAGTTAAGGTTACATATGGCAAGGTTACAATCAGTGGCAAAGTGTACAGCTGGGATGAGGCCAAAAACAATAAGATTCCTCTCTGCGCTGCCGGCGCTACGAAGTAATGGAACAGATGAAGTAGCGTCAACAGCGCATGTTACCAGGCCTTGTCAGTTTATAATTAGTTCATCGATTATATAAGACGTACAGAAATATAACGAACACCATGAGGGTGCACTTGTGACACTGTCTGATTGGTCTTTCCAGCTCCTAGCGTTCGCTGCGTCTTGACTTCAAGCGAAACCAAGAATAGCTGAGAATAATCGGGTTTCCAATGCGTGAACGAACTGTACACATTTAAATCGTGACTATGAATTTCAATTACTTCAACCTAAAAGCAAGGCGCGTGGTCACTGGCAAACTCGAAGCTGCAGTCTTGAGTACTGACGCTGATATTGTAGCAATAAAACAACCAAAACATGGTTGTCAAGCAGCGTAGGAGTCAGCGAAATCATGCCTCTCAATTTTACAATCTTTCGGAAATATAGGGCTTCGCGTTGTTGAAGAGTTGCTACCCTTGGGTGCGAAATGGGTTTTCGTGAACTCTGCTGCCCGATCTCGAAGGACTTGGATATTTATGGTGTAAAATTGGTTACAAAAACTGGTGCTGCGACGTTGCTGCTGCCTACAGGCCACCCATATTCTTCTCCCGAGTTGTTCAAAAATATGCGTGACTACATGGGTTAAAACCTTAGTAAGAGTGGCAAAATTATAATCTCACGCGAATAGAACCTACCTCTTAGTGATTTGTCTTTAAACCAAACTCCTAGATTATTTTATAATGCAGACACTTTTAGGGAACTATGCTTTCATTAGTCGATGAACAGCACGGGTTCCGACGAGGATACTCGACAGTGACTCAACTTCTTCACACGATCCACAACTTTTCCTCAGCCATCGACAATGACGGTCAGGTTGACACTACTTTTCTAGATTCCGCTAAGGCGTTTGACAGAGTTTCGCATAGGAAGTTATTACATAAGCTGAAGCAAGTACTTGGCAATGAATGTCTCCTGAGGTGGCTGGATTCTTACCTCATGAACCGTAAACAGTTTGTTTGTGTGGGCAAAGCTGAGTTACCTGTTCTTTTTGGAGTGCCTCAGGGCTGGGTGCTCGGTCCGCTGCTGTTTTTGGTTTTTATAAACGACCTGCGAGTAGATAAGCCCTTTATGCAGTGTGTTTTTTTTTTCTGATAACTGGTGTATTATTTTCCCAGCGTGTCGGATCAAAAATGTTTAGATGACAGCGTTAAAATTATTTTTTCATGGTGTCAGAAGTGGAAGGTGAGTTTGAATATTAAGAAGTGTGTGCAAATGTCTATAACGCTGAAAAAGTTCCCCTTTTATTTTCCTATACCATTGACTCAAAAGCTTTAGAAGTAGTTATTGAGTATAAGTACCTAGGTGTTACAATCACGTCAAACTTAAGTTGGGCTCATCAGATTGGGCAGGTTATTGCAAAAGCGTCCAATAAATTGTGGTCGTTACGAAGGACTATGACCCACTGTACTTCTGAGACGAAGCTCACGGCGTATAAATCTCTAATCCGGCCTCTGCTGGAATATGCTGATATATTATGGGACCCTTATTCACAATCGAATGTTGATGAGCTAGAAAGCACTCAAAAGAAATCTCTTAGATTCATTTATGATTCGTACGGCAAAGATTCACATGTGACACCGTTGTATGCAGCATCCGGTCTAACCTAGTTATCACGTAGAGGGAAATTCAAACGTTTGAAATTTTTCCGTAACATAATATATGATAAAGTTGGTTTGAAGTTTGATAAGTATCTGCAGTATAATGATAGCCGTGATACAAGGCAGAAACATGAAAAACTACTCCGTGAGTTCCGTTGCAAGAAAGATGTTTTTAAATATTCATTTTTTCCTCGAACCGTGTGCGAGTGGAATGCATTGCCCCACAGGGCATGACAGATATTGTTTCTGCTGCTTCGTTTGCTAGAGCAATCGATGATCGTTTCTTTGTTGCCAATGAATAAGTTACCTGTTTGTTTTATTTCCATGCCTGAATGTACGCGAACTAGCATTCCCTGACGTTATCTTTCCACCACTATACCTTAACCCTCAAAAGTTGGCCGGCAGTACTCTTAACAGTGTGTCGAACCAAAAAAAAAATACGGGTTCGGTTACGGTTCAGGTTCAGGTAAATTAATTTTGTTCCGGTTCCGTTCCGGTTCGACTAATTCGATCCGCGAACCGGTTCGGAAATTATAAATGACAAATTGCAACATCAAAATAAATTACAAATAAAACATCTGAAATTAGCACATACGAAACGGGATACATCGTAGTGTAAGGCTCAGGGATTTCTACCAGGAATGGTTTCTTTATGTGCACTCAAAGGTTACCTCACCGACGTTTACGCATTCGGACTTCATCTAATTGGGTCCGACGCAGTAGCTGTAAAATCCGCGACCTCCTTACAAACCCACTTACAAGTAGAACTCTCTAACTGTCCCGCCACCTCGGCGTGTGAGCAATTGAAAGAACAGTGGGGAGAAAATACAGCTTTCTTTATTTGAACTAGCTTTCGGTAACTCAAATTAGACCCTTAAAGAAGTTTTCATTAAACAAGATACGGAATATGAAAAACACTTCACCGAACGCAACGCCAGAAGGACGTAATATGGTAAATATTAAAATAAAAGAGTTCGCTGTCTCACAAATATGTCAGCTTCTAAGTGCGTATACGAAACCGGATGCATTATTATAAAACTCCACAGCCTTTTCTTTTCTCATTCCGATGAAAGCAAGCTTCAAAAACTCGCGCGTTCTAGAAACGTGTTATGAAATGAGCACACAGCAGCATTTAGGATTTACGAGATTGTAAAAAAATAAAATCCCGTGACGCGATTTTTTTTTTGTTTTTTGCACAGCCTTCCAATTCGTTCTCTTCCGTGCAAGCCGCGACCAGCGCAATACTGGTTCCTATGTCAAGATGCATGGATGCAGCGTTTGTCAAGATTCATGGATGCAGCGTTTATATTCCTAAGACTGAGTGGAGAAGAAAAATATGTAAGCGAGGTGTGTGTCAGCTGACGGCACTTAAAAAACAAATGGCATTGATGGCACATTCATTGTCAACAGCGCGTGGCCGAACCGTTTTGACATGAGCCGGTAACTGTTATTTTTTTTCCGGTTCAGTTCCGGTTCGGGTTCATCGCGATAACAATATAACGGTTCGGGTTCGGGTTCAGTTCCGGAAAAAATACCGGTTCGGTTCCGGTTTTCGGTTCGGTTCCGTTCCGGTTCGACACCCTGATTCTTAAATAAACAAATTGTTACCGATAATACCCGCATTCAGAACTCGACACACTCATTACTCCATCTTGTTAGCGATCACTTAATGAGACAGGAATATAGTGCTGACGTGTTGGATGCAGACGACGTTGGTGTGCTCGATTATTTTGACGTACATTTTTACTCTTAAGAAATATAATGTCAAATTCGGGGGGTTTACGTTCAGAGCATCTGACGCGCCCCAACGGAGGACTGACGACTATTCGGGGCCATCTGGGGATATTTTGACCTCGAACGGAAAGCTTGGTCGTACGAAGCCTTACGCGCCTCCGTCAGATTGCGGGCACCTCGGCCGAAATTCGAAAATCACGTCTTCTTCTCTCGCGCTTTTAGTTTTGTGCCCATTTTTAGGCCGGCAGCACCCCACTTTCGGAATTCGAACCCACCATCTGGGGATCCGTAGGTCGGCGCTTTGCCTTGGAGCCACCGAGGCGGCTTTTTGACACCTTCCAATCACTCGCCATGAAAGCTCTCACCACCTCCGACGCCCTTTGGAACGAATTTAAAGCAGCCATTCACATCTGCATATAAAATGTTATCCCAAATAAAACTAAAATATTAATCAGAAACAATCCTTGGATAACGCGAGGAATCATCCGAGTAAAACGCAAAATAAACAGACCGAGCAAAAGTGTGAAGAAAAATTAATATCGTATGAATAAAAATTACTTGACGGAGCTGATTGCTGAACTTGTCTTCAAGATTAAACCAGCTTAACATAATTGTTTTTAATATAACACTGCAGTCGCTTATTAGACCGTTACCTTGATCCCCATGTGGCGGGTTCGAATTCCGGCCGAGGTGCCCGCAATCTGACGGAGGCTTGTTGCGGAGGAGGCGCCGTGTAACCGAGCTTTCGGTTGCACGTCAAAAGATTCCCAGGTGGTCGAAATTAATCCTCAGTCCTCCGCTGGGGCGTGCGAGATGCCCGTTGTTGGTTTGGCACGTAAAACCCCCAAATTTGATCGTTGCCTTGAGAATTATTGGTTGATTGATTCATTGAACATGTTTTATTAATAAAAAAAGTCCAACGCGTACGACTCTCTCTACTCGAATGTCCACTGACATCGGAGAGAGAAGGAGGTGGGGGAATGGGGTATGGATATGCAGGGGGTACCAGAAATGTCTCTAATCAGATGGAGTCCTGGATGTTTGCTGTCGCGACAAAGTCAAGAAGCGAGTCCAATATGGCTTTGCGGTGGTGCGGTGCGCCCCTCGGGTGTTTCCAGTCCCGAAGGCATCCCGGGCGCAGCTTAGGTTGCAGTTTTCGAATTGCTTCTTCCCGCGTCCGGCTGAGCTCCACACAGTCCCATAAGAGATAAGCACTTGTGGCTTGTTGTCCAGTTGCACATCATCTACAAGATCCGTCGTCCGCGTGTTGTTTTTCTGCATCTGTCTTGAGCGCACATCTCTCGAACTTAGCCCGGACAGCTCGGGAGACGGCCGTTCCGGTTCAGAGTCCCCAAAGACGCACTGTAGCTCACCGACCGTTCCTGTTTGGCAGTGGGTCATCGTCTTCAGGTAGCTTATTGCGCAGGACCCTTCGTCGCTCGAGGCGGGCGAGGGTCGCCTCTCCGTCCCAGTCAGGCTCCTCTTCGTCATCAGAGACTTCTTCAATAAGCACGGGCGGAGGGCTGTCGAGAATCGCACTTGAGCCAGTTGCGGGGGGGGGGGGGGGGGGGGGGGGGGGGTTGGGAGAAGGAATGAGCTCCCGCGCGGCTTCGTGCGCTCTCTCATTCTCCTCGATCCCGGCATATCCCGGGACCCCGTAGATGGTAATTTCAACTCCTCTGGATTTGAGGGTCTTTGCTCTAGCTTTTATTTTGTTTTACCGTTTTGCAGGGGGAGTCTCACTTCCGGCAAGTGGCTAGGGCTTTTTTCGAGTCCGTGTACGCGCATAAGTTCTTGGACCCCTCTGGAGTAAGGGACTCGTCTTCGACGGCGAATAATATGGCTCTTAGTTATCCTTCTTTGGTCGAGTGTTTCTTTTTAAACGCAAAGTTTGCCTTAGATTCTGTATTAAGACAAAACCACGCAATGGCTGTGCCTCCTCCATCTTCTCTGACATCTGCGTCGGTGTAGGCGTGTACCGTTTCGGAGCCGGGACGGGGGTCCTGCACGAATTCAGCGTGTTTTTGGCTGCGTTATTCCTTCTGCCCTTCTGGTCTGTGTCTACGTTCTGCTTCATGGGGCGATGGTCCACCACTGCCTCGTTCTCCCACGGGGGTGGAGGAGGAGAGATCGTGGGGCGGCCCATTAGCTGGTACCCAAGCAGCTGGAGGATGGCCCTTCCAGGTGTGGTTCGCTCGAGCCTCAGGACTTGGGCGATGCGATGGATTTCGGCCCTATCTTGCAGAGTATTAATCCTGTAGTGTTTGTGGAGCTCCTCTATCGGGGCAAATCTGGGGAGGCTGGTGACCTCCCTCATTTCCTCTCTGTTCAGTACCTCCAGTTTGCGCTTTTGTGCCCCTGTGACACGTAGGTAGTTTATAACCTACATTGCCTTAGCCGTGAGGAGGGCATGCACTAACATGCGGAGGGTGCTTTCGTTTGGCTTCCCCCCACGACGATTTGGAGGTGGCCCTTCTGATGAGTCTCAGGGTCTCTCTCCACGTTGTGGTGACTTGTGTAAGCCAGGTGCTCGCTCCGCCGTCCTCGTCGATGGAGAGTCCTAAAAAACGGATGCTGTGCTGACATTGAATGGGACGGCCGTCGAGGAGGCATAGGTTGAAGAGATTCTTCACGCCCTTTTTCCTGTTACTTGCGTCCGCCACCACAACGTAGGTCGTCTTTTCGGGAGACAAAGCCATTCCGACTTCTTTCAGATAATCCGCCATGGTGTTCAAGCCATCCTATAGGGCTTGTTCCTGGGCGCCTGGTGGGCCGCCTGAAGTCCAGAGCGTAATATCATCGGCGTATATGGTGAAGCCAATACCCTCAATTTCGGTGAAGCTCGCTGAAAGACCTGCCATCGCGAGGTTGAATAGCATCGGCGATAGGACGGCCCCTTCTGGGACTCCTATGCCGTTCGTCGTTGTTGGGCCCAAGGTAGAGCCCACTCTGACTCTATAGTGACGTCCATTGAGAAACGAGCGAATGAGTGCGATGACTCTACCGCTGAGACCGCTCTTACGTGCTCCTTCGATAATCGAATGGTGCGGCACAGAATCAAACGCTTTCTTAACGTCGACTGTGACGACCACCTTCGGATCTAGTTTGGGCTTCTTTTCTAGGACGTCCTGATGCAAGAAAAGAAGGCTGTCCTGGGTGCAGAGGTTGGGTCCGAAACCCGTCTGGCGTGGGTGCAGGACGTTATTTGCCTCTACGTACGACTGGATACGGCCCAAGACAAGCCGCTCCATTAACTGGCACAGGTTTGACGTGAGAGATATAGGTCGCATGTGGGCGAGCTCCGTGGGGGGCTTTCTGGACTTTGGTATGGGCACAAGCCAGGACTCCTTCCACTCCTCTGGTGCCCGGCCTGTCTCCCAGATATCGTTTATCCAGTCCAGGAGCTCATGTTATTATAGAATCATGTTAACCCTAAAGCCAAGTCCAACCTAAAATCAGAGCTTATGGATTGAAAAAAGCTTGCAGTAAAGTACATGATTTTTTTTTCTCATATTTACAATGCACAGTGGTACCACACATTCCTTCGCCTCTTGCTCAGCCTTAGTCATAGGTAATGCTGTGATCACCGAACAAGGCGCTTTGACGCTTATACTTAGCCTTGAATACAAACATGTGCTGGCCGAGACAATAAACTTAGCAAATTCTCAAGGTGTGGAGAATGGAGAGCAAAATAACTGGTTATCATTTTCAGAAGCTTCCTCGGTGTAGGAGAGATTAAACAAAACTAAAAATTAGGTAAAGTCATTACTATGTATAAATGTGGTAGCAAAAGCTAATACACTAACTACAGACAGTTATATCTTACTTCAACTTGCTGTAAAATGATTGAGCACATTATTTTCAGCCACATTTAGACTTTCATGGAGAAATATTATATATTAACCCCTTCCCCCTCGGTACAGCTTCAGACGTCAATCATTGACTGTGACGCAATGAACTAAAAGCACTTAAGATATTTCTTTTGTAAGTAAAAATAGGGGCTAGGTGGATGTAATTTTTATAGATTTATCTAAAGCATTTGACAGGATATTCCTCACGCATCTTTTACATAAACGATTTTGGAAGGAGGTAAACTTCACAAATGAATAACAAACATCCTTGCAGATCCCTTCAGTACGTTACAATTAACGCTCATTCGTAATCAAAAGGAAAAGTTTCATCTGGCGTCCCGCAGGGGCAGTATACTGGCACCTCTTTTGTTTTTGATCTACATAAATGACATAGTTCAAGACGTTATTAGAGTACAGAGGCAGTGGTTCCGAGACGAGGCCTCTTCAGTTTTCTCTTTAATTTTGGTCTATTGACAAAACGGAGTTCACCGTTTATCTCGTCAAGTTTTGTTCAGGACAGCTGGTCATTATAATTTTCGGTCACGACAGACGGCAGTGCTCTAGATATTAGTCTGGACATCGTAGAGAAAGGCGGGGTTGTGTTTTCATGACAATGAATGCTATGATCATAGGAGGAAGGAGAGCAGCTAAAAATTCCATCCCACCGCTCTACCCGTCGTAGCTGTAGGGTATAGCGGTGGAATGGGATGGGAAGAAAACAAGCTTTCCAGAAACTGTCAAAAAGTTTAGCTATTTATAAGTATCCACGCGTTTTTTAAAGCAACTCTTGTTTTCGCAAGTTCTGTTGTGAGAGAGCGAGTACAAGGAACGGCAAGAGCGCGAATCCAGCTGAAAAAGAAATTTAAATTTTGAGACAGGTGAGTTCGTAAAGATTCACGGCAGGTTTCTGTCTTGATATTATTTGTTTTTATATTAATATACATGATAAAAACAGCCCAAACGACGAAGACGAACCTCTTTATCTGACAGAGCCACCGACGGCACGCGGACGCATAGGTCCACTAAACTGAAGACAAGAAATGCTTTTGCATCTATCTTGTTGCTTTTCCTAGTGTGTGGCCAGGGCAGCAATTTTACCCAAAATGAGGCACGCACTTGCATTTATTTCAATGTGTTGCCAAGTGCCCCCCGACAGTGGGCTCCAGTGAATAAGAATGTTCCCTAAGCCTGTCATTCAAACACCTGACCGTCTGGCCCACATAAAACTTCTTACAAGATAGGAGAAATTTGTAAGCACCGGACAAAACACAAGTCACGAACGGTGTTCTGTGCGCTGTAGTGCACTTTGTTTTTGGGAGGCTAAGCCCATCACCAACCCTAGTACCCACTTGGCGCAATGGTTGAGGTTCCGAGAACACCACCGGTCCCCCGTAACTCCCTCCTACTATTTTAAGGTTATGAGAGACGTTTTTGAAGGTACGACACGATGACCATGCATTTTCTGTCAACATTTTCTTAGAACCCCTATACACTTTTACCTATTTTTATTAATTTTTTTTTCTGAAGCGGGAACTTGAAAATACCGTCAGAAAGGTCACCGGAAACCCCGAAGCCCTTAGCCTCCCTGCTGGCAGCCGGAAACTGTCGATCATCGTGGGGAACCGTTCCAGGAACCTAAAAAAGGTGTGCTTCAATTTTTTAACCTGTCGTCGAGCAGGGGAGAAAAACAGATATGTTGGTTTTATAGACTTCGTTCCCAGAAGCCCAGTCTGGACTACCGGTCTTCACATTCAAAGGTCGCGAAGAGAGGCATTGCCGTCGCTTGTTTTTCTTTGGTTCTTAAAAGGTAACCGTAACAAAATCCTGGCGCCTATTTTATTGTCTAAATGTCAACCACATTCTAGTAACACCACGAGGACACCAATCTTTTGCTCGAAAAAGCACCAAAACACTATTTTGACGGAATAAACCAAATGTCGTTACGTCACTGTGCACTTATAAGTTATAAGTAGCGCCGCTCCGCGCCCTGTCGAACCGGATTTCCCTTCTCTCCTGGCCTATTCAACTCTTGCGGGGAGCTGGGAGGAGCAACCAAAAACGGGTAGCGCGTTGGCGGTGCCAAGTGGCAGAGCTCAAAACCACGCCAGCCCCCCAAGCAGCTTTGCCCATGATGAACCAAGTGACGTATCGACTGTGACGTCAATTGGTCTAGCTCCCGTGGTGCATCCCGCTCTTCGATGGCTGATCTTCGAGCGCTCGCTGGAATCTGTCCTTTGGAACGAAAATAATAGCCATCCGTCCAAAATACAAGCGTGATATTGTCATTAGCAGATTGAGTTGATCATATTTAACTTATTTATGAACGTGCGAGGTATATTTTAAGTTTCGATTCAGTATCCCTTTAAGAAGTCGTGTGCCCACGCGATGATAGACAGTTTCCGGGCGCAAGCAGACAGAAGGGCTTCGGGGTTTTCGGTGGTACTACTGACGGAGGTAGCAAGTTCCCCTTTGAAAAAAGGCTAAAGGTATGACTAAGGTAAAAGACAAAATTGACAGAAAACGCAATGTCGTCGTTTGTACCTTCATCACGTCTCTTATAACCTGAAGAAAGTAGGAGTACGGAATACCGGTGGTGTTCTCGGTACCTCAAGCCTTTAGCCAAGTGCTTTCTAGGGTTGGTGAAGAGGTTGGCCGTCCAAAAGTCAAGTGCTCCACAGCGCACCAAAAACAATTTGTGACTTGTATTTCGTCCGTTGTTTCCAAAATCACCTTATCGTGTAAAACATTTTTTATGTGGGCCAGACGGGTCGGTATCCGACTGACAGAATTAGGGAGCATTTTTGTTCACTGGGGGCCCCTATGGCGGGAAGGGGGGGGGGGGGGGGGGCGCTTGGCAACACATTGCAGTTGGTGCGAGTTTGTGACTGATTTCGGTAAAGTTGCTGTCCTGGACAAACGCAAGAAAAAAAGCGAGAGCGATTATAGAAGCATTTTTTTAAATCTCAACTTAGGATGACTTATGCCTCAGCGCGCCGTCGGTAGCTCTGCCGTTTAACGAGGTTTGCTTTTTGCAAGCTAATATGATTAGCGTTTTCTGAAGTGATTCAGCTTCAAAGATCGTGTGGTGCTTGATAAATGAGTAGGTGTTTGTTGATGTAATCTGTTTTAGATACGTCGTTTTCTTTGTCTTTTTCACTTAAAACACTTCAGTAGCGAGTACAGCTTCGCCCTGTCGTGTTTGGTTCTTCATTTCGACCTTGATGTTTGAGTTGTTTTCATCGCCTATAACGTTTACCGGCAGGCCCAATTCGCTACCTTAGTACCGCTTTTATATGGAATATTAAAAAAAATGGGCACACACAGCAAGATTAAACTGAATTTTGGAGAATCAAGACTCCTTCATAAATAAACACCGATAAACTCCGAATTTTAGAGAAAAAAAAAACTTTCAGCCTTTCCACTCAGCGAAGACGACCAGCGACGCTGTACAATCGTGGGACAACCTCAGGGACGACGTCTAGGATGACCTCAAGTAGAACTTCTAGGAATACCTCGAGTACAATGACTAGGATGACCTCAAGGACAACTTCTAGGACGACCTCCAGGACGACGCCTGGGAGAACCTCACAGACGACGTCCAAGACGCCCTCAAGGACAGCGCCTAGGACGACCTCAAGGACGACATCTAGGACGTCTCAAGTACAACTTCTAGGACGACCTCGAGGACAATGACTAGGATGGCCTCAAGGACGACCTCCAGGACGACGCCTAGAGGACGACGCCTGGGAGAACCTCACAGACGACGTCCAAGACGCCCTCAAGGACAGCGCCTAGGACAACCTCAAGGACGACATCTAGGACGACCTCAAGTACAACTTCTAGGACGACCTCGAGGACAATGTCTAGGACGACCTCGAGGTCGACGTCTAGGACGACCTCAAGGATGACTCTAGGACGACCTCGAAAAGAACCTCTCGGAAGACCTCAAGCACAGCGTCTAGGACGACTTCTAGGACGACCTCGAGGACAATGTCTAGGACGATCTCGAGGTCGACGTCTAGGGCGAATTCAAGGGTGACTCTAGGACGACCTCGAAAAAAACCTTTCGGACGACCTCAAGCACGTCGTCTAGGACGACTTCTAGGACGACGCCTGGAGAGTGGAAAGGCTGGAAAGGTTGCCTCCATTTATAATCGACGGCGGCAACCAGACCATCGGCTTGCCGGTTGTCTGGTTGCCGCCGTCGAATATAGGTGGCGGTAGCTGTCCAGAGTTTTGTGTCGACATTTATTTGGTGACGAACACGAAACTGAGGAAACTAGCCCTTAACAGCTCCGCTGTAAAATAAAATCCGAAAATCACCTTTGAATTTCACGAGAAATAAACTCCGAGAACACGAATCCTACGCGTTCTAAAATTTGCATCCACAGGAACTAAGTTATTAGCTTATAAGACACAAGTCCCTTCTATGCTCAAGTATGCCAGCGTTGTATGGATTCCACTCACCGTCGCCATTGCTGGGCAATTGGGTTGTATTCATGAAAAGTTGTAGAATCACGTGACATTAGGTCACATGATGCTAGAACGTAAATTTTCACGCTATATTTAGAGGGGGAAACTAATTTGCTGCGTAGGCCATGTGACGTAAATGTTCCCGCTAGGTTTAGAGAAGTTAAATTGCTATATCGGCTCCGTGACATCAGGTCACGTGATGTCGATTTCCTTGCTAAATTTAGCGGAGAAACTGAATTGGTGTGTAGATCATGGGACGTGGTTTTCACGCTAATTATAGCGTGGAAATTGAGGTCACGTGACTTTTGTCACGTATCCTATGCACCCCCCCCCCCCAATGCGACTTCCCCGCTATACTTAGCGGACAAACTCTATTGGTGTGTAGGTCTGTGACGTCCCATAACCACACACGGCGCGCGTTGCATCATGCGACGTCAGAGGTCAGGGCATCACGAAATGCGGTTTCATGAAATCCGGAGCAACTAGTCAAAGAACATTTTGCGTTAAAAAACTGGCAGCAAGGTTTACATGTTATAACTATAGCAGGCATGACTCGCCCACTGAATTCTGCCCACAAATAGAACTTATACCTCTAGCGAAAAGGGCACAAATCGCGAGGCTCCAGATTTTATTGAAATTTGCAAACAACAACTTCGATATTCATCACGCAAATTATTTAATCACTACTTGTACACGATTAAAGAGGTGTAATCACGGCAAACTTCTTGAAGCGTTCCCATCCCACAATAATTGCTTTAAATTATCTGTCTTCCCGCGAGTAATTAATAAATGGAATCATTCTTCTACCCTAGAATAATTTTGATCAACTTATGGTGAATTCCACTGGGCGTTTTGGAGCGCGCCGGGATCAGTTGACCAGATCCGGACTGGAGCACACGATCCGAACGGGGTCGCGCCGTCTACGGATCCCAAGTAAAACATGACCACTGCTCCGGGATCGGCGGATGCCTTCCCGTCATTCACCTGCCCGGGAATCCCCTTTCCGCGGCAGCCGCGGTCGTTTCGAAGACGTTTTCGCAATCGCGGCGCTAACACGTGTTAGACGCGCGAGCGGCAGGAATGGCTCAGGCGCTTCTAGCAAAGATGCCAGAATGCCCGTAGCGCGGCAAATACCTTCTCTTCTCCTTCCTGGAAAACGAACCGGCTGTCGAGCCAAGGGGTAAGCAAGCGGCCATTACGAATTCTTCTGATCTCGAGACAATCTAGGAGCCCAGCCCACGACGTGCTTCTTCTTCTTCTGAGGCTAGATGGGCGAGATCAGGCGAGATGCCCCACAAAAAGGAAGTCACGTGTGTGCGGCGAGGGCTGGCCCGGCTGGCTTCCGGTTGAATCGGCCGAAATCGTGGGAGCGACTTTTCTCGGATCCAGATCGACATCTGGAGCGGGAGCTAATCCAATGCGACCAGTGAAACACGTCGGTCTCGATCCCGATCGCCCAGTCAAATAGGCTCGCTCCAGAAAAGTCGATCCCGGCACGCTCCAAAACGACCAGTGGAATTCGCCATTAGAGGCGCACCTGTCAACATAGACCAACATATAACTTTCATCAAGTGTGTGTAGCACATCTTCCATGATTTTGTGTTCATTCTCTACCTCCCTACAACAATCCCGAATAGGCCCGGATAAGTAATATTGTAAATAAATAATTAAAAGGAACAAAACGATTGCCAGATTGCACTTGGTGGATGTTCCCAAAGCTACTTGGAATATCGATACGTCAATTGCCCACTAAAAGCTGTCCCGCTCCGCAAATATACGGCGCCAAGCTCTGAGTGCGCGTAGCCTGTCAAACTTAGCCGGATCGGATTTTCGTTCTCTCCCGCGCCTGTTCAACTTCTGCGGCTGGGGAATCAAAAGAAAGACGGGCAGAGGGGTGAGACCAAAAGGAGGATGAGGTAAAGGTCGTTTTGTGGCGCAGATGAGTGGCTTCGCCTCCCTTCGCTCCATCCAGCCAATCCTGGATTATCTTGAACGACTAGGTTGCTACAGGTTGACGCCACCAAGTGGCGAAGCTCATTACCACGCCAGCCTCAGCGTGGACGTGCCCGTGCTGGGACAAATGACGTCATAAATCTGCCGGACACCCCTGATATTCCGAGACGCATCGCGCTCTCCGATCGCTGCTCTTCGAGGGCTTGCCAGAATCGGCAGTTTACACGAAAAATAAAGCCATCCGTGCAAAATGCAAGCGTGCGATTGCCGTTCGCAGATATTGTTGATCATGTTTAACTTGTTTCTAAACGCTGACTTGCAGATTTCAATTTTCATTTCAGTATTCATTTTAGAAATGCCCTTTTTATCACCTTAAAAACGTGCTTATATTGCACATAAATCATTATTAACATAATCTGCCATTCATAAAATTCGTGCCGTGTTGTCATAATCAACAATATAGAAAAAAAAATCCTTGTGTAGTCTGCATCTGTCGATAGCCTGCACCGCGTAATATTTAAAATTTGAAACAATTATAGTTCGCGGATCATATAGTCCGGAGTATACGCTAATCAGAAAAAGAAAAAGAGAATTGGTTCATCATCAGTTGGACTAACCATTAGGGCTGGGAAATTGATCGATTAACCGACCGATTAATTGATTAATGCTTTAATCGCAATTATATGTTTTAATCGGTTAACCGGTAAAAGTTTGACAAACCAAAAAAACTAAAAATTAAACACTTCCACCACGCAAACGTGGACGAGTACACCTGTATGAAGGGCAAACTTTAGGTCAAATTTTAGAATAAAGGAAGCTGTCGAAGTGATATATTTGTAACTCCAAATAAGTGCAGTAGGTTACACATGTCCCCGGCCACTTCAACGTCGTTCGAGTGTATGTTTAGCGCAGCAGAGGCTATTGCGAACAATGAAAGGAGGTCGGTATTTCCAGAGAATATCAACAAACATCTTTGCCTCATGCAGCAAAAGTAATATTCTGTAAAAGGTATCTGATACTATTCTTAACTACAGATCACAATTAATTCATAATCCAAGTTGTGTATTGCACCGTTTATAACATATTCAGCAAAAAAAATTCTCTTTGCAATATTTTGCATAGAAATAAACGAGACTGATTAATCATTCAATTAATCGATTAAAGGGTGTCGATTAATCGGGTTAAAACTTTTAATCAATGCCCAGCCCTACTAACCATCGTAAAATTTTGGGTGTATTGTTTTCAGAGTATCTGATATACAAACTGTTTGATTGTCAAACATTCTCTAGTTGGTGTTTTTTGTTATATTCTCTTCTCAATGATTATCAAAGCCTTAGAAAGCATTATATCAGTACCATTTTAATTATTCTCATTTTGTATGTGCTTCTATAACAAAACAAACCGTAGCTACATATTACTCCGGCGGAAAAAAAAAATTGTACGCCATAACGCGGGCGTTACTTATATTGACCATAGAGAAGCTTTGTTTTTAATATATCATCTATTTTCAAAAGAAGGTGCGTAAAACTATTGTTTAGAGTAGTCTATTCCATTTTCATCTACATCATTAGTAGACTGTTTATACACTAGGGCATAAAAGCAACATGAGAACACGCCTTACGGACAAATAACTTCTGCATCAGTCTCGCACAAATTACAATTTACATAACTTACATTATTGCATAGACCTTTCCACCATCCATCGCATGGGCGCTACCATCTTGGAATCACGTGACCCGGCCGCCTTAAAGGGGTTTTAAATCGTCGCTCCTCTCGATCCCCTCTGTGCCTTGGTGAAAGCACGTTGTTTTCGTCTGTGTGTGTTATTTTCGCACTTTTTTTCCGCGATTGTTTTGTCTTGCTTCGTGAAGTGTCGTCTGCTACTTAATATTGCTATCTAACTGCATGCCGTCATTATGTGTACAAGTTATAAATTAAGGTGGCGATGCGGTCTAGTTGGTTCATGCTTGGTGGATTCGACACAGCGCACAAGCAACGAAGACAAAGTAGAAGGGTGTACACAGGACAACACTCTAAAAAAAAAAGGAGTCGACAAGTGTCGACTCGACTCTTTTTGGAGAGTATCTGGGTTGTCGCAAACCACACTCTCTATTGAGAGTAACGGTTACTCTTCAACGACGAGAGTCGGTTTAACTCTGCCATGCGAGTGTTCACTTAACTCTTCTATAAAGAGTCATGCCAATACTTTTGCCAGAGTCAGCACTACTCTTTCGATGTGTAAGTGTGAGAGTTAATTTCACTCCTTTGTGTAGAGTAACTATAACTCCATAAAAAGTGTTGTCTAAACTCTTTGACGAGAACTAATATCACTCCTCTGTGTAGAATGACTATAACTCTATCAAAAGTATTGCCTAAACTCCTTGTTAACGAGTTAAGGAGGCTCTCCAAGCAGAGTTACCTTCACTCCTTCATGTAGAGTAACTTCAACTCTGTATTCAAGAGTTACGCGTACTCACCAGGAAGGGTTACCTTCACTCCATCGTGTAGAGTAACTACAGCTCCATTAGAAGTGTGGCCTAAACTCTGTACTTAAGAGTTAAACATACTCTCCCTGAAGAGTTGATTTCACTTTTTTGTGTAGAGTAATGAGAACTCCATTAAAAGTGTTGTCTAAACTCTGTGTAAAGAGTTAAAAAAACTCTCCAGGAGGAGTTGATTTCACTTGTTTGTGCAGAGTAACTACAACTCCATTAGAAGTGTTGCTTAAACTCTGTATTAAAGAATTAAGCATGCTCTCTAGGAAGAGTTGTGATGACCATTTTGAGGAGAGTAAATAAAACTCCATTAGAAGTGTTGCCTACACTTCATACTAAAGAGTTAAGTATGCTCTCTAGCGAGAGTTAATGTCAAATAACAGCACACTTGAGCAGTTTGTGTGACCCCTTTTCGAAGAGTGCTTAACTCTTTAATAGTCAATTACTCTCCACAAAGAATTGTGTAAAGTACACCCCCGTGTGCCTAAACTCCGTATAAAAGAATTAAACACACTTTTCAAGAAGGGGTCGCACAAACTGCACTCAATTATACTCTTATATGTTGTTTTTGTTGTGTTGTTGAGTGCAAGTTAACCCAGTAAAAAGTAACAGAAACGCCTGAAAAGAAAATTAGAAGAACAGAAGTGTAAATTTGGCTGTTTGTTATTAAAAAGTTTGCTGGAAAAAAAGTAAAAAAAAAAGAAAAAAAAGTCTACTGGCAATCAGCATTTTTAGCCAGTTAAAGTGCGACCACTACTTTTCTTTTTGCAATTATTTTATGAATGTCAATACCTCTCTTGATTTCACTGTAATGTGGAATGCTTTTGGCCTTATTGCAGGAGTTGTTGCATACAACTAGGGACAACTCAAGTATTTTGCAATGAACAGTAGCCCTAAAATCTAAAATCGGCTATGTACATGTTTACAAGATGGTTGCATAGGAAATGTGGAACGGCACATAGATAATGAGCCTGTACAGAGTAGAAAAGTCAGCATGGAAAGAATAAAAACAGTAGAAAAAAGCTTAATAAACCAAGACTTTAATTTCAGCACATGGCAAAAAAACCAAAACTGGCACCTAAATTCCCTCTGGCTAAAAGTTTCTAACTTTGATATCAGATCCAAAGCCAGGACGGACTTTATCTTGTACTTCAAACCAATGAAGTGCCCAATCACTGCGAGTGACCGGCTTGCTTTTTGACGGTAAGATATGTCGTGGACCCAGTGCAGTGCAAGAACGAGCACAGCACGAGCCACAATATCCGTCACCTCAAAGAAGTGGTCCCCCGACACCAGAGTTATGGCACTTGAGTCCTCTTCATCATTGCGCATCACCGGGCAGGTCGATCCGTCGTGCCACTCCTCCTGTGAAGAATGAATGCATAAATGTAAAGTCAGAAATATTAAAAAAGAGTAAGCCTGCTAAGTGCCCTTAGTTAATACCAGTGCACTCATTTGAAAAACAATAGACCATTTTCGAAAATCCCAGGAGCCATTCATAGAATATACTTGAATAGTTGGCTGGGACTTGCATTTTTGCCGATTGAACAAGAGTCCGAACCAAACACTTAGGCAGCACTCATGGCTAGCTCACTCAGCCGCAACCATCCAAAACCATTAGTACCCCTTCTGACATGAACACCTAAAAGAAAAATAATCCACATCTCTCTCCCTCTCTCTCTATTTTTTCCTTTGTATGCAATGGCAGCCGTAAGTGGTTGCATTTATTTATGGCATCCCCAAGCTAGCACCCCCTGCCAGTGGCATCGGGACAAGGGTGCAAGGGGAGGGGGCAGTTGCCCCCCCCCTTTTTCCTGACATTTGAAACAATTATAGCAAACAATATGGGACAGGGGGACAGGGTTTAGCTTCCCTGCACATCACCCCTCCACCTTCCAAACGGTAGCAATTCAGCTGGCCTCTGCCCACAGTGGTAAAAGACATAGCTCTATATTTATACAGACTTTCCCAAAGGGTAGGATGAATGCAATTTCTTAACATCTGGATTTGTCCAAGTAGACTCGTCCAAGTTTTCATAGATTAGTTAGTGTGAACAATCTATTGTGGTGGTTCAGTGCTGACTGCCGTATATTATAGTTTATTTTACAACTTTACAAAAAAAAAAAAAAAACTAGCGAATGCATGTAACGTTTCAGTTTGGGGAGACCATTAATTAAAAGTAATTTCAACTCTACAAGGAGCTAATTTGCCATAAAGTACATTTTAACCTTAAAAAAGAAAAAAAAAATTATACGTACTAAAATGCACAAATTCTAAATATATATATATAAAAGTACCCCAACCCAAGAACACACAGGTTTTGATTCGCAAGAGTTAAAATAATTGATAAATGTGCCACATGTCAAAACAAAGAATGCATCGTGGCATGCCTAAGCTCCGCCACAACCGACACTACAAGATAGTCAGCAAGCTGTTCATGTGTGCCACCTCATCCTGCAGCTAGCTGCACAAAAGATGTGGGCTCTAAATTTCTCGTTGCATGTGAATGAACTGGTTGCACCACTCTGAATGCATTGCATTGCAAGGCCGAATTTAGAGCTCTTCTTTTCTTTTTTTCAAATAGTAGGAAGGTGAACCTATAAATTGCTTAGGCCTAACCTTGCAACATCATAGTGACCCTTAACCCTTCATCTAACCTTGAAGAGGCTATGAAAAAAAAATATATATATTTTAAGCAGTTTGGTTGGGACACGCGTGTCAAAAAATAAATTTTATGCGAAAAAAAATAAAAATTTTTAGAGCAATATTGACGGCAAAAGATTGATTTGAAATTATGCGGGCAAAGTCCATGACATCACAGAATGGTCATTTGCTCTTTCCACCTCAACGTAAAGGCGAAGCCGATCCACCTCTCCTCCGCACGCCCGAATGCCAAGAGAAAAGCAGTTGAAAGGAGGTGACTACTGACTTAGTTGCAAGGCACCTCACGCCATCAATATTTCTCTAAAATAAAAAATTTTTTTCACTTTAATTTTCTTTGACACGCGTGCCCTCAACCAGATTTAAAAAAAAAAAAAACATTTTTTTTCCTTTTACCGGTTTTTAAGAACTGATAATTACAACCTCGCCATTTAAGTTCACACCTATATTTTTATGTTGATTTGAAAACAAACAAAAAAATGTTTTAAGGCTTACGGTATTTGCGGCACAGAAATATGTAGTCATAAATGTACCCATATTGCCTCCATATCATTTACAAGTTAAAAATCAAACCGCTGGCCTTCCTCTTCAGCTCACTAGCGTCAAATGTACTACTAAATTAAGTCGAATAAATACCCTGTTATAGGAAAGAACATGACATTTGAATGAATCAAGAATTTAAAATAAATCAGTCATATAAAAAGAAATCGTCGACTAAAGACAATTACTGGCAAATACATTCACATATCGCAGTGACATAACTGACACTCCACTCGCACCCAACAAGCCGAATCTTGGCAAATAAGGACTAACTCAACGCTCTGTGGCATTCGGCTTTGGACCTACTGGGAGGACTTTACTACAGCACACATCTACCGCCAAGAAGACAGCCATATTTTAACAGCAAAAATAAAATAAACATGACTTCGAACACAAAAGTAACCAATCATAACGTCTTTCATGAACTATTAGAATAAAAAGCACTTACAAATAGCGCTGTACAGGGCCTTTCGCCGTGGATTACACGCTGGACTTGTCAGAGATTCCCGGTCCAGAGTTAGACACAATCCAAGCTCATCGGATCCTGACAAAAAGTACATTCACTGTAAAAACAAATTCTGTCAAATTAATAGAAATTGCCAGCTAATTTTTGATGCCGGTACAATTACCGTTGTCTTCCATCATGGTCACAGCATTAACTATGTCTTACGTGCATGAGAGTAATGAGGCCCTATGGTTTTCCCCGTAACTTGACCCGTAGAAGCATGGCAGAAAACTGTAACTCTCAGTCACTGTACCGCACGCGATGCACGGATACGGGAATTGTTCCGGCATCAAAAATTAGCTGCCATGTTTTCCGTAACTTGCGACGGCGGGAATCGTTTAAATTAGCTGGCGTGTTGTTCACACCTTGAAGCAACGGCCAGAGCCTGTTGAACTGCGAGCTGCAGTGACTTAACAAAATGGACGCCTCAGTGAACAATAAATATGGCATTTTACTAATATAATTATTGTTCACTGAGACGTCCGTTTTATTAGATCATTGCAGCTAGCAGTTCAACAGGCTCTAGCCGTTGCTGCAAGGTGTGGACAACACGGCAGCTAATTTTTAATGTGTGAATGATTCCCGTTGTCACGCCTGACATGCAGCTCAGTGATTGAGAGTTGCAGTTTTCTGGTGCCGCAAGTTACGGAGAACACGCCAACTAATTTTTGATGCCGGAACAATTCAAATTAAATATCTAGCGCCCATAAAATGTGATTAGGTTGTGGGCCCAAGTTACTTTCAAGAGTTAACGCCAACTGCGCATCCCAGCGGTTAGCAGGTGCTTAAACAGTTAGAAATTTGAAGCAAGTGCACACAAGATACAGTACTAGGTAAAACATGTTCATACCTTTTTTTTTCTCAAGAAATAATTAGTGGGCCATTTCCAGCTTTCATGTAGAAGGCAATCTCTGATTTTCAGAGCAATAAAGTCCATATGAAGAACTACAGATCCTGGAAAAGCAAAACAGAAAATATGAAATGTGATTAGATTATTAACAGAGTGCGATGACAGAATAAATTTCCCAATTTCTGCAAACTATGAGTTACACGTAAGCGCATTGCAAGAGCCTCAGCTGAACTCCTCGCGAGAACTAGACAGCAAAACCAACTTGAGACTTATGCTACGAACTAACAGGGGAAGTCCGAAAATGCCTTCGAAGACAAAATTGCTGCAATCAATGAGTTTCTTCAAGCATGCTGTCACGAGTTACTTTCAAAAGTTACTGCCAACTGTGTCTCTCAGAGATAATTACACACTATGTTAGTAAGAAATTTCAAGCAAGTGCACATAAGATGCAATACGGAGTAAAACCTGTTCATACCTTTATTCTTGGGAAAAAATTAGTGGGCCATGTCCAGCTTTTATGTGGAAGGTAATCTCTAACTTCCAGAGCAATCAAGTCCAAACGGAAAACTACAGGACCTGGAAAAAAAAAAGTGGAATGTGATTAGGTTCTGAACAGAATGCAATGACAAACTAAACCTCCCGATTTCAGCAAACTATGAGTTATACATAAGCGCAGTGCAGGTAACTCAGATTCATTCTGGCAGGCACTAAGCAGTGAAACCAACTTGTGACTTATGCTATGAAACCACTTTAACAAGGCAAGTTCGAAAAATACCTTTCAAAATGAAATTTCCACATTCAATGAGTTTCATCAAGCCTGCTGTCACAAGTTAATTTCAGAGGTTACTGCCAAGTGCACCTCTCAGAGATAGGTGTTTGAACACCGTGTTAGTAAGAAATTTCAAGCAAGTGCACACAAGATGCAGCACTAAGTAAAACATGTTCGTATCTTTTTTCTTGAAAAATAATTAGTGGGTTACGTCCAGCTTTCAAGTGGAAGGCAATGTTCGTAACTTGCACAGCAATCAAGTCTATATGAACAACTATAGAACCTCGAAAACAAAGAAAAACAAAAAAATGTGGAATGTGGTTAGGTTCTGAACAGAATGCAATGACGAACTAAACCACCCGATACCTGCAAACTATGAGTTACACGTAAGTGCACTGCAGGTGCCAGTGTGATTCAAGAAAGCTGTAAACCCAAATGAAATTACTTGAAAGGGGCCAGGACACAGAAATTAGGCAAGTAAGAGTATTCATTACATGACAGCCCCATAGGTTACTGGACATACAGAAAACATTTCAGAATATTTAAAGTTCCAATAATTACAAAAATATATCTTTTAATGTTTCTGATTTCTATCTGGTGACCAGGATACCTGGGTGACCGGGCGATGCCTGAACATCGAACTCTGAGAACACCAAAGCTCATTGCAAGGGACCTAATACTAGTACTATTTAGCGGTGCACTGTCGCGATTGCGGGTGCAAACCGCAGTTCTCCAACACCATTGTATTGTTTAAACACCAAGACCAAATGTGTTAGGAAATGAAGGAAACCTATTACATAATAAAAAACAGACCATCTTGAGTGAGCCAACCTTCACTGACTCCAACGAACAGTGAGATTCATTTTCTGGATCTTGGTTAGCATGTGGAGTGTGCAATGAAGAAGAAAGAAGTGCAGAATCCACGGTGCGCCCTATGCCCGTGCGAACATAGTGCCATCTACACATTCCAATGAAAAATCAGTTATTATTCAGCACTTATCCTATGTAGTCCTTCCTTTTTGTCCTTTTCCCTTTTGAGCTGTTTTTCACAAAGGAAATTTTTAATCCATGATAAAGTGGGAGAATCAAGATTCAGTGAGGAAAGTTTTGATATTAAATGACAGAGAGATACATGATCGAAAGCCTTAGAGTAATCAAAAATTATGGCATCATATTTGGGAGTTAGTGTTCATATTAACATGACTATCATGGGTGAACTCCGGCAACTGCCTCTAGCATGAATATCTTTTACGAAACCTGTACTGATCTTGGTAGAAAAAGTTGTTAGTAGATTCCAAAAGCGATACTACATGAGAAAATATTGGGTTCTTACAACTTGCATACAACGCTGGTTAATGATATAAGACGGTAGTTTCCCACAGAGTGACGGTCGCCACTTTTGTAGATTGGAACGACCTTCCCAACCTTCCGCCCGTGTGGGATGCAACCAGTGGACGAATGCTGAAAAAGTAGACTGCATATTACGGCGTGCTTAGGGGTAGCCCAGTGGGCACCGCGCCCGACTGTCATGCAGAGGTCCCGGGTTTGAATTTTGGGACCGGCAGATGTTTTTATTTACTCCTAAGACGATGCTTCTGGAAAATTTGAGAAGGCCGTGGTTAATTCTATATTTTAGTACGGAATGTTCGAGTACAGAATGTTCGAGTACAGAATGTTCTAGAAAGGAAAGTGCTATAAAAGAAGCCCCGCGTGGCCTTATGCAACCAGTTATCGCTTGTGCTCGACCCTGTTGCATTGAAGACACTCGACGCCTCCGACGTGCTGTTATTTCCCTCTAATTTGGGCAAAGTTCGCCCCATTAAACGTTCATTTTGTTCAGTTTTACTTTGCCTCATCACCTATTTTTGGTGACAATATTTCGCTGGTTACACCCTTGGTATTTTTTAGAATTTTTGTATTAATTGAGTCGACACCAGCCAAGCTGAAAATTTTGAGGTTATCATCAATATCGCAATTTCAGACGGTGTTATAGAAATAGTGTTCCTATACCTAAAATCGACATCTGGTACAAAAGGTAAGAAGGAACTATCTCCATCAGTAAAAGTAGACTAAAAGCAATTGTTCAAAACCGTAGGACATACAGCGTCCGAAATAACACTGCCATCATTGTTCATCAAGAGTATTGAACAGGATGACTGATACGAGAAAATAAGTTTCCAAAACGTTTTTTGGTTATTCTATAATATTAAAGGCAGGTCACAGTTATAAAATTTGTCTTCGAAGAAATGCATACGTTCGATACAGAGTTTGGCCCAAGAGTTATATTTGGTCCAGGCTGCCTCGACATTCGAGTTTTTGGCTATCTTTAATAGTCTTTTCTTTCTGTTGCCCTAGTTTTCAAAATCTTCCTTGTACCGGGGTTTAGTGCTGTCTAACCAAATACGAAAGCATAGAACAAAGGCAAGAATAAATTCTACCAACTTCTGTTTGGAAAGTAACTAGTTGTCATTAACTGTACAATTTAAAAAAAAAAATTTACAACATAATTGTCAGAAAATTTCGAGAGAGCTATGTTAAATTTGGCAATCACTGGGCCACAATACCACTAGCAGACATTAGTTGCTAGAATGACAGCAAGCTGAAGTTTTCAAATAACCAACCTGCAGCAAAAAGATGTTTGAGTGCTCCATCACGGCTGTGGTAGCGTGCCCCGAATGACCGGCATGGGATAACGGCTTTTGTAGAGGCATCGCAGCTGAGGACCAATGTTGGCAGGCTCCTAATGCTCCTAACTTGAAATCCACCAGGACGGGTTTTGGGAGCCGCTGTTTCCCGTGGTTGGCTCGAAAATGATCGGTTCAGTGGCGTCCCATGGTCCGTCCAGCACATGGGCCCCGTCATTGCTGGCGATGCTCAGAAGTATAGTCTGCAACAAAAATATGTGTGAGTGCTCCATCATGGCTGTAGTAGTGTGACCCCCCCCCCCCCCCTCTGAATTCAGCTTTTGGAGCAGGTGGTTCCAGTTCATCACCTTGTAAAAAGCGATGCAAGTACTATAGAAAACCCCGCAGTTCCTCAAAGTGCCATAAAAACTATTTTAACTGTGATTAAACACAGACAAATATTTGCAGCAAAAAGATTGTTGTTGGAAGTGTTGTAATAGAAGGGGATAGAAAGTAAAAACGCAAAACGCCTTTAAATCTCGATCCATTTACTAAATCAGTTCAGTCTTCGACAACTGCAGGGCAATAAAACTATTTCAACAGAGCGAATAAACCACACGTTGCAACATGCATTTTTCCTTAAAGGGATGGTGAACCGAAATTTGGATTTCAGGAAACAATGCAGGAGCTGTAGGTGGGACGCTAGAATCCCTACGAGACTACTCGTAAGGCGATATTTTGAATTGACGGCCGTATTTTTGGAAAAAGAGGTCAAGATTGAACGAGGCCGACGAGGGACGTGGCGTCAACGTATCTGGTTTTCTCCTCTCTTCGCTTCGCCCTATCAAGGCGGCGAGGCGGGGAAGACGCGAGACCGTTCCCTTTCCTTCTCGACTCTTCTCGGAGAAACAAGACGTCAACATATCTGGCAAATGCACCTCCTTTTTTAGAAAATATGGTCGAGATATCGCTATAAGGGTGATGTTTTGGTGTTTGTAGCATCCCTGCACGCTTTTGCCGCCGTGTTTTGTGGAATCGAGATTTCGGTTCAGCATCCCTTTAAAATGCAAATACAGCGAGGAAGAATCGTACGATTGTTCCTCAAGTAATTGGGGCCACTGAAACAATGATTGACACCTCACTTCCTCCCATGCAAGGCATCAATAATCGTTCCAGCCAAAGGGAAGCAACCATAAAGGAAAAGTAAAAGTTGAAAACTTTTCTCGGAAAGTGGCTACTTTTCGCGCAAGCACATATTTTAATGGTTGCTTTTACGTAGAGAAATATAAGCGAGTAACTTGGGGTTCCTTAATTTCATGAAAGGACAAAATTGTTTCCGTCTATGGCGGAGTGCTTGCTCAGCTCACCGTGGGACAGAAGTGGTTCGTGTACCTCAGTCCTATTTATTATCGAGCGGTAACATATCATATCCGCTGAAAGTATTTAATAAATCATAGTGGCAAAAGCAGGTGGCACGTCTTCGTCTGCTTCCAGCCAGCATCTAATGATGTCGGTGGCGCCATCCTGCGGTACGTTATGCAAGCACGGTCGTCGTTCGCCTCGGTAGGCCTACCGCGAAACGAACGAACCACTGGTCTCTATGACAATTGCCGGATCACGCATTCCCACTTCCTCGCTGCAGCGCGAGTTCGGCCACCGAACAACCATCTTGCACGTCAAAAAATTGTTTTTGGAACGTGGCGGAGGCTGGCGGCAGCGAGCTGAAGACGTTTTCTACTTGTTTGTCGTCATTTGCCAAAGAAGTTCTTTAAAACCCTGTGTAAGCCGTGAAACTTGCCGTTGAGAGAACGTGGACATTTTTACGGCAGCAGAGTGCCACAGGAAAAAGGCATAACTGGTCGAAAGCAAGTTTCACCGGTCTAGCGGCGTGATCAAAGCTTCCCTGGCCCAGAAAAGTGCTGTGTCTCTGTGCCTTCCCATGCTCAGATAACTATCAGGAATCAATGTGTAAATGTGCTTTGCGAGTGCAATGTACATGAAGCCATATGTGCTTCTGGAGCAGCGTTTTACTTTACTCTGACGGCTGTATTTGTAACTTCCGGCACTAGCGGTTCAGAAAGAGCTTGATCCAGTGTCCAGTGGCAACGAACGAGGAGAGGAAGGTACACATCACGACATTGTTAGCGCGAACACGACATCGGCACATTTTACTTCCAAATAGTATTAGCGAACACAAAATGTTTTTGCTTACATTATATGAGCTCTTTCCGTAGCAATAATAACTTGGATGACATCCCTTGGTTTCAAAGAGAAAAACTGGAAAAACCAGCGATCACTTGTTCGCACAAATAGTGTCGCACTCAGCACGTCTTTTTATCGTCGTTAGACGGTTTACAGAATATTGTGCACAACAGCTCCTCAGTAGGTTTATAATGATCAGTGCTGACTCATTATAAACCTACTTCATTGCACTTGACGTTTGAGCGCGACTCACCTAATTGGGATTGGCCAAGGGACTGCACACGACCGTATGGGTCGCGCTTCAAAAATTTTAATTCTCGCTGTCTTGTAGGTTTGCCTTCAAAAACCAAACTTGCTCCGCAGCGTTGCTCTATTTGTGCTGCCATGTGATTCATTAGAGCAGATATGGAACTTGGTTAATAGCCATGGTTAATAGTGCATAAGAGCAACCGTCCCCATATTGTTTTCCCCCTTTATTCATAGCAACTCGCCGGAACAGCTGGACGACCCAGAACTCCGTGCCCGATATATGATGCAATGACATATACGCGCGACACACCTTGAAAACTTTGCCGCGGCGCCGATTCTTGATCGGTATCCAAGCGCGCGAAGGCAGAGAGACGCAGCGCTTCGGCGTGCCAAGGAAGCTTTGATCACGCCGCGGTCAACTTGATCTCGACGAGTTGCGTCTTTTCCCTTCGGCACTGCGCTTCCGTAAAACTTTTCACGTGTTCTCAACGGCAAGTCTCACGGCTTACACAGGGTTTTAAATAACTTCTTCGGCGAATACCGACGAACGAGTAGAACACGTATCTTCAGCACGCTGCCGCCAGCATCCGCAACGCTCCAAATAGGCAATTTTTCGACATGTAACATGGCCGTCCGGTGGCCGCACTCGCGGAGCGGGGATGCGCGATGTGAAACGAACACACCACTGCCTAAGACAAGAACTTTTTTTTTTAATATATATATATATATATATATATATATATATATATATATATATATATATATATATATATATATATATATATATATAGACTAAAGAAAATATGACATGCTCTCTTAAATTTCAGCACGCGAGAGCGCCCATTATAATTATTCAACGAGCGCGGTTCAGTGTTTTTGATTTCTTCTGTTCTTCTTACGGCGCTGGAAAGCGAAAAGGTACGAACAGGAAGTGTTCGGAAGAAACCAGAACAAACCAAACACCCACGGCAATGAGCCCTTGTCCTGCACACGTCAATCGAGTCGAGTCTGATGCGAGGAAGCGTTGACCTCGTGCGACTGAGTGGGGAAAGCGGAAGCAACAAGGTTGAGCGCGTTTCCTGACACAACACGCGCTATCGCGTTAAGTTACGCGTCTTTCATTCCTTCTGCACTTCGATTACCTCTAAAAGGCGCATGCGAAAATGATCTACTTACCTTTTAAGTGCGGTTGAATGGTGACAGGTGATAGCGGCAACAGCGAAGTCATGGAAGGGCTGTCATCCGGACCGCCTGGGGTGGTTCCCGCGCGAGCGAGCGCACGCAGCGGTGTCGATGCTGCGGCCAGTAAACATCACGTGACGGACGTGTTCGTCCGCGAGCTGAGTGCACCGGCTTTCGTCTCCCTCCGCCGCTCCGATGGCGAAATGCCGCCAGAGCAAAGAGATCTCGCCTCGACGGCGTTTTGCTGCGCGCCGCTTCAACGCCTTCTTCTCTTCTTCTTTTTTTTTTTTTTTTTTTTTTTTTTTTTTTTTACAGCGTGTGTGTCTTGCGGGTTGGGCTCCGTCACTCCTAAGCTGAGAGCGTAGAGGAAGCTAAGGGGTGCCCGGTGAACTAATCGCACGTCTGTCCATAATCACGTGATCACGCTCCCTCCTGTAACCACGCGCAGAGAACGGGGCAGGTGGTAACTGGTCCGGTGGGCGCTTAGCTCGCCCGGCACTATCAGCTCAAAAATGAAGGGAGTTCCGCCTCAAGGACGCCGAGTCCGCTTACAAAGAGATTTGGAGATATTGGTGATGGTGTAGGGCAGTGTGGGGAAAACGGGTGGGGAACTGTCCTCTCATCACCCTCTCTCACCCTTTCCCAGGGAAAGATAGAGGTCTTGCACCAGGCCGAGCGACCTTGTAAGCATTCCGGCTTCGAGGCCGTCGGTGCGTGCGCCTTCCTTCACCCCCCCCCCCCCACGCCGTGCGGGGGAAGGGCGCTCGAATTCTTTCGTTTGTCTCTGCTGGTATCTGCTTGCCGGATATCCAAAAAAAAACAATGTGGTAGAGATTGCTTAGACATGACAGCTCTAGCAAGAAGACAAAAGGAATCTGGTAGACACGACGCTCCGAACTCAGCCTGAAGCCTAATGTCAACATTAAAAAGAGAATGATAAATCAAATGTCTCCCAACGAATAAAAAAGAGGCAATATGATTTTCAAGAAAATCGTCAGCCACTTTCGCGTTGCCTTGGAGCACCAGCGAAGCTCAAAAATAAACAAAACAGCAAAACATGCGCACAAAAAAAAAAAAAAAAAAACAGGCACGCAAACATGTGGATTGCGCCAGATCGGTAGTCTAAAATACCAACCACATGTGGGCGATCGTACGGGTGTAGCATTATAGCCTCACGTGCAGAATCCCTGTGCGAGCTTCAACCAGCATTGTTCCATGTCTTAAGCTAATACGTTGAGGGTCTACAAATGACGGCATGATTACGTTACACACGCTCGCGTGCACACTTGCTGTCTCTTAATTAAAAGCAGAATGCTCCGCCGTCACGGTGAGGACCCGGCCATGTGATCTCGGGATTCGCGTCATGGGCTTCTGATCAAGCTAGCCTTTTAAAGGCGGGGCTAAAGGGTGAGGTGTCAGTCGTGGGGCATTTGGCACGGGCTTTTGACATTGGGTGCTTTCGTGCACCACCAGATCGTACACAGGGCATGAACTTTCTGTAAAGCGGTCTCCCTTGTGGAACTTGGCAGTCCACTGTGATAAGCGTTCGTATGATTTTTTGCTAGATAAAATACCTATTCCGGGCAAGTGGGTACCGAAAACAGAGGGTAAAATTTTCGAGGCATTCAAAATCAGTGTAAAGAAGGATGACAATTGCATCAGTGCGTCGTCACTCGTTTCATCAAACAAGAAAATCAGATTCATTTGGGGTGAGGTATAATAATGTGTGTATATATGTTCGTGTTTTCCAAATAAAATTCAGTAGCCAGTAGCGCTCCGAGTGTGCACTCATACTTCTTTGTGCCCGTTTTTTTTTTTTTTTTTTTTTTTGCGTTTTGCAGTTGACGTTATTTCCGGCTAAACTCTGAATCAAAAACAACGTTATCGTCTGCTATCAGTGCCTTGGTGCCATGTTGGAGGCATTCGGCGTGTTATTGTGGCAGCAGTAGTGCCGTAAAGTCATAGAGCCGTCCTTGTATAACCACGTTTCAGAATATGTTCTTGTCCTGTCAATCGCACCGGGGTTCTTCACTGGACACGAAATGGAGTCCATAAACCCGTAGTTAGAGTTCGAAGCTTTTCTCTCGAGGTCATAGAGTCAACATAATAATCTGGAGCGAAAGGTCCCATGCATTTGGCCGCGACAGAACTGCGAGGCATTGACGCGGACATCGGCAGCCCCATTTGGCGGCCCCGATGAGCCCATATCGAGACATTTCTGATCGCAGTTTTCGGCCCCCAGAAACAAACATACGGTCCTCATATCAAGATCGGCAATGAAATAAAAAAAAATTCTTCATGCACCCTTTGCTCATGTGTAGTCGTAAAATGATGTACTTTTATCCCGGTCTCTGGAAAAAATGTGCTGAGGTTTAGTACGGGTCATAAAAGCTTTTGTCCGGCAGAGCTCTTGTTCGGGATTCATGGATTCATCAGCGAGGATGTTTACATCGCCCGCATGGATTATGGTCACGTGACCTTGTGACTATTATATGGAGCGCTATTTCCACTGTGGTTACGTGGTGGCTCCAATCTGTTGTATGGTTACAAACGACCGACCGGCGGACCGTTACGGACGCGTAAAGTGCGCAGGGCTCGCCCATAAATGCTACCACAAAGCAAGCTATGTTATGAAACGATACAACGCTCGTTTTGATGAAACCGTCGATGGGACAGCACAGGGTGCCGACGAGACGATTTTGTCGATGAAGCATCCTCCAACAAACTGATTGCCATAGCGGATAAAACACGTCGATAAAACCCATTTTCCGGATTGCTAGTTGGAGGGGTTATTAATCATATGATTTGCGTAATACCGAGGCAAGAGAGAGCGGGTGCACTACTGAAGGAATGCCCCCACTAAACAAGAGCTCACGCGTTGAAAGCATCCGCCACAGTAAATATATTCAAACCAACATGTCCGAAAAAAAAACAAAAAAACAGTACATTGGATAGTGTTTGGCGTTTTACAGCGATAGCTCTTCGAATCTCTAAAACTGGCGAACGGTTTCCACGTTGCCTTCGCTACAAAAACAGATCTCAGCTTAATATTTGAATGATTAACTGTCGTAAAGTGCCAACCTATGAAAGACTAATCGAAAATTATTCAATCAGTTATTAGCGCATCCTTCCCGCGGATATTTATTTGTTCTATTTATTTATAAAATACCTACGGTGTGCAGAGGGCATTATTTTAGGGATTAATTTCGTACATAAACTATCAAATTGTCACAGGTAGAGAAACACGGCGTCCGACTACATAAAAGTCCAGTTCTCAAATTGCAAAAAGAAAAAAAAAAAAAAAAAAACAGGAATAATAAGAAGGAACACGATCCATCAAGAGCACAGCACTCAAATATCACGCCAATATGGCACTATACAGGTATCCCTGGTGACCCGTATTCTCGGAGATCACTCCTATCACAAATCAATTTTTTGGGAAAAAAAGAACGAAGATTATTCACACAATTACAATATGTTTCTAAAAGTGGTAGCTTACGTTAAAAGCACTTACGCTACTTTCGCGAGCACTCTGCTCGTGAAATAGATGCGGGTGGCTTCCAGCTTTTCTCCTGCACTTCAAAATACTACAACACCACCAACATATATTTCCGCGCGAATGCTGCACGTGCCCGATGCTTGTCCTTAAACAGCGAAGGCTACCGGCACGAAAGTGCAGCCTTCAGAGGTGTTTTCGCGGAATGACCGCTTGCGCTAGAAATTTTTGTTTCAAAGGGAGGTTTATGCGCTAGCCCGCGCGTATCGCTGACTGGTTGGAGCTAGGAGCACGAGGAGCGCAAGCTCATTCTGTAGAACGTGCTATGAACACCAGGAATACCTCGTCTCAACTGAGCATGGACCTTTGTTGGTCACACGTGCTAAAAGCGCGAGCTAATTGTTTTGGATGACGCCTCGGCGGGCACACGAGCGCTCGCGGGTGCACAAGCACTGAAACAGCATCTGCGGTTCATTCGGAGGTGAAACTAAGTATAGCGCGTGATGCACGTTAACGACCTCAGGTTAGCGGTCGTACTGCACTATACTCTGTTTCATACTTAGCGTGCAACGCTGTCAGAGCTACCGGCGCGAGCGTGGGGCTTGATCTCGTTGATCATTTGCACGCGTTCTCGCTCAAACAAAACCATAGATGAAGCCACGCGCTCGCGCCAGTAGCTTTCACAGCGTTGCACGCTAAGTATGAAACAGAGTATAGCTACGCGTGTCTCATGTACAGCGTGAACCAGTGTCGCAAATCTTGAAAGGCAGACCGATCTCACGCCGAATAATCTCTCACGAACAGTTTGACCTTTCAATCGAGTGTACACCAACTCACTGCGTGTAAACAAGCACGCGTTTGCACACAAGAGCTCCGCGCACGACGCGCTGCATGTACCCATTTTCCGAAAAGTGAAGCGTTCGGCCATGCTCCGTTCAACAGGCTGCACCACCGCCTAAGCGCGACGCCATAGATTTGGTGTAGGTGGGACTCTTGTTTAATTAACGATTCACTATGGCACATCGACTGTAATTTCGCCCTCATTTGCTTTGAAATAATGTTTTCATCCGAAATACTATCCATAGATTACGAAGGACGAGTCACTGATCATTTATACGCCAGGCGAGCACGGGATGGCGGCCCCTCTCATTGGAAATGCACCGGTGATTTTGGCACGGATGCTTATTTCAAATTTATAATATAAGCACTCCTGACCTGTCCTATCAAAAAGATGTTTGCTTTTTTTGGCAGCAATGACAGCAGGGTTGCACAGAAGCATATATGCATTTAAGCACGTCCCTTATTATAGAGAAAATTTAATCGAGAAAAGTAATTAAGGTAAATTAACGTAAAGTTCTTTTGTATAAAAATAAAAAAAAAAATTCTGCCATATAAGTGCACACGTCAGTACTTAAATGATTGTGTTGTTATCCATGAAGCGCGCGAGAAAGACCTTCTTGAGAAAAAATGTGAAACAGATACTTTAATAAATATATTAATTAATTCATTTATGTATTTTCCGTGTTCACAAACATAACAAATAAATTATCGTTGTCCTATATATTTATGCATAATTGCGCATGGAATACCTACTATCAATGACACATTCATAGTGTCACTAAATCTTAGTTCTGTGGAGATGCCAAAACGGTATTCGGTCATATATTCCGAAACCGTTCGTAAAATCAAAAACAGAATTAAAAAAAAAAAAATGGCAGCGCTATTCTTCCTAGGCCCCATCGTTCGCAAGGCATCCGTTCTAAAGTTCCGGGAAGCTTGCTCGTGGGCAAAACGATCTTGTTGCTTTCAAGGTTGGAGGTTTCGCGCGCAGAAAGTGATGTCAGGCGATAACAGGCCGGAAATTGATTGTAGAGGTGAGCTCTTATTTCGTTCATCTCTAAGTTGACAATGCGGTGAAGCTAAGCGTTAGCCAACCATTCAGTGGCCTGACTCCTATCGCTTGATTTCGCTCGCCTCGCGTGTGTATGCGGAGAAGGGGTGACCACGTGGTGCGAGACTGACAGTCAAACGGTCTAACAAGCACGTAGCTTCCACCGCGCTGTCAGCTTACGGGGGATAAAGCCCCCGATCCATGACTAAAGGCTTTGTTTGGCAACTGAGGACAGCGTATGCTTCCGAAGGCGGTAATCCAGGGAATCCGGACTCAACGGGCGCCTCGCTCGTTCCTTGCGCACCTCGCACCCAGCTTGCACTAATGCTCCATAGAAAAAAAAATAAAAAAAAGAGAAAAATATTAACGAACTTTAGTGTCCGCAGCATGCCCATTCCACACCATCTTTTTTGTGTTTATTTATTTGTTTTTTCGAAGTTTTTTTTTTTTTAAGTTTTTTCGTGAAAATATTTGCGTCTTAAAAGAGCTGGTTGGTCGGTGCTGGTTTGTTGTCGATTCGGTAACTAACAAACACAGGAGACCAAATTAAAGTTCACAATCTTTCCACATCATGACTTTCAGCTGGCTGGATTGGTACCAAGACCAAGCTTATAGGTAAATTTGGCTGTCTCTAAAAGACAGATTTATTTATCTTCTAAATTCCTCTAAATTTATTTACTCTCTAATTTCCTCTGGGTCCTCTAAATTTCCGCTTGCGACACTTCCCTCACTTCCGAAGCACTTCGATGGTGAAAAATTTTTTGTGAATCGGATTTCTTTAGCTGACGGATGCGGCAGGCTATGCTTCTCGGGACGCGCTGACCCACGTCTTCTGTACAGCCCATTTAGGGCATTCGGACGGCACTTCAATGCGTGCTTAGAGTGCCATCGGACGTGGGCACTTGAACGCTTGGCAAGAGTACCACGGCACTCTAGACACAGGCTTTTTCAAAGGCCATGCTAGATGGAGGAAGCTACCGCTAGTTACAGAACATATAGACAATTTCGCTCATTCATTTTAACTGAGCTTCTGTCGTCCGTGTTTCGTACCTCGGGGACATTGAACATAAGAAGCTTAGCATACTTTTTAACATATCGTAGGGCGACATAGAGCAGTCTACGTTCTCCCCCAAATAATTGAGCTATCGCTTGCTGTGTAGAATCAACTGAACGTAAGGTGAACCCGTCAATGGCAGTTTACATGTGGCTCTGTTGGACAGCGAAATAAGACTTCTGTAATACACACTAATGTATCTATATTTAAAGCCAGTGAGATCCGTACCACAAATATCGATATCCGGAATGCTACACGGTGCTTCCGCTGTACTTTAGGAACTGTTTGATGAACAGCGGAAAAGAGCAGCGATCTTGAATGTTCTCTTATATCGAAAACCTTCCTGTCAAGGGAGCTTCGGAGAGTGAGGTTAAAACAGTTAAAGGATTTAGCAAACTGTGCAGAGTTAAAGGTTTAACCCCCCAGAGCTTTTCTTGAACAGAGCAGAAGACTAATCGACTCCCTCGTTTCGGAAAGTAAAATGTAAATATTGAAAAAAAAAGGTAGTAGTCAAGCCAAGTTTATTTAATGACTCAAAACAAAGACCGCATAACAAGTTTGGAAATCATCGCTAACAACTTTTCCAAACGCTCTGGCTCCGTCGTTTATTTTCTCCACGGCGGTGAAAATAAGGGAGCCCCTAGTGTCACGTACCATAAACCTGGCTTGCCGCCATGTATAGGTTTTTTGAACCTATACATGGCTTCGAAACGAACGCCGTGTTTAGGGCGACGCTTTATGAAATGGTCGTCACGTGGCGTATGCAATAGACCGCGCGAAGCCGACCTCTTCTGTCACGGAGGGAGGTTTTCCTCTTTGCTTGCTTTTAATGCGAAGGTGGAAAAAATACTTTTTTTTATACATATACCTGTTCCTACGATCAGTGAGGTCGGGCTCAGCGGTAACTTGAAACGACCCCCCAAAAATATAACAATGCCCCAAAAACATCCCTGGGCTACATAACAACCCTAGGCACTTATGTAACGAAACATAATCGCACACGCGCGTCAGCATCCGCTCATACACCCGTTTACACACTGATCTACATGTTTATTGTTTAATATATCTGTGTAGCAAAAACATTAATTGCCTATTGCTTGGATAAAGGAGTGTCCCCCGCTCAAATGATCTTCCTGCCGCAGGTAATAATTAAAGGAGCGATGCAACAATTTTTGTACTTTGCGCAAATACCGCTTAAAACGGATCCCTAACGTTAATGACTTATGAAACACGCGTTCGTTTTTCACCCCACGCAATAGAAGTCCCAGAAAAAAATTAAAGACAAACGAGCAGCGTTCACCCCCTCAACTCGCAGCTAGTACAAGCGGCCACGTGATCTGAAGCCGATTATATGCCGCCAGTGTTGATCATAGCCACGCGCTGGGGTTGGCAAAGCGCAGGACACGCGCTGAGTTCCAGACATTGTTATGGCTCGGCTGTTGTCGTCGTTGCAGCGATTGGACACGGGTCACTACACACTAAACATCGTAACACCCTTCTGGGTGTAAATGGCTTGTCCTATAACTAACACCCATTTGGGTGTAGCAAAACGCCCTAATCAAAGGGCGTTATTCCTAACGCCCCTAAAATAGGGTGTTTTCCCTAACACCCTTAAAGGACGGCGTTATTCCGAACACCTTTCAATTAGGGTGTGATTCCACTGTACACCTTTTCATTAGGGCGTTATGTTTGCGCAGTACGCCCTCTAAATTGTGTGTATCACCGCAAGAAAGGGAAATAAAAAAAGGCGCGATTACCAACACCCATAAAGTAGGGCGTAATAACCCAAAAGAGTGCACGAGAAAATGACTGCAAATGCCTGGTTCACTTTTTATTTTGTTAATCAAAGTTCTAACAGGTTCTACAAAATTCTCTATAGACGATTGCAAGCAGGTCATCTGGCCGCAGCCATGTCTCTGCTTATGCGGGCAAGTGCGTGCAATTACAAGCGTGCCAAAGGGCAAAGCTACGTTCACGCGCACGTCATCAAAATTGGCGAAGGCAAGACTGAAAGAAATAGTTCTCTTTTATCCTCGCAATTCCACCACGACCGAGACGCTTCTAAACCAGTGGCGGTCCGTGCGCGTAAGGTAATAAATATTTCAACCGGATATTGTTTCATAACCCCTTCAAATTGTACAACCGAAGGCCCTAGTTGAATCTCCAACTGTACTTTTCTTGTGACGTTTATGCTTTCTTGCACTGGTGACGTGGACAAAACTGACAGGCTTGCAAAGACGGTACGACCGGGAGTTGCTATAGACGTCAGCGGCAGTTCATGTTTGTAAACCGTAAAATGGTCTATTGAAACGGAAGCAGGGAGCCTATGTTCGACAAATGTTTCGTTACTCCTTAAAATAAACGGAAGTGGCGGAAGTGACGATATGGCGTTTGATTGGTTAGAGGTTCAAATGACGAAAGTTACCTATTTTCGCCATTTGACCTTCCAACCAATCAAACGCGATATCGTCGCTTCCGTCACTTCCGTTTCTTTTTAGGAGAAATGAAACATTTGTCGAACATAGCCCCCAATGTACTACTATCAGAAGCATGCTTGCGGAGTACTTACAAAAAAAACAGCGATCTCATGTAATCCGTGATAGATGCATAATCCGATTCGGGCAGCACATAACTATCCACAAACACAATGTCGAGGATGAAGGCGATCGCTCACACTCAGCGGAAGTTTCGCGGTCGCCGATGAGCACACCTCTGTCGTGATAGATGCGTAATCCGATTCGGGCAGCGCAAAACAACGCAAACACAATGCCGAGGTTGAAGGCGGTCGATCACATTCAACGGAAGTCTCGCGGCCGCCGATGAGCAGCTCTTTGTCGAAACGCGTCCAACAAATACAGCACAATAATTCCATGGACTCCGACGAAATAAACGACCATTTCCGAAAAGTTGGCATGGATGTATTCCGGCCGTTCACAACGAAAAATCACGGCCGCGACTCAAACGCACGAAAAACAGGAATGAGGAATACACTGACGGGCGCCCCCTTTTTGTAAACCGGACCTACGTGGCCCCTACAACTCGCCATAACTTGGCATACTGTAAAGACTACGGCCCCAGTAGCCCATCAGGGCGTCAGAGCGAATCACATGACAAATTTTCGTCCAAGCGTCCTTGTCCTACGGGGAACGGTCACGTGTTTTGCGCCACCGCTCTGATTTGCTAGAAGTGGACTTCGCACGCGCTCACAGCAACACGAAGACACAAAAGAAGGTTTCGAGGCTTATCAGAAGACGAGGTCAAAGGGGGTTGGACAAAGCCGCTAATCTCCCTCTGCTGCTTTGTATTGCCACCTGGCCCAGGGAAGGTCGCGAAATCGGACTCGCCAGGGCTTGCTTTGCGTAGTACAACCTTGAGCGTCTCAAACTGCCACTCCTGTAGACGCGCATGATCTGGTACGGACCGCGAGATCACAAGATAAATACAAAAAAAACATTTTTAACGCCGCCGAAGACGGGGTTTCACGTGTACCAAAGAAAAACCGTAAAAAAAAAAGCGACAAAAAGCTAGATATTTTGGTGTCATTACGCAGAGATAAGAGTCGCGTCCCTGGGGGTGTCATTAATCCGGCACTTTCGATTGTCTTGCGACATTGTTTCTTCAGAGCTACACTCCAAAATAAAGTATCAGTGAAGGTGCTATCGGTAGTGCGAAACCCAGTCAGGTGAGTTTGTAATATCCGAAATGAGGGCCCCACAGCTTGTTCAAGTCTTCAGCTTAAAAGGTCTTTCTCAGGTTAAGAGTAAGCAGATTCTATTTCGGTTAATCTTGCTTTGTATTGTTTTTTTTAACGTCGGATTTTAGACAGTCAGGAAATAGAAATAACTCGCCGGCATAGCCGATTCACGCAGGACACTCTTGACAGTCAACCAAAAACGGCGCCAAGTACGGTATGTCAGGACAGCGTCGGCGCGACCCATCCCATTTTTCAGATATTGGCTAGACCAAAATAATATCGACACAATCTTTCCGATTTAATTCCATAACAGCGCAATAGTGTGCTGCCTAGGCTGTATATTTACACGTCTTCATTCATTTTTTTTTTTTTTTGCGAGCGGAGATGATTTTTTTTTTTTTTATAATCAAGGTTGAACCGATAAAACTGATGCACGCGCGAAACGTAATTTTAGGCTCGTGTCGAACGAAGAGTTCAATAGGAGTTGCAAAAACTATTCTCTAGCACTTCCTAATCATACGCGACTCCGTGTGGCGATTAATTATACTCGATGTTTGAACCGCCGTACATCAACAACAGTTTCACCAAGGCAATAAATATTGCTTTGTATTGTAATAAAGCAATAAATATTGCTTGCATTGTAATCTGCCTTTTGTCCTGTTACCCTTGACCTAGTGTCCAAATAAAAACCAATTCAATTCAATATGAACGGCTATGAAATCATGGGTGTATTTGACAGCATCACCATTACGCCCCTTTCACACCGTGTGGATGAAAGGCGTAAAATGCACCCAAACACCCTTTTTACACGATTTCAGACACCATCGCTGCAAGTGGGGCGTAAAGAGGGCGTGCCGAGGGTGTACAACATCAGCACACCCTTTTTACACCCACCGATATTCAGAAAGCGTGTAAAAAGCCTGTAAAAAGGGTGTTTTTTCCTAACCTACACCCTTCTTACACCCTTTTTACACGATTATGGGTGTTACAATGTTTAGTGTGTACCCGAGGTAGCGATTATCACGAGCCCAAGTCGAGTGCCCACGCAATGCTCGGGACCAATCTATGAACCGCATTCAAACATCGTCACTTGGGTGTACTGCGATCCCCACGGTACGTCACCAAATTTTGCGAAGGAGAGATTGAATGAAAATGATCGCTTTTGTCCTTGAAATTACACCGCAACAAAGGAGTTTCTTGGCCAGTGGCGTTGCGTGCGAGTATCCTTGAGTCCCAGGTGTGCCAGTAAGCTCGTGTCAAGTGAAAAACATTTCAATTGAATATTGTTGCACAGCTCCTTTAAGTTAATAAATACTGAAAGATAAACCCGTCAAGGCAGGCTGTACCAACTCATTTATTAAAACATCCTTGCCCATCTCCCTCCCCCCCCCCCCCCCAAAAAGAAAAAAGAAAAAAGAAGAAAAAAAAAGAAAAAAAGAAAGGCGGATAGGAAAAAAAGGTTTCCCCGAGAAAACGAAAAAAATACCTGCGCCGAACAGCGTCGAACTTGCGCCGAACCCATAGCGGCGCCATCTATCGACAGCCCGTGATATCGCGAGGAGAAACTAACTCTCGTTACAGTTACTCTCGAGGTCGAGGGAGGGTTAAGGGAGAGTATCATCGAAAGAAGCGGTCGGGAAAGAGTAACTTCCATGCAGATAGAGTTAAAGGAGAGTAAGTTAGGGCACTTACTCTCCCTTGACACCTTTTTTTCTTAGAGTGAAGCGTTTGTCCCGTGCACACCCTTCTACTTTGTCTTGGTTTCTTGTGCGCTGTGTCGAATCCAGAACACAAGTTATGGACTCTATTTTATAACAGCTTATGACTATTTACACCTTTGGCGTACAGGATATGCGCGAGGAAAGGAATCGGAGTTAGCACTGGCGCACATTGAGTACCTATACATGTCTCCAAGACAGACGAGGGTTGAGAGGCCAATTATTTATGAGAGTGGCAAAGTGTTAGTTGCGCAATAAGAAGTGCAAGGAATATTTATGATCACGCATTTATCATCTTAATTATGACGGAAAATATCGGCATTTCCAGTAGTCATCATGTGTGTTTCTTGAAAGCATCGTGCTCTGCCTTCATAACAAATCCAAAACAGTTGATTTTGATTATATGGAGAAATCATTTTTGCGGTATAAGCAATCGCTCGATTTATTTATTGACAAATTTAACGATACTATACATTATGCTCGGCCTCATGTCTGGAGTCGTTAAATTTTCTTAATATATTCTTTATTTATTTATTTACATATGCAGCTGATCGCTTATGAGGGATCGTAGCATGGTGGAAAGACATAAAACAAAGCATAAAAGTACAAAGGAGTTACATCAAGCGGAACACAAGGCGGAAACAAATGCGCTGACACTCTTTACTAATAGTTTTGTAAGGAAGCCCGTTCCATTCTGCAATCGTATGGGTAAGAAAAAAAAATTTAACTATTGATGCATATGCGGTATTATAAGATTTAATGGTAAGCGGGTTTCTTCCACGGGCTGCGTGCCCAGTATAAAAAAGATATATTTATCTACGTTAATCTTATACTGCCCTTTAATTAACTGAAATAAAAATCGAAGTCTGCATGTGCGGTTTCTTTTTTGGATTAAGACAAACCCAAGCTTTTTGGTAAGCCCTGAAATGTAAGCTTTTCTATAGGAATGAAAAACAAATCTGACGGCTTTGTTTTGTATTCGTTGCATGTGGCTAATACTTACTTGAGTGAATGGTTCCCAAATAATGTTGAAATATTCCATAACAGAGTGTATTAGAGTTTTGTACGCCAGAACCCGAGTGTCCGTAGTGGCTGAGTTTAGCGTCCGTCTAAGAAAAAAGAGTCTACGGAAAGCGTTAGAGGGAACAAAATTAAAGCGCTTATCCCACCTAAGATCAGAACAGATCCAGAGACCCAGGTGCTTGAATCCATTCCCCTTTGTTAGGATATGCTCATTAAGACGACAGGGGAATGAAACTGGCTTTTTTTTTTGTTGTTATCCACTGATATACAGACGCTTTTATCATAGTTTACAGACATTTGCCAGGTATTATACCACTTCAAAATCGTATCTCAATCATCATTAAGCCTAATTTGGTCATCAACACATGTAACTTGGTTATAGAGCACACAGTCGTCGGCATAAAGACGTATTTTAACAAATATCGTCAGGAATAATTACTTTATTTAGACACAAAGGCGTTGGCTCCCCGGTTGAAAAACGCGTCAAAGACAGCTTGTCAGTGCCTGGCAAAAGCGCCTGAAGTACACAAAATTTCACTCTGAAAAGAAGCCGTGTGCATGGATAGTACTCAGCGTTATCGATGCTGGATTTACTCTGAACGCCACTGAAAGTAAAAAACATATCTGTTCGAAGAATTAAAGATTTGTCTACAGAAATCTATAAAGTGGTGCCTGGCATTTGACTTGAGCCAAGCTAGCTAGAAGTCAATTGTCTTGCGCCATTTAATTTTACTTCGCAAATTATACGAGAGAAAGAGGTCAGACTTACATTGACAGGTTTGTCCCTTATCATATTGCCAATGCGTTGTAAGAAAATATCCACATAATAAACTACAAGTTCTATACAGACCTGTTTCGTTAATACCAAACCCGTTAATATAGATATCTCTCTATACATCCGGGTAAGAACTGGGAAAATACATGCATTTCTGCCTCATTATTACGAATTATGTACTCACATTAGGGACGCTCTTGGCAGGAAGGGAGGTGTCCATATTAACGCGGTATTACTGTGCCATCTTTTTTAACGGATGTCTCGCGAGCAACATAGGTATATGATCTTAGCAGAAAAAATTATGGCTTTTGCTTAACGTGACTTCGTTGTTGGTTGGTTGTTAATTGAATACCCAGCATCTTTTTATCGTGTTTATTTCATGTGTCATGCATAATGTGTTTGAAATAAGTTATCAAAGCTCCGTGTTGTGAAATCAAAAACCCATTCGAGCTGATATTTAACAGCTTTTTGTCTGTGACTCCCCTTTGACTACCGGAAGGATGAGCAAAGGGTTGAGTATGCCCATCTCACGGACATATTCATTCATTTGCTGGCAAGAAATGTATGGCAACAAACACATTGTCGAGAGTGATAACCGCACGATTTAAATTATTATGAAATGGCCGTAACAAACTCTCTTAGCTAGTAGTAGAGATCAAAGCGGCACAGGTTCTCACTCGAATACTTACCGGAACTTGTTTGGTCGCGGAGCAAATAAGTTCGGAGCTCCCGAGAGAGGCGATTTGGGCTGCGACAAAGCGCATGTCGTTTGAAGGTGCCAGAATCAAATGAAGATTCTGGCCTTAAGACGTCTTACCATTCTTATAATGGAATTATTGCGGTGTCTTAATAATGTCGTATATAGCAGCAAATGTCGTATATAGCAGAAACAAATTTAGGTCCTATCTGCCTGACATTTATTGCGGTAATTTCAAGTCTCTTTTCTTTTGTTTGCGTAAACGAGAGTTTTAGGGAACCGTCTTTGCACAGACGACACGATACGATGGGTTCTCCGGTATGGGACTGCGCATGCGCGACTTACCGTAGTCCAGTGACCGAACCGTAAGCTGTGTTCAAAGCGGCTGACATCAGAAGTGTCTCGAGTCGTTTACGGAACGGCTGTTTCGCTGTGGGAGGCAGCTTGTCGAAGCTTTAAACGTGATTGAAAGCCTTGGTGGTTGTTTCTGAAAGGAATGTCATGGTGGCGGTGAGAGAATCAATTTATAAGTATAAAACATACATTTCCCCTGTCTGTGCTACGAGTTCTTTATGACTCTGTTTTGTGCTACTATCAATTACTGTTTTAGGTATGGAGTAATGCAACTGTTACAAATATTCGTTATCTTCATATATTACAGAAAATGGTAATTCATATTCTTACCAATCAAAACCACATGGCACTTCTCTTTGAAAAAAAAAAATAGGTATTGTCCAAATGACGCATTTTTCTGAATATAAACTTGTTCTCGCCTACAAAACCGCATTAAGCAAGCCAAATAGCACTCTCCTTTCTCTTTCTTCTCACAATCAAAGCCTTTTCATATGTCATCCGTCATGCAGGTGTCTGGACTCTCCCGCGCTACAGGACAAACTACGGGAACCAGACTCTTAAAGTCCAGCTCCCCAAAGTATTAAATAGTGTGGTATCATTGGGTATCAAACTTGAGAATGTGTCTAATAAATTTATATGTCTCCCCAAGGTAAATTATAATAGATGAATTATGTGCGGTGAAATGTTGTTCCTTTATTGCTGCTGTTTTTGATATTGCTATAAATAAGTTCCGCTGCTGTTGCTGCTAGGGGGAAGAGGAGGCTCTGTCAAACTGTTTTGTTCCTCTTTTTTCCCCTCTTCCCTCTCTTCTTGTTTGAAGAGACGTCAGTGAACTTTGAATTTGAATTCACGACACATAAAAAAGAAAACAAAGAAAGCGCGAACAAGACACTAACGCTTCCCTAGAACCAGATTGTTTGTTTCCCTCAGTTTGCGGGAATGTGGCATAGATCAGTTGGTTGAAGTGTCGCTCTCCCATTTTGACGAAGAGGCCGACGACACGGGCTCAAACCCTGTCCGATGACCCAGCCGTTAGGGGTTAGGGTGTCCGGGATTTGCAGTGCGGAGTGAAGATGAGCTACGTCGGTTTACTGGAAGCGAAGTTGACGTAGTACATTCACTTCATCCAACGACGCCAGGTCGAACGTCCCTGGCCTCGCCATGAACACTCTTCTTCTTTTTGGGGTAGCCAAGTCAAATAAAATGACATTTTTTTTAAGGTTTACTCGCCGAAAAAAGCCAATTCGAACTCATCGGCAAATAATTCAAGCCCCATGATTGCCGCGAAGATCGACCGACTGCTCCTTTAGCAGACGAACTGTTCAGTCAAGGGGGGGACGTCGCCGCCACATTTACAGCTCCTAATCTAGAAAAACAAGACAAAATATGGTTAGCTCCACAAATTTGGATTCAGGCTATTTCTGAAAAGAGAAATGTTTTTCCTTCAATTCTGTGAAATTACCAAATACTCCTACCCCCATGAAACATGCCCCTCTTTACCCATGTTTACGAAGTCATTAAACATTTTTGTTGCCAGGGGGCGCGACCAGCACCGATCGTATGCAAACGCGGTTCCCTAAAAGCCGTTTCATGGAAAACAATCCGTAAGAGCTCCCGATCCGAGGTACCGATCGTTTGGTCTATCGACCGTGTTTTATTCCGGTTTCCTAAAACTCTCTATTGTAATTATCGTCGTTGGCGCAAAATGCTCTAAGACGAGTAGAATTTCTAGAGATTTTTAAAAACGCATTGTACTATTTTGGAGAACAAAACAAACAAATGAAAGCTGTTTTTGGTGAGCCTGTGCGCGACAGAAATGCAAATGGAATGTATGTTTCATTTTATCATGATCTTTTTTACGGCGCCATACACTCAGTTGTGTCAATCTACAAAGCTCTTAATTATATTTCGCAACACAGGATAGCCGAACTGCATGAGTATTCCCCGCTCACAACATGAAATTCTGAAAGTCTCACCAATGGAACAACATATATTGTACGCACCCCACGGTGCCGCGTTATCTGAATAGGATCTGAAAAAGGTCTCAAATTGCACAGCGTAGCAAATTACATAGCACATTAATATACAGTGACAACGATAGTCATTTCACGATGATCGGACGGAATCTTGCTTGTTTTGGGGCACGTTTTGAAGACAGCTGCTTTTTTTGCACAGCACCTAAGGAAATGAACGAACGTGTCTAGTTCGTCCCCACACCACGAACCCAGCCCTATCAGCTATTGTTTTTTTCCGAAGACCGGGAACGTAGCCGGGAAGGCGTTTCTATATATATATATATATATATATATATATATATATAGAGAGAGAGAGAGAGAGAGAGAGAGAGAGATACCTTTGTTATATATACCTATGTCTTTCGTTGTTGCCATAGCTTGTTTGATTTCTCTTTTTGCTGCCACCGTGTGCCGAATTGTGAGGCCGCGAGGGCCTTGTCAAGTCAAATTTTTTTCACTTCTTAGCCCTTGCAGCCCACATCAACTCTTGATGTAAAATAAAATATTGATTGAAATTGTCAAATATCGAAGGCTCCAAGAATAGTTGTTCTGGAAAACCTTTGATTTTCCGAAACCTGTGAGCAGTAGACTATAATAGGTTGAGTTTTAAGCACTCAAAATATTACAGGTAGCTTTCAACCCCAGTCGGTTTTTATGTACCATCTTCCGACTGAAAGTCTAAACTTTGGACGCACTCCCGACGATGCAGTAATGCTGATTCTACGCGCTTTTGGTATTTCACGAATGGCATTTAATGACAAAACATCATATTGATAGACAAGGAGCGTAGCTAAAAGCACTACTATATCTAACAAACCACTCACGCTCAGTGTAGGCGTCAACTCGTTACATGAACGGGCGGTACCGGCAACGCGTAACGTTTTTCTTCAACGCTGTTAGATGCTAGTTACACTTTCAAAACAGTAACGGATAACGTTACTTATTTCGAGTAAGGTGTGACATAGTTGGGTCACACACTACTTCTTCCCATGACTTAAAAAAAAAAAACGTTTTGCGTGTTATTTGGGGCCATGTGGGTTCTTGCGCTTTCTGCGTTTTTCTCCGCATTTTTTCCCGTGAGTATTCAGATGGCACCGTTAGCAAAATAAGGTAATTATCTTGCTATGATTTATGCTACATACACTAATGTTAAGTTTATGTAGACTGACGACACTGTTGGTTGAGTTAAGGAACACCGAAAGACACAGGTGGGACGAGGGACGACCCACACCTTACCGAGTCCCCCTCCCCCCCCCCCCCCTCCCCCGTGTCTTATTCTTTCGGTGTTCCTCGTGTTCAGTTTCTGCGTTAGCAGGGAGCGGCCTAAAGAACCAGCACATTTGTCACGCTGAACAGAATTCCAACTCGAAACGTACATACCTGAAATTGGGCAGGCAAACGTCGTTTTGTAATAATATATATATATATATATTTTTAAGCTCAATTTGGATGTGGTGAATTATTAAAAATGGAGGAAACCCGGCTCACCTGCCTTTTTTATGTCCTACACTGGATGTTCGTAATGTGCACACTGCTTGTCGAGCTTGTTCCCAGGTGATAATTGCTAATATATTTCGTTATCGCGATTGTCCTGCTCGTTGCCTGCCTCTATACTATTGCGTCCTCGGCGTTTCGGGGTTCAGCAAACAGCTCGGGAGCGAGTTCGCAAAACAATGTGCAGGCGACGAGAAGGCTCGTATAGGACCGTGGTAAATGCAGATAAACATCTCTATATACAATATAAATTCATTCGTCATTCTTTTCCATTATTTTCATATTTATGAACCGATCCTCCCTCCGCTTCTTTCTACATATACCTCGATGCGCCTTTTGCTCAACTGTTTTGGTTTACGCACATTAACGCGAACACCGTTTATTCATCGCGTATACTCTTGGTTTCCCGGTGCAAAATGTCATGTGGGTACTAATGCTAACGCATTATAATATTGTTTTCGATCTTCACCTTGTTTCAGGAGGTTTAGTGAGTCGTTTTGAAACGAACGGTTTGTTTTCAAACGCATTGCCGACGGCAATGCATGCGCGAGCGAGTCGTTCGGGACTTTCGGATACGTTTCTCGTTCGTTTATCCCACTCCGTCCGCGGGAGACCGCCACACGGTCAGCATCGCAGACGACCCGGGGAAAATACAAGATGGCGGTCGCTTCAGCGACTGACTGCGCCAGACCACCCGAGCGTTAGGCTTAGGATAGCGGAAGGCGATTTGTCATCCTGCTACTTATTGCTTAATTTGAGAAGTCGAAGCAAATAAATTCCAGGACTGCTCACAACGGCAGGCGATCGTCAATGATGTAAATTATCGTGTGTGACCAAAGTTTCGTGATTCGGGCTAACTAGCAGCCGTGGCGACTGCGAGCAGACGAAATGATTTGTTTCGAAGGCACACGACGGCTGTGTTCCAAATCTTACCCAAATGGATCCGAGTTACTCCGGCGGATCGTATCACGTGACAACACAGAATGAAAAACGCTGGACGCGGATAGGTTTTAGAACGCGAAGGGTACACAACCCTCACCTTGGAGTAAGATCGAGTAAATTTTGGAACACGGCCGACGTGAACGACCGTTCAAGTTCAGGAGGATGGAGACGCAGTATCGTCCACAAAGCAGCCGAAGAGGAAAGATCATTTTTGGCATTCGACCCCGACGTAACTGTAATAACGGAAACTTGGTTACACAGCCAAATACCAGATAGTGATGTTTTCCTAGAAGGTTTTAATGTGTTCTGGCGTGATCGCGGTTCTAGGAGGGAAGGGACTGCCCTACTCGTGAAAGACAGCCTTGCATGCATGTTTATTGAGCACGACTTTGATTTCGAAATGGTTTGGCTTTCCGTTCGTAGTGGCTGCCAGTCATTGCTCATAAGAGTATTGTAAAGGAGTTCTCGTGCAAGTACTGATGTTTTTACGAGGTTATCGGGTTTTCTCCAAGCCAAACCCCCAAAAACAGTGTCATCCCCAAGGAACAATGTTATCCCAAGGACACCCGCGAGCACTTGAGGCTATGTGTTGACATAGCTTTTAGCAATAAGTTGAACCAATTTGTAACATGCCCTATGCGCAGGTGGAATGACAGCGAATCTTTTCTCGATCTCGTGTTTTTATCTGAGGCGTTAGCCAAAAATATTGTTGACGTATCGATTGACGGGGGGATATAGGATAATTCAATAGTTTTTTGTGACTTATAACCATTTCAAAGTACGCGTACAGAAAATCAGTTATACAGCAATTCACTCGGGTATATGACGTCGACATTCTTGATTTGCTCAGTGAACCATTTGAAGAGTTTTCTCTGATAGGCAAAATTAATGGCGAGTGTGTCGATAAGCAATGGATATTTTTTAAGCGTGTAGTCCTAGCATGCACCGAAAGGTTTGTTTCTGAGCTCGCAACAAAAACAAAGTAGCGAAATCAATGGTTAACGCGCGACATTTTACACGTTAAACGCAAAATACACCGCATAGAAATTTTGCAACCACGCCCACGTGCTCAACGAAGAACAGATCATGGCAAGCAAAACTAACCGCTTTGTTTTTCGATTTACGCTGTTGATAACAGATGTACAGCTACCATTTTTTTTTTTGTGACCACTGTCAAATTAGTAATTTGGAGGTTTCTGTAGACGGTATTTTTTAGAGTTTACTTCGACTGGATGCTAAAAAGTCATGCGGAAAAAATAAAATTCCTAACGCGTTCTTACAAGATTATGCGGAATGGTGCTAATAATTATATACTCTGTTTAAGAACTGGCGAAGTGCCACAAAATTTGAAAGTGACCAAGCTAGTACCTATACATAAGAGCGATGACAAAAATGTTGTTTCCAACCACAAACCTATGTCGCCCTTGAGTACAGGCAGCAAGGTTTTTTGGCATTTCATTTTTAAACAGATCTTAACCTTTTGAGAATCCGCAGCATTTTTGCTAGAAGACTAGCGTGGTTTCCGACGCGAGTGAAACAATTTTTCTACACTTTCCACAAATTTGCTGCCGTAATTTATAATGATGGTCGTAGGTATATATATATTTTTTTTACTTCGCGAAAGCTTCTGACATTGTCTCACATCGTAAGTTACTGTATAAGCTTAAATAGATACTGGGAAATGACTGTCTAGTACGGACCGTCAGCAGTATGTGAATGTTGGTTAGGCAGAGTTTATGGAAATGTCTGTTCTTTCAGGAGTGCCTCAGGGCTCGGTACTGGGTCCTTTGCTTTTTGTGGTGTTTATTAATAATCTGCTGGAGGTCAACCCACTAATTCAGTATCGTTTTTTTGCTGAGGACTGTGCTTTGTTGTCGGAAGTATCCTGTGTTGCCAATCAAGAATGTTTATATCATAGTCGGCACATAAAATTTCCCGGGTGCTAAACTGGCAAATGACTTCAAACGTAAAGAAATGTGTTCAAATGGCACTAACATTAAAAAGGACTCAAGTTGTATTTTACTATCTTATAAACTTAGCTTCTTTGGAAATAGTCACTTAATATGAATATTTAGGATTAATCATTACGACGAACTTAGGTTGGTTTGCTCATTTTGTGAATATTATAGCGAATGCTTCCCGTGAACTGTGGTTTTTACGAAGGAATGTGTGTCATTGTACTGCAGCAACGAAGCTCGGGGCTTACTTTTCTTTGATTCGTCCACTATTGGACGATGCAAAAATTTGATGGAACCCGCATTCAGAGACATCCACTGATCAATTGAAATGCGTTCAGAAAAAGACACTTCGATTCATTTATAACGCATACGACAGGGAAACGTCCATGTCATCCTTCTATGCCTTATCCGCATTACCACATTTATCATGTCAGAGGAAAGTCAAGCGCTTCAAATTTCTGTATAATCTAATAGACGATGAGATTAGGTTAAATTTCAACGACTATCTAAAATACAACGATAGCTGAAACACAAAAAGCAGGAAAGTTTGCTTCGCAAAACTCAATGCAAAAATGCATTTTTAAATATTTTTTTTTCCTAGGACTGTCCGTGATTAGAATGACTCGCCTCAAAGTGTGACAAGTCGTGTTACATATGATGGTTTCGCTGCAACTTTAGACGATACTCTATATAAGCAAATATCCTTGAAATAATAGTTGTTCTTGTATAATATAGTAGGCGAAATTTTGTATTGTATATTTTTACAATGTACTGCCCCGCAACTGTACCTTTGCGCTGGCCCAGACACTTTTTACTCTAGCTTCAGAGCTCTTGAAATTTCGTAAATGTTACCTCGCTCGTCTTGTTTATATTAGTGGTCTACCGTAAAACGCAAGTCACGCATTCGCGCGCTGCAAAATGTTTAAGATGTTTTCTACGAGATGAAGCTGCCGGTCAAACGCAATCAGCATCATCGTTTACACGGTTGCGCCAGTCTTACGATTCACTGAAACACGTTATATTTCACATACGATTTCGCGGAAAAGGTTAAAACAGCGCAAAAAACGACGGACAGGGTAAACGAAGGACACAGACAGAGTGCTGCGCTCTGTCTGTGTCCTTCGTTTACCCTGTCCGTCGTTTTTTGCGCTGTTTTAACCTTTTAAGTATCGTCGTATCAACTCGCCGAGGCTTCAACTTTTGCAAGATTTCACAGAACGGAGCAGCTACATTGTTCATGATTTCGGAACAGTGTGTTCCCAAAACGACTCACTAAAACTCTCAACGGGTAACAAAAAGCGGAGGGACACGAACAAAGTAGAAGACGGAAGACACACACGGCGCTGACTTACAACTGAGTTTTAATGAATCTGACAACGACTATAAATACCGCATTTTCTTGAATTAAAACCAAGAAAATAAGCAAGACTTAGCAAGAATGACACGTGTCTCTAGAGTCATCTGTGCGCACTGTTGTTCTTTTCTTGGCTCTTGGTTAGGGCAAATGTTGTATTTATACTCGTTGTCAGATCCATTAAAGCTCAGTTGTAAGTCACCGCCGTGTGTGCCTTCCGTCTTCTACTCTGTCCGTGTCCCTGCGCTGTTTTGTTACCCGTTAAAATGAACTACCAATAAGCCCATTCCTCAACGCACTAAGACTTCCTATTTTGACACTTTGTTTACGTTCGCTCAACGTGGCGTTCAGGGTGAGCAAGCGGTGGCACAGCGCGCTACAGGCATCTCATTCGACATCCACCTCGATGCCATGTTCTCATATTTTTAGCCATTTCGCTTTTATGTCGTTCGTGGGTTCAGCGTTCTGGTACGTAGACTGATTTATCGGACCAAGTGGTGTCCCGTAGGCTGAGCCAATCGTCAAGGAAAGAGCAGGGCCTACGAAAGACTACCCCTGCCGTGTAAATCGTGTCGGTGAGTATTATTTTTGCTTACACGTGCTTTTCCAGGCTGCACTTTTAATTTTCGCAACATTGTTTCCCGATTGCTTTCGGTTTTGATTGTATATTTTTATGTGCCGCAAGATTTTTACGGTGTAAATAGCCTCTTTATGTAATGTTCTTGCCTCTGAGATGACACGAATAAACTAATTAATAGACTGAAAACGGTACGACACCGGCGTTGTGACGTGCCTCGTCCGCTGCTCCGGCTGGATCGCTAAGTTAGACGCTTTCGCCGTTTACCAAGCTAAGTTGAAGCACATACATTTCTTTATAGATGTACGGTTTCTGTCTCCTTATTTGACAGCGGCTATGTAGGATTACGAATACCGCTAGCTACAGAACAAAAAAGAAACGACGTCTCGCATTTAAATCACAAAAGGTTTCCTCGAAGCCGCCTGTTTCATGAAAATGCGCAACAAACGAGGCATTCGCACGCTGCCTGTTTGAGCGAGCGACCTTCGCAGCCTCTGTGAATTCCACTGAAAGATATCCGGGTTATAAGTTCCTCATTGTGGTGACAACACACGCGATTAGACTGAAAAATTATCAGGTGACGGTCGACAGCTCTGATAAGATACGGTGACCCACACAAGATACGATATCCGCCAATGTAAACGTGCTGAACATTCGACCTATCACATTTCAAGGTATAGAATTAGCTGGTAACGACTGCTGCGGGAATATTCGCGTAAAAACGCGAATATACAATCCACAAAATAGACAAATTTAATATTGCCTTTGTACCCTGCGTCGGGGGCATTAATATAAAAATATTTGAATTTGTACACCTTTATCGAACACTCCTGTAAATCAGCCATTACTAAAGTGTAGTCAAGATTATTTTAGCATCACTGCGTAGGGACTCCCTGTAGACCTTGTGTGGGTTCTCTGTAAGCACCTTATAGAAACCATATGAATCCTGTGTTGGCACCCTATAGAGTATGTATGGACAGTATGAGGTCAACCTTGAAAAGAAACACCAGCCCTACTTAAGGGCACCCTAAAGTGTCTTGCTATAGACAGGGTACAGGATGACCTTGCATCGTCACTAGAATAGGACGTCCATAGAACGTCCGTTGGCCAATATTCTATAGGGCGGCCATTGGACGACTTCAGAAAGGTAACAATAGTCGTGGTCTGCCTATAGATGCCATTTGTGCTTCCTAAGGAAGCTGCTCTTTAGAACGTCCTTGGAGTGTCCATACCTATTTTTTTAAGGGGACGTGATTATTCATTCAAAGAAATAACGCTGCATCATTCGTCAAGTAAGCTTTAGTATGCGGTATGCCCTATTTATATTCTCGTTTAAATCCTCCCCATATAAGCCCGACCTCGTTTTTTTTTTCTTCTTTTAATTATTGCGAGTTGAGGCAAGCTTAAAAAGCTATGTCCACTTTAAACCAGCATAAATTTATATTTTTAAGGTTTACATTTGTAAAAATATTTCCGCTTCTTTCTCGTACTCTCGGCAACCCTTACACAAATATATATATACATATATAACATATATATATTGCTAACCAGCGTTTATCACATTACACTGAATGTTGGTAGGTCACCTCATTTCTTGACACTGCCATGGGGGAACTTTTTAGAGTATGCCGATACTCTTGTATTGTTCAAGAGGAATCGTAATACCCGTAAATTAATAAAAAAATAAATACCCGCATGCGTTCTCACCCCCCACGCCATCGGATCTTCTAATCAGTTTAGTAAGCACCGACGGCGAGCGTATTATAGAGCCCCTATGGCCACGTTGCTGCAGAGCGGCAACGAGGTGGCCGCTGCTGTACCAATGAGGCTGCCGGACCAATAGAGTGCAAGAGAAATTCTAGCCCAAAGTGACTAAGGAGATGAAAAAAATGATTAGGACCAAGTGAAGCCAAGAGACCGGGACAAAGCTGCTGCGATTGGTCGGCGAGCGCCACGCCGCTGACCAATCGCAGCAGACGGCTTCGTCCCGGTCCCTTGGTCCCGCTTATAAGTGTATATTTGGACGGTGTTTGCTCGTGCATTACACGCGCAAACGTTTCCCGGTATATAGAGTCACAACCGGACCCACCTGTTAGAGCAAAATCGGATGTGTAGTGACAACTGTCGGACAATTAGGCGCAAGAAGACCCCGCGGCCTCCAGGCACGCGGCTTCCGCACTTAAGGCTCATTCACACTGGAAGCGGATCCGCGTTCGCAAAGCGGTTGCGAACGCGGTTGTATAAAGATTCAGTACAATTGCACGCGCACACGATGACATCAAATGCGCATGCAATTGCACTGGATCTTTATACAACCGCTTTCGCAACCGCTTCGCGAACGCGGATCCGCTTCCAGTGTGAATGGGGGGTTAGGAAGGGAGTTGTAACCGCGCTCAGTCCGGTTCTTGCTTTTACAAATTTACGCTGCTCTCAAAACTTTAGGTTCATTCCCGGCTCTCGTAGTGTGTTCTGGGCCGGCTTGCTAGAACAGCGGCTGAGACTGGGTGACCGAAAGCACCGCAAACGCTGGGGCGCGTCTTGAGACGCGTTTTGAGTCTCGCTCATCTCGTGCCCTGTGGCTTTGGCAGTGCTTACTTTCCCCCAGTCTCAGCTGAGACGCTGTCTATAGCAAGCCGGTCCTGGTTTCTTCCCCAAGCACCGTACGTATAAAAGCGGCGGTAACGCGCCTGTCATTAGCCGTTGGGGTAATTTTTGTTTTCGTTTTTTCCTGGCAGCTTGAGTGGCGCAGCGCGTTCCACGTTCACGCTTAATAACTTCTTATCGTCTAATGCTGAAAGAGTAATGGCTACAGAAACGCGTTTCTGAAGCTGTCACTGATTTTTCCTATTGAACATTAAGTTTTCGCCCGAGTCTATACGTTTATATCCGTGACAATATAAGCATTGCGGCTGCTCAGGACACTCAGGAGATGGACGGGTGATGTGGGAAACACTCACCTGTCGGAGTCTCCCGATGTTCCGCAGTCCGGGCTATCCGAACCAGGAGCACAGGCCGAAGACGACGAAACGCGAGAGATGCGCGCACAGATAATCCGCACGACGGTGTACGCGGCCAACGGAGTGAAACCGCGCTGAAGAGCGGCCACATTTTGAACAAAACACTTTCTCCTCCGATGGGGGACCCTCCCCCGACGATGCCACCCTCGCATCGCCCATCCTTTGGCTCCGGAAAGCGTGTCACGTGCTCGCGTGCGGCCCGTGACGTAGCCTGGCGAGTGTGGGCGACCTCTCCCGGTCACGTGGCCCCCCGCCACGCGGTAGCTCCGGCGCTCGACGCTGATTTGCATACACCCGAGCATCGCCGACCCTCGGGAGTGCGCGCTCGCAGACCGGATCAGCTGCGAGCGAACGCGCTGCCTGACTCAGCCCGGTCCCACATGACCGTGGTCGCGGCCTGGTACCGCCCCGACGCCGACAACATCGGGGTACAAGTAGTTCCACACTCCTTGCATACACTACTCGCTTGTCAGGAAACTTGGGCGGATTACGCCCGAGTAAGTTTCGTCTCCGCGAGACTCGCGGATAGAAATAGAAGAAGCAAGAAAACAATTTGTATTGTTTTTAGAGAAGATGGAGCGTATTTCTCGTGGCGTTACAATTGAGTAAAGAGGTAGGTAGAAATCGTCTTTATCTGCCGAAAGACAGGGACGAGTCTACTGTAGGACGAGTCTCCTTTTCTAAAGCCCGTCAAGCAATACTAGCGGTCGGCGTTTTTTGGAACACGAAATGTGTTATTAGTTCCGAGTCTTCGCCCAGCATTGACGCAGCACTCGTGTTTAACAGATGCTCGGAGTACTTGCTCAAATGGCGGACTCGGATAAGTGAACAGCAGTTACTAGATGGCGCGCACTTTTCAAAAGGTTCTATTACTCCACAGTCGCATGACCCCTAGGTTCAAGTATATAAGGCCTTTCCACTCGCTCATCGTTTCAACGTGGCCTCGGAGTTTTTATGGAAAAGTATTCGATTCCAACGATTTTTTCTTCACGTCCATCCGTTAGCTTCTCCGAGCGATCTGATTAATCGACTCCTAACGTCGGTTAATTGATCGGTTCGCTCCTCATGGCGTAATTCAATTGGTCGCTAGGGAATACTTTCCCATTACACACTCAGAAAAAAAGGGTACATTTTTACACCCCTTGTGTCATATACGACACCAAAAAACTTCAGTTCGACACAACGTACTCACGTCAAACAGACGACCTCGCATTTAACGAGGAGCTTGAGAACGGTGATATATACCTCATTAAACAGCTGAAGTACGTATCAAAGATTACAGGAAAACAAAAAACACTGAGGTTTTGCAGTAGGGCCAAGAAAGCCCCGATATATATATATATTGTAGCCTGTAACACGTACATTAGCTATTTTAATAGCTCGTACCACTCGGCTATCAAACCGCTCGTGAACGTTGGTATTGTCGGTTCTACGTCAGCGCGCTATACGTCCAAGTGAAGTTTGGGGGTGTCGTTTATGGGGGCAAGAATACACCCTTTTCTTCTGAGAGTGTACGGGGAGAGAAGATGCCAGACCAAGCAGTCTCTGTGGTCTGTCAGGCTGGGTCTGCACCTTGTGCACTGACCCTGGCCCAGAGTCGTTTATGCTGGAAGCGTTCGGAAGTCTTCCGAGGACTGCCCAGACTCCCAGTATAAGTTGGAGAGTCGCCGACTCTATACTCGGGATCAACTTTTCTGGCAATGAAGAGAAAGCTAGAAGGACGGAGCTAACGACTCCGTGTTATTGCGCCATGTAGTTCCCGCCCTTTTCTTGGTTTCGGTTTCAGTTTGGGTTGTGGCTTGACGGACACACACTTTTGCTACAGTACATCTCCTCGTGTGAGGATTGCGGTCGAGGGTGCTGAACCGAAGTTGCCGAGCATTCAGGCATATCCGCCTCTTTTTTCCTACGTTTCATTCGTTTCTAAACACGAGCCAACGCTTTGACTGAAGCACTCGAATATATTTACGAGATAAATTACACCGTGGTCGATCTCGTCGAATTCTACCGTACTTATTCTAAAATAGGTAGACCTTTTTATGAAAAGTCTCGTACGATCCACACTTGACTCGTTTCTGCGTTGCGACGCTATCGATGCCTCGTGTTTCGCCGGGCTTCTTCCGTAAATCGAAATGACGGACTCTTCTTGAGCGTTGCAGAGAAATACAGGCGCAGGCGTTTTTCCTAAAAAAGTTTGACCTATTTTTGAAGAAATACGGAAATGGTCTTACGACCACCGCAGATATGGAGCCTCGATTTAGGAAATGCCGTGAATTTCATAAGCGCTGCAGTTTTGGGGACATTTCATTGATGTTGAAATCTCCATTGTGCTAAAAGATGTCATGTCTCGTTTTTCGAGTTCAGTTAACGATAATCCTAAAGAAGGGGGGTGCGGGCCTATGAGTGCTTCGCTCCGCGTGTATTTGTGATGTTTGCGCATGTGCACACGGCACGTGGCGAGTGCATGTTTCCATAGATATATTGTGACAAACGAAGTACTTTTAGAGTTCCTTGGCTATATTCTGACAAACCTAAAAAGAGATTTCAGTGTTTATTTCTTTTTTCGCGAAAGACTGACCTATTGTTGCTACAAGGAGAGTGAAACGTTGATATAATCTCCATCTGTTTTCTATACAATTTCTACGCAAATGTTTATCCAATCTGTACAGTAGGTTCTATAGAAAGTCTACCGAAAATTCCCTAAACGCTATAGGCAGTGGATAAAAAAGGGCACGGATACATTTTCTTCGGGATATCTATAGCCTCTATACACTATATTCTGTAGGAATTCTCTAGAAAGTAGATGAATATTTTTGGCAGCGTAGTGGGCTCGTGCTTCATCCATACTTCGAAGTGCCAGCACAAACTTCCGCTAGCAAAGCGAAGCTCTAGCATAGTCTTTTACAAATCCCTATTTTTTTTTTTTTTAATAATAATGCCGGTCTATTTTTGTGGGCCAAGGCATGTGAGTACACATCGTGACACTGTTAGCGCGAACACGACATCGGCGCATTTTCGCATACTTCTAAATAGTATTAGCGAGCAAGACATTTTATTGCTTACATTACAGAACTGAATGAGCTCTTTCCGTAGCAATAATAACTTGGATGGCATCCCTTGGTTTCAAAGAGAAAAACAGGAAAAACCGGCGATCGCTTGTTCGCGCTGACAGTGTCGCGCTTTGTACATATGTGACATATAAAACAGCAAAGCACTAGTCATCCATGGCTTCAAAAAACATAGTTGAGAAAAAGTAAAAGGCATACAGTACAAACGCTTCCAAATAAACAGAAGTAACACTAGGCAAATGGTTAGTCAAATGTATTTAAAACTCCATCTAAGGCGCTGACAAACGAGTCGAAGGTGGCACTGCCTGTAATGTTGTGAGGCAGGTCATTCCAGTCTCGGACAGTTCTCGGAAAATATTCGATGTGGTGGACTTTCGGTACAAGAAAGCGCTTAATAACGGGACCTCGAAACGCGCTAGATGAACACGCACACCCGAACACGCGCATTCCCGGGTATTAGGTGCCGCGGCGAAGGGAGGATGCCCCTTTTGCGGGGAAGTTGGAAGATGGATGAGCACGGCGGCGGGGCTCAGCGGCACGCGCACGTATACTTCCTGCTCACCCGGCGACCCCATCAAGCCGCCAGAAAGCTGATCCCGAGCCAAGGTCGGGGAGGTCCCGAATCGAAAAACACTGAATTCCTGCCCGCCGTCAAACGCTGGCGAGTGCAACGTGCCAGCTGCCGCGCAGAAATGAGCGCCGCGGAATTCGCAAATCGGCCGAAAGTCGGCCTATCGCTGCCACCCAACCGACGCTGGCCAGAAGCGCCAAGAGCCAGCCGCTCGAGCGGGTGGCGGCGCACTTTCCACGCTCCAAGGCGTCGGAGGAGCGGTCGCAATTATCCCAGCTACACTCGTCCGCACCTCCGGAAATTATGGGGTACACTTACATCCAATTACGAATTTGCATGGAGGTTCGGACACTCGACGCTCGTGTTGTTGGTCACCTGGAAACATGGGACAAGTGTCGATAAGTGAAAATGTACGTGATGCATACCCGCGTTCACGCGAGCCAAAGCCCAGAAAATGCGTGCCGAAGGAAATCGGAGTTGTTAAAGGAACGGCGCCCGGAAAAGCAAACTCGTGCGCAGAAACAAACAGACAAATTATTAAGACATCCGAATTGGATTGACGGCGTAGCGATGAACAAGAAAGTTCTCGTCACTGAACATGGTCAAAATTGCGCACATATAGAGGAGCAGATGAGAGGGAAGAGACAAGCGCAAACTAACAACTCGACTCAGGCATGTAGCCAAGGGGGGGGGGGGGGCCCGCCACCCCCCCCCCCCCCTTCCTGAAATTTTCCATTTTGCTGGGGCCTCCTCTCTCTCTCCCGCTCATACAGCATCTTGTCATGACCCCCCCCCCCCCTTTTTTTTTTCTGAATCAAACTCTTGGCTACGTGCCTCACTCGACGTATTACTCGACGTATTGAAGGAAGACAAGGGAACAACCTGCAGTACCAGCTCCGGCCGAGGCCACACTGGCACGGGGCACCCGAGCACGCGGAGGACATACACCACCAACCACACTCGCACAATTGCAGAAAGGCGATTTCCTTGTCGGTTAAAGCGACAGAAGGTTTGCTGACACGTACAACGCTCACCTAGACGAAGTATACCTAAAGATTCAAAAATTTCCATAGTGTGGTTTTCCTGGAATCTGCCAATTATCGAGGTTTTTTTTTGTAAAGATGATGTACACTTACACGCTTGACAATGCAGGGTATGTGACCCCCACTGTGGAATTTATAGAAAAATTATGCTCCCTTAACCGGCCATTAACACACCGTCCTGTTTGTCCTAAGGATCTACCACGTCAAAGTGGGATGTTATAAATCACACTGGTTGAACAGAAGATATAAGGGTGAACGTGTTTTGTACTGTACCTGTGTTTCGTAATATTCTTTACTTTTGCTCGAACTTAAGGACAAATTTGATTCATTTGGGGGCTGACATCACTAAGGGGACTCCGTACCTATTGGCTACCTGTTTTAGATTGTGGGAAATCGTGTGTATCTACGAAACAACCACCACTCTCTTTTTCTTTCTTTTTTTTTTGTCGACAATGCGTGCAGCTTTTTCACATCCATTTACTTTTTTATCAGTGTCCCTACCACCTCAGTTACCACCTGCGCTGGAAATCCAGACGATGTAAGCATCTTGATTTAGACATTAAAACTGCCTTTTGTGATGTAGAAACATGACTTTTTTAAGGCTGAAGTAAGGGAGTAGACAGTTATGCCTCTTTTTACAACTTTTGAGCGCGATGATGTATAGTGTAGTAAACCTTTTTTACAACAGGGTGGAAATGACCTGCACAGGTGGTTTGTTTGCAAAACTAGGGAAAGGTCTAGAAATCGCAACACACCTTCCTTAGGAGTTTCATAAGTAAAACTTAGTCCTGAATCGTACTTTTAGAAAATGTCCATGATGCTATTAATTACATTATTGTCCAATGCCTTTCGGTACACTAGAAGGAAATCATCTACATACATAAACACGTGAAGAACTGGCATAGACACTATGGCAGTCTTAATGGCCCGGTCTACCCCCGCAAGAAAAATATCGGTTAGGACCGGTGCCACACATGAACCTATACACACTCCCGACTTTTGAAAAAAAAGAAAAAAACGTTTTACCGCCTAATGAATGTGGAATTAAGGTAGAAATGTAGCAGCTCAAGAAAACTTTCTATGGGTACACCCCTTGAGTTCCGGAACGAGAGCTCACCGTGTGACTCGATGCATGACTTAACAGAGGCAAATGGGGAAGCGAGTAAAAAAGGTATTGAACCTCCACGCTGAAAACACAGCGATTGGACAAGTCCTTTGTCCTTAGTAATTCAACGACTGCTTCCGAATCGCAGACTCTAAAGGGATCCGTAATCTTCACACCAGAAAGGTGATTTTGAAGATAGGCTGACATCTGCCATTACCCCGACTCTCTTTCGGTAACAACTGCTCAGAAAGGACAGTCTTCCTTGTGTATTTTGGCACTAAAGAAGTCGTCAAGGTGTAGCCCCTAAGCTTTTTTAATGTTGCTCGCTAACTGCGGTAACGTAAAACGTTGACAAAGGGAGAGTGCCTGGCTCTTGGCCTTCTTCAAGACTATATGCACTGGCCGAAAGTTCTTATGAACCGCTGTGCATGCGTTTTTACTATACGTGCCTTCAGGCAACAAAACAAATGAGCCTTCTTTATCTGCTTCCAAGACACGCTGCTGGTTGTCAACCAGAAAGTTAAGTTTAGGATCTTGCGCATGAACTCCGCTTGAGCCAGAGAGAACGTCAACAGATTCGGAATCGCATCGTGATCTAACCTTTTCATTGGTTCTGTAGGCAACTTTCCTTGCCAACGTAAGAAACTCCGGAGGCCGCAGGTTCGGTTACAGGCAAAACTTGGGACTCGGACCCAAGGTAGTTTTTAGGTTTTCGTAATATTTCCGAGGCTGGTAAATCGCCCTGCAGCTGACACAGCGTTTTTTTTTTTTTTTTTTTTTTGAGAGGCTATGTCGAATTCTTCGCCACAAAAACACTGTTACGTCAGTCAAAGTCCTATTCATTTGCGAAAAGGATCGCCGTTGCCTCTCAGAATTGCCCTAACGTGCACCACAGGTGACCCACAGGCAATCTGTGAAGAATCGGGCCTGGCGCCAATACTTAGATCTTAAGATTCTGCAAACCCTTCTTGCGTGACCAACAGACGGTGTAAGGAAGCCACTCAGTCTTAGAAGTTCAACAGGACAGGTAGCTTGTTAAAGGAAACACAATATTTCCCTATATTCCACGGTGTGGTCGCCTACCCTGCATTGTCAAGCGTGTAAGTGTACACCATCTTTACAAAAAAATCTCGATAATTGGCGGATTCTACGAAAAAGACACTAGGGAAATTTTTGAGGCTTTTAGCATACTCCGCCCAGGCGGGCGTTGTGTCAGCCAACCTTCTGTGGCATTAACCGACAAGAAAATAGCCTTTCTGCAATCGTTTGAGTGTGGTTGATGTTATGTGCCCTCAGCGTGCTCGGGTGTCCTCATGCCAGTGTGGCCGCGGCCCGAGCTGATACTGCGGGCTGCTCTTTTTAGAGCGCAGCTCTTAGGCGCCCGTTTCCGGCTTGAGCGGCGTCGGGTCGGCGTCGTCGTCGGCGTAACCGCGCGGTGCATTATGGGTAAATTCCCCGCTAAATATAGCGGAAAAATTTCCCTGCTAAATCTAGCGGGAAAACTTCCCCGCTAAATCTAGCGGAAAAGTTTCCCCGCTAAATCTAGCGGAAAAATTGCCCTGCTAAATCTAGCGGAAAAACTTCCCCGCTAAATCTAGCGGAAAAATTTCCCCGCTAAATTTAGCGGAAAAATTTCCCCGCTAAGTCTAGCGGAAAAATTTCCGCCCTAAATATAGTGAAACAATTCACCCGTTACATCTAGCGGGAAATTTTTCCCGCTAAATCTTGCGGGAAAATCTCCCCGCTAAATCTAGCGGGAAAACATCCCCGCTAAATCTAGCGGAAAAATTTCCCCGCTAAATCTAGCAGAAAAATTTCCCGCTAAATTTAGCGTAAAAATTTCCCCGCTAAATCTAGCGGAAAAAGTTTCCCGCTAAATCTAGCAGAAAAACTTCTGCTAGATTTAGCGGGAAAATTTTTCCGCTAGATTTAGCGGGGAAATTTTTACGCTAAATTTAGCGGGAAATTTTTCCGCTAGATTTAGCTGGGAAGTTTACCCGCTAAATCTAGCAAAAAAAATTCTCCGCTAAAACTAGCGGAAAAATTTCCCCGCTCAATTTAGCGGAAAAATTCTCCCGCTAAGTTTAGCGGAAAATCTTCCCCCCTTCCCGCTAAATCTAGCGGAAAAATTTCCCCGCTAAATCTAGCGGAAATATTTCCCCGCGATATCTAGCGGGAAAATTTCCCCGCTGAGTCTAGTGAAAAAATTTACCCGCTAAATCTAGCGGGAAAATTTCCCCACTAAATCTAGCGGAAACTTTCACCGCTAAATCAAGCAGAAAATTTCGGGGTCACGTGACCCCCACCGAGGTCACGTGACCCCCTCCCCAAATGCACGTGACCTCGGGGGGGGGGGGGCACGTGACATGGGGGTGTGGTCACGTAACCCCCCCTTCCCCCCTCCCCCGAGAACCCGTAACCCTCAGCACCCTTCCCTGCTCCTCCTCAAGAGCTGCGCTCTAATTCGGCGTTACAGGGAGTTGTAAATGGCTTTCATTTTTTTCTTCCTCCAATACATCGAGTTGTGAGTTTACGCGTGTCTCTTTTCTCTCATCTGTTCCTTTCGATTTGTGCGCAATTTTAACCATATTCAGTCATTACCAACTCGCCCAACTAGCCACATTAATACAGTTCTTTTCGTCATTTCACGTGAAAAAAAAAACACTTTGGAGGCGAAAAAAAACTGCGAGTGATTGATTGGACTGATTTTTTGTTTATGGCGCTAATAGCTACTAAGGCCATAGAGCGCCAAAAGAAGATTATTGTTGGAATAGATTGAGGGAGAACAAAGGGGATTTAGTAGCCGGTGATTAGATAAAAGATGGTATTGGGGTGCCAAAAGGTAAGAGGGTGACGGGAATGATCTGTAGGTAAAAAAGGCTAAAATCGTTGTGGAAGGCCGATACTTGAAAACATTAGTGTGTTTTCGACAGACCGACAGACCATCACACCATCAACCTATCAAACCATCATACCATCAGACCATCAATGTCCCAAAATACGACAGACCAACAGCCTGATGGACCATCAGAAGTTTTCTGGTGGTTCTTTTCAATAGGGATGTAACCATAGCCCTAACAAAAGATGCTGAATTTCCACCTCTACCCCAACAACGTGCGGGCAAAAGGTGACCCGGAAAGCCGCTTGAATCTTTACGCGACTAGCGCCAAGACACCGACTGCTAAGCGAAGACCAGCCGACTTTCAATGCGACCCAGAACTTGCGTGAGCCTGCGTTACCACAAAAAAAAAAGAAGAAAAAAAAAACGCAAATCGCCCAGCTCACGAAGTCTAGGAAATACGCGCTGTACAGAATAACAACAGAACTGGTTCGTAACTTCTTAACCTCCCTCGTTTTTCCATTGACCAGTCACAGTCACTGATATGGGTCTTTCGCTCATCGGCTCATATTGCAGATATGAACAGGTGCCAGCAAAATCCCCCATCCCTCAATGAAATGATCGAGGTCTCCGCAACACTCTGTCGACCTTTTGAAGGCTGATTTACAAGTATAAATTTTCTATATTAGCAATATCGGAATCATGTGTTCCGCGTACAATACGCTTCTTTAAATACAAAATCTTTCACTCGACCAGGGGAGTAAAGCCTGTAGACTCGTACTTGCCATACAAAAAGAGCTCGCATATGTGCAAAACTGTGTAACTTCCCATCTTAACACTGAGTGCGCGATACCCACTATCACCGAAAAACGACACAGCACTAACAATTATTGCTGCATAGATTGAGCGAAGAGCCAACTTCGAGAAGGAACGTCTTGAGAACCCAATTGAAACAATCCCCCCTCGCCATACATATACTGGCAATTCTGACACTTATCATACTTTATGAGGAGGGGTGAAAGCGACATCGCGGGGACAAGCTATTGTAAACATTGCTTACAAGTACAAGTTAATTATATTTAATAATGAGAATGCGACATTTTAGAGGCGCACCCACGAGCAGCTGTTTAGACATTACGCTGGCATCTTCCTCCTTTGTACAGAAACCTAACTGGTTCGCGGACATTGAAACCCATGGCAGTGATCACCTTCCAACAGACATATCAATACTCGGGTTCAATAACATGCTCAATAGAAAACCCCTTCAATATATAGACTGGAACTTCTTTAGCGGAAAAATCTAACAAGTATGCCTTCCCCTTTGCGTAGTTCGTTTATTTCTACAAATCATGAACCAACAAGCCCGCCAAAAGGTGTTATTTGAAGTATGCCAGTCTATCACCATTACTGCAAGACTTCGTTCATATCATAAGGACTATAATTATAGAGGTTATAAAAACAATCAGAGTACAAGATACACAGGAAGCTGTAAACGAGGAATATAAATAACTTCGAGCTATCTGTAGACGAGCCGAACGTAGGGCGCGATAAACAAAGAATGAAGAAGATATAAGGAAATCTAGACGAGGCACAAAAACATGTTCAGCGACACCTCGACAAGCTCACCCAGAAGCGCTAGGGATCTGAGTGTGCCAGTCGAGACCCAAGAAAACCCATAACTCGGGTATGGCATATGCCACCAAGTCTAAGCGCCCTTGGAGGGATGGATGAATAGATGTTAAAGGCTGAACCTTTTGTAACGGGCGGTAGCTAAAACGACCAACGGACTCCCTCCCAGACTTGGGAAGTAATCCGTTACTTTTTCAAGTAATTTGGTAATTGCCACGTTACTTTTTTCTGGAAGTAATTTGTAATGTAATTTCGTTACAAAATATTGGCAACGGATTGCTTTAATTACTCGTTACTTTTGAAAAATATATGAGCACAATACAGTAACTTCAGCAATACGAGCAGAACCTTCAGCTGCATATGAGAGCAAGTTCAACAAAACAAAACATCAGGAAGGGGATAATAGCCAAAAAAAACACAATTTTTCGTATGACCGCTCGCTAGAACCACTAGAAAAATGGGAAGGGCATGTACAAACATACGAAAGACAAAGATTAAGTAAGATAACGCCAAGTAGGCTCTCCGTCGCCTTCCATCGTGTTTTTATTCTTCCGGGCAGGAGAAAGCTCTTCGTTTTTATTTGTTTTGGTATTTTAAGCCGTTACACCCTTTCTAACTTCTTCGACGCCTTCCGCCACCTGCACAAACATCAAACGCGGGTCCGTACCCCCTCGATTCGCGGGTTCACAAACACCCGAGTCAAAAGGGAACTTTTGTGGATCGCTTCCTTAGCTCCGAGCCTCGTAGCGGAGGTAGACGCTGCTACTGAGCATGCGCACCGCTAGCTTTGTCTGCACAATTCATGTGATCATTTCTGTAGGCCGTAAACTAGCGGGATGGCGCGTGTGGTTGCAGCTTTCGGTGCCTTGTCAGCTTACATGAGAACGGTGTGCACCTACAGTCTTTCTCTTAAACACATGTATTATTTTTACAAGGACTACCCAAATACGGACGTATGAGAAATAAAAAGTAGTGTCGCAGAATAATTTTGTAAAATATAAAAATTGTTTCTGTAGTTTTCCAGATAATAGTAGGGAAAAAGTAACGTGAAAGTAATTTGTAACGTAACGAGTAAAGTAGTCCTTTACTTTTCAGTGAAAGTAACTTGTAACGGTAATCCATTAGATGTGAGGCTCGGTAATTTGTAATTGTAATCCATTACATTTTTCAAGTAACGAGAGCAAGTCTGCTCCCGTCCTTCTAAGACCAATTTTCTCCCCCTAACTATCACCAGGCAGCCTGGGATATCACCAGGATGACCTTCGGGGGATCGAAAAAAAAATAATAAAAACTTAAAATGTCGCTCCCGACTCTTCCTTCCAGCGAGGAAGTCACCAATTTTCCTCCGTTCTGCCGGCCCCCTTTTGTGCTAGTTAGTCGTGCATCATTCAGTTTTCCCTAGATAACTTCCATCAATCTTCTAATCTCCTGTTTGTGACTGTAACCATTTTCTCTTCCGTCCTTCCATTGTCGCTAGCAAAACCCAGAGCCCCGGCCCAATCTGTTACCCCTTCAGAGGGGGCAGGGCGAAGCCTCGTGCGCTTAAAAACAAAGTGCTCTTGTTTCTCGCTCTCATTATGGCAGGCGGCACATAATGTGTCTGTCTCCTGATATTTAGCCTTACACGACCTCGTCCCCAAAACTCCCGTTCTCGCCTCGAACAGCAAAGAACTTCCCAGTGAATTGTCAAACAAATTTTCCTTTCTAATGTCCTGCTTTTGTGACCTGTATATTGTTACAGATGATTTTTCTTGCCTTCTTCCCTCCCACAGTTTCATTTCTGCCTCTTTCACTCCCTTCTTTATTGAAGTAATCTGCTCAGTCCCATCACTAGTGTGAAGTTACATAAATGTAAGCTTTCGGGTTCGGTTTGTAAATTTTGTGTTGAAACTTTTTTGTATAAACACTCAAACACTTCCGTTCCCACCGCGTATCAGCCATTTCGGTCAACCCTTCTTCAAATTTCAACTTACTAATTGCCTCCCTGCTTTCAAAAGACGACCAGCCCATGTCACAGGCGCGTATCGAGGAAGGGGGGGGGGGGGGCAGGCCCCCCCCTTCCCGGAACAAAATCCTGACTACGTGCCTGCCATCTCCCCCTGTACTCCCTCATTTGGTGTCTTTCCATGTGCTCCCAGTGTATATCTTCCTATGCTTTTTTGTCGAATCTCTAATCCTGACTGAACCTCCGATTTTAGGCACAGTCCCCCATTGCCAAACGACAGTCCTGGTACCATTACTCCTTCCCATATATCTCCGACCACTTCATATCTATATAGTCCCTAGAACCTTGAGCTTCAAAATACTTAGATTAATTTCTTTGTTCCTTTTCTAATTATATTTTCCTCATGTGTCTCTATATATTTCCTTCCCTCATTGAGCCAGACTCCCAGATATTTGTATTTTCCTACAATGTATTGTATCCTCAGCGGTTCCCTCTTCTCGTCGTTAAACAGAATTACTCCAGACTTGTTACTACTAAAACGCATGCCTAAGGTGTCCCCTTTCTCTCCGCATATTTCAACTAGTTTCTGTAACGTATCCCGGTTATCTGCCATGAGCGCTATGTCGTCCGCATACATCAGTCCTGGTATTACCTGTATTACATAACTCTCTTCGATATAACTCACATCAAAACCTAAGTTGCTCTGCTCTAATTTCTTTTCCATTTCACTAAGATATATCAGGAAGAGCAGAGGTGACACTGGACAGCCCTGCCTGAGCCCTCTTTTTATTGCTGCGGGTTTTGTAGTTTCTGCTTCCCATGTTATAACTACCTTATTTCTTTGTACACCCGCTGAAGGAACCTAACCAAATTTGTATCTAATTTATACTACTTCAGCTGACCCCAGAGTTTTCGTTCTTCATTGCTATTTCTATACATTGTGTGGCGACGAATGAGTTGACTTCCAGTCCTCTATCTGTTCGGAATCCATTTTGGAGCTCATCCAGTGTTTTTATATCTTCTGCCCATTCCTCCATTCTCCCCTTTACTACCTGCATAGCTAATCTGTATAGAACTGACGTTACTATTATCGCGCGATATGACTTAATGTTGTCTTTGCTTCCTCTGCCTTTCTATATTAGTCTCATTTGTTTAGCTTCCAAACATTGGCTACCTCTCCCCCGATAATTACTTGATTAATCACATGCCGTAACTTCAATTTGCTTGTTTTTTCTTGTGTTTTTATGAGCTCCATGGGTATGTCGTCTGCGTCTGTCGCTGTACCTCCTGGAACCCTACTTTCTGCCTTGTCCCATTCTTTTGTGGTCGTCTCCATTGTTACGTAATTCTGCTCCTCCTCCACATCGCTGCTGTCAGTGCTAGCCACTGTCCCCTTCTGCTCAAGCTGGGAGAAAGCCTCTTCGATTGTGTGCCTAATATATTCCCGTGCCTCTTTTCCCTCAACTCTTCTTCCCTCCTGTGTGGTCAGTAAGTGTTGGAAACTCTGTTTTTTTTCTCATGCGCTTTTATGTAATCCCAAAACCTTTCGGCCGCATTTCTACCTTTTTTTATTTATTTCTATCCTCCACTGCACTCCTGCACTTCCAATTTTGGCCGGTATTAAAGCTGATGTCTTCCTTTTCCGCTCTTGTAAGCATCCCATTTTGATTCTACTTCACCTGACAATGCTCCCCTTTTCTTTGCCCACCTATGCTCCCTAAATGCCTCTTGGCGCCGCAGTATGGCTGATGTGACCTCCTTAATAGTAATAATAATACTCTTTATTTTTATGTGTCCACAAACAGCACAGGGCCTTTTGTGTGGTACACAGCAAATGCTGACAAGATAAAAAAAAACATAAGCACAGAGAAAACATAGCTAACCCCCAAAAAGAACTCAGAAAAACAAACATAGAACACATAGCAACACCTGAGAAGCAAGAGGCACTGAAAATACAAATACAGCAACCCCCCCCCCCCTTTTCCAAAAAAAAAAAAACGCTTAAAATTGCAAAACACTGGGATCATGCAAACAATATATTCTCTAGATTACGCCGAAAAGTTCACTTGTCACTGAATATTTCTAGGAGCGAACAATCCAACTTACTAAAATCATGCTGCATCCGTATTAGGGGAGGCGTGTGAAAAAACGTTGATGGATAGAAAAAATTGCGATTACGGCTTGAATGTGGTGGGGCGTGAAAACATACAGCGCTTAACAAGACAGGACAATCTACAAGCCCATTGACAAGTTTGTGTAAAAATTATATATTCCGACAACGCCGTTTGTCAAACAGAGTACATAAACCAAGTCTCTTGAGCAGCCGTTCGTGATTATAATAAAACTTACGTCCAAAAAAAAGATCGAAAGCGATGCGAATAATACGCTTCTGTACACGCTCGATAGAGCAAGATGCTGTATCATTTATACAATTTCACACTGTAGATGCAACTCGAGTTTTGAGCAGATTAGACAACATAATAGACGACCGACACATAGAAAGGTATGCACTTGCGCTAGTTGGTCATCCATGTTTGTGAGTGCTCTCTGTCGTTTGTTTCTTTTACTCGTCCGTTGTTTTTAGCGCTTTTACCCTCACGAACGATACATGCATAGGAAGAAAATTGTCTTGTGAAACGTGAAATTGCTCCTAATGTTCTAAGTGATGCGTTGCATGTGACCGACACGTGATGATTAAAATTCAATGCCTTATCTATAAAAACTCCAAGATCACGAGCAACAGACACTCGTTTGATGACGACGCCATCTAAGATATAACTGAACGCAAGGGGCTTTCGCTTTCTACAGAGACCTATAGCCTGTGTTTTATGTTCATTAAGAAGGAGATCATTATTAAAGCACCCCCTACCGAAAAATCCGGTATAACTTTTCACTATCCGGATTACGGAACCGGAAATTTGTTTCTGGAAACCTGAAATCCAGATTGCAGACAAAGGAATAATTTCGACATCTTGTAAACTCTGAGATGGGGAATGATAAAAAAACGGACGTTTTTTTTTTATCGTTCCCCATCTCAGGGTTTACAAGATGTCGATTGATTACCAGCTCGCCTGCACTCTCTCACTGCTTTGAATAATTTCTGAATGAAAACCTAAATTCCAGAGAGAATCCGGATAGAACCCAGATAGATTTCCGGTTCCATAATCCGGATAGCGAAAAGTTATACCGGATTTTCCGGTAGGGATATGTTATCGACATCGCTTTGAAGAAGTGTGCATTCAGAATGTGAACTAACATGACGAAACAATTTTATATCGTCGGCGAATAAAAGCATTTTAGAATTTTTCACCGAAGATACCATGTCATTCACAAAGATTAAAAACAAAAGTGGACCCAAGTTGCTCCCCTGAGGCACCTCCTTACCCCGCCAGCTTTGTGGTCTATGTCTTCGTTTTTGCTTTTCTTTTTGTTTAATTTGATGCTTCTCTAATTCTCTTCTAAATATTTCTATTAAAGCCCCATACGTCCATTCTTTTGCTGGTTGTTTCGATACTACATTTTCAATATTTTAGATACCTTTTGCTTTTGAGCTTCACTTAGTTTCGGCTTGCCCGCTCGTTTCTGAGCATGCTGTTCTTGTTCGGATGCGCCAAATTTAATCTTAACTCTTTTTAGGTCCCTCCCTAAGCTTGTTGCACCTGTCTCGTGTATTTCCACACTTCCTAACCTACCATAAAGTTTGTGGGGCACGAGGCAGCAGTCTATCGCTGAGTGTGAGTTGTTTCGTTCCCACGTTATTTTCCCGTGGCATTTTACTTGTGCATCAACTAGCGCTAGGTCCAGGGCATCAAATAAATCTTTTAACAACTTTCCACTTGTATTCGTAAATCCAACAAAGTCGTTGTGCGCGATTTTTAACCATGTTCAACGTTTACCAACTCGCCCAGCTTACGACTCTTCTAAATCGGCAATCATGCCTTCTTGATAATCATTTCCTGATTAAGACATATTTCTCCAATGTCCCTCGATATACATTTAAAGTGTTCTGTATTTTCCTCCCCTGAGTCATTTCCTGTTTTCATGTATGCAAACCCCAGAAGAGTGTTCAGACCTGTTACCCTACCTTTCAGCCATACGTGTTCTCTGCAGCTTTCCTTCTCTCTTTCCCAGTCTTGCCCTTTAACTAACATGCCTAGACCTTCGCCTTTGCGTTCACCTCCTTTCCGGTTGCATCCCATCCAGAAGTAGCCTGGTATGTACAATGATTCCGCCTCATCTCTAAGGTGGGTTTTTGCAACCCCATAAACTCTAAAATTTTCAGCTTCTAATTGTTCACCGATCTCCTCCCCTTTATTCTGTTTCTACCTCCCGCATCTTTATGAACCATATATTGAGCCGATTATTTCTTTTATTTCTACGGGACTTTCTCCTGCTCTTACGGTACTCACACCTAGGAGCCTCCCCCGACTCTGGTACTGGTACATATGGTACAGGTACATCTAAACCGGTGCCCTCCGGGCTCTGTCGGTTTCCAACAAAATCCACGACATCACGCCCAATCCTATCCCCTATCGTGCTACGTGTAATTCCACTGTAGTGTATGCCTCTTGCAAAAGGGCCGGAGCGAGCCTCATATACCACCCTGTTCACTTCAAATACGCCATACTGAAGTCGTTGGTTAACGCCCTAATCACCCGGTTAACTGCTAGCACCCTCTACTCTGTCTGAAAAGACTATCCCAAAACCTCTGGGATAGTCAATATTTGCACGTGCACCCTATCAGAGACCTCTCTCACCTTACGTACTTCAACCTTTATGTGCCTGCCGAGGCTCTGGCTCCTTCCCTTCAACAAATAATTGACTCCCGCATGCACTATTACTAGGTTATCTCCCTCCAAGTTACCCCAGAACTCTTCCTTAGCTTTTGCCATATCGTCTACGAAGCACTTCTCGGACTGGGCCACTGCGTTTATTCTCCTGTCTCCTTTCGCCCTGGTCAGTAGGCCCCATTCAATCCTTGTTACGTTTGAGTCTCCTAACAACAGTACGCTCTTAGTCTTCGACTGCCTGTCTTGACTCCCTCCAGATATCTGCACTACCCCACTTTGTGTCTGTCGTTTCACCACCGCGTCCATTGCTGCCCATCTGGTAACCTGTGCGACTACGGCACTGTAGGGTCGAAGAGCCACTCCCGTCCCGCTGACTTCCACCTGTTTACTAGTGCTTCCTTCCTCTCAGACTGCCATTCCTGCTATGTTAGCTGTCGCCTCCTTCCTCAGCTGCTCCAACCCAGCCTCGCACTCCCCATTACGCTGCCTCATCAAAGCCTTCAACACTTCTCCCTCTTGAGCTCCTCTACCTGCCTCTAAACCTTCACCCGCTTCTCCCGCTCCTCACTAAGCTCGCCTACCATACGCTCCACCTTTCTTTTCCGTTCACTGGCGAGCTTCTGAAACTCTACCTTGAGTTCCTACCTCTTAGCTAACACCTCGACCTGAGTCTCCAGGACCACCCGCTTCTCTCACTCTACTTTAAGCTCCCGCCTGACCTCCTCAAACATAGGCGCGTATTCCCTTTTATCAATTCAAATCCCTCCGCAACCCTCTTGCAGATTCGGCAAACCAAGTTACCCTCCTCCGCCTCCGCTAAGCTCTCAAAATCTGTCTCATCTAGATACACCCACCGCATGCACTCATCGCACGAGACTAGATCATCACCTTCTTTGTAAGGTTTCCTACGCCGAGCCATTGCGCCTATCCACCCCAAACCGTGCTATGCAAATAAACAAATAAAAAATGTTCCCACCAAAATTTATAGCAAAGCCCGACTATAGCCTTACTTGCTAGTGGCCTCCCGGCGGCCTAAACTAGCCTAGCTTTCTATCCCACGGCTTCCTAAACCTATTCAAAGGATTTCATACACGCTTCAACAAAATCTACAAAGGGAACACCAAATACACCTAGCTTCGCACGCCTTCGGAAGAGCTGCCGCAAACACGTCCACTCCGCTCGACGCTCGCCAATGGATGGATGGATGGTAATGGCTATACCCTTTGTAACAGCCTAACATTTCGTCATCCCTTCTTTTTTTAATTTTTATAAATTTTGTTTTAACACTAGCCCTCCCCCTTTTTTAACTGTTACCCTTGCTTATTTTCATCTGTATGTTCACCCCTCCCTAGATCTTTTCCACCAATCTTCCAATCTCCTCTTAGTTACCGCAATTCTTTCCCTATCCATTCATACATTCATGCCCGGAAAACCCAGTGCCCTCTCCAAATCCGTAGTCATCCCCCCAAGAGGGTGGGACGAAGCCCTGTGCGCCTTAAAATTACATGTTCTATAGTTTCCCTTTCGCAGTTGCATACGTAACACAGTTTCTATTTCCTCGAATTTAGCCCTATATGTTTTCACCCTTAGCACACCCGTTCTAGCTTCAAACAGCAATGAGCTCTCCACTGAATTATCATACAGTCGTTCCTTCTTTATTTCTTGTTTTGTGCCCTGCACACTGCTAAAGCTGATTTGCCCTGCACTCTCTCTTCCCACAATTTCCTCTCTGGTTCCTTTACCCTCTTTTAAACTGATATGCTCTGATCGGCCCCATCTCGTTGAATGTATTTAGATCTCAGCTTGCGGATTCGGTTTGTCCACTTAGTGCTTGAACTTTTTATATATAGATACTTGTACACTTTCCCCGCCCATCGCGTATCCTCAATTACAGCTTTTCTTTGTTCGGTAGAGAGTTTTCTAACGATCCTCCAGGCAGGGGCGGATACAGACCTCCATTTTAGGGGGGGGGGGGGCGGTTCCTCGGTGTAAAACGGTGGGGGGGGGGGGGGGGGGGGAGGGGGGGGAGTGTTTATATTTGTTGTGGGGTTATCGTTTTTACTAAACTCTGATAACATAATATAGATCTTGAGAGCTTTTGTATCGGTTTACCTGTCGGGGATGAACTCTTTGAATTAAAACCTTTCGGGTGGCCACGCTAGAGGTAAGTATCTCGAAAATTGTGGTGACACTATCCTTTCTGAAACTTGGGTTTTAGACCGCAACTACATTAGCAGTCGATTTAGGGCAGCTTAAAGACATTGCCTTGGCAGACATTCTGGTTGGAGCTAGTGCTCAACTGCTGCGGCAACGCGACGAGCGGCTTAAATCAGCGGAGCGAGTACGTAGCAAACAAGCGACAAAAATGGCCCGGCGGCTTCGACGCTGCTCACGGCGTCAAAACACTGTTGACGCAGCGAGCGAAACGAACGCTGCCATGCAAGTTCGTCGGTTGTTCGCCGTATATTTGGAATGTCCAGAGCGCACCACATGCGGCATTGCCAACCCAAACTCGTGTTTTCACGTGTTCTGGATGCAACTTGAGAGAACGAAAGCGAATCATTGTTGAATATTCTTGAAAGCATGTTGCAGTTCGGCAACTATAACTTTTGAACTTAGACAAGACCTTAAACCAGCAATGGATCCTTCCAAATTATATTCAATTGCATTTCGTCTGGATATTTTCTGTATCAAAGGAACACTTACTTGTTTCTGGGTAGTTAGCTCATTCGTCAGGGTCGAGAGGACAGGTGCAGAGATATGATAGGGCAGAGCGGTTGTAAGGTCGGCGAATCTCAACTGGGCAAAAGGCCGATCACGACTGCAGTATGGATGTTTGGGAGTCGGTGTTCACTCGAACGGGCACAGGCACTGTCTATTTAATTTATGTAGAGCCGCATCTTTGAAAGGGCTCGTTTTCCCCAAGTCCGTTCGACACACACATATTCGCTCCTGCAAAGCCGCGCGAAAGCTCTGCCGTCAATCCACAGAAGCCGCGTTTAACTGGAAAAGACGGCGCCAAGGGGAGACAAGGGGTAGCGGGCGCCTTTCCTAAAATATGTCCCGCCACCCTAAGTTGAAACGGCATTGTATACAAATAAATGCCTACGGCGTCGGCTTGAGGACCCCGTGTAAGCAGTTTCCAGCCTTTAGAGTGCTCGTACCGTTTATCTTTCTTTTATTAGCTTCCCGCCACGAAAAGTCGTACCGCAGGCAGTATGAAGCCATTAGAGGAAACATCTCCCCCTTCTGGCGCTCGTCGGCTTCTTTCTGCATTCCGCGCTGCGGCGCTGATCCTCAGTGAGGGATGGAGGCGAGGACGAAAGCGGGCTTATGTTTAAGCCAAGGTCGTGGGGAAGTCCGGAGTGTCTTCAGGAGAAGCTAAGACCAAGACTACACTGTACCCAGAGCATTTGTTTCCTCTCTCAGTTGAGAAGAAAAGCAATTGGTCACCTGGTTGTACAAGCTGCATCCCCCCCCCCCCCTGGAACGTCTCCTCCCGGTACGTCCCCTCCGCACTTGCCTTGGCAATGAGCACACCGTGCCAATAAGATACCTTTAGTGAGCCCGTGGGCGACAGCATCTCAAAGCAAGCCAAAAGAGACATGCCAAAAGACAAGCCCAGAACCACGAAGAAACCATCAAACGAAAAGTGATGAAAAGGCGGCCGCTAAAGAGGAAGGATAATCCGCTACTTTTGAGGAAGGCTGCTTGACGTCTCCGTTTGGGAGCTTTCAGGGCACAAATTTTTCGCAGACAACCACCAAAGAGGGAGAGGGAGAGAGAAAGCGAGAGAGAGAAAGGGGACTAAATATGTTGAAGGTATTTTCCCCCCGTGCTCGACGTGCTGGCCTTGTTTGGAAGTGTGCCTGCAGTCGAGGACCCTGATATTTGGTGCGGCTCCCCACTGTCTCTCCACTTCGAAACTCCTGGCGCCGTCCCTCTCGGGAAGACGTACCGTGACGTTGATGGAGATAAACCCCACTTTGGAAGCGCCCAGCAGGCGCGTCCACCCACCGCTGTTTTAATTTTTTGTTTCTCGCGTCAATTGCTTACGTTTGTTCTTCGAGCTGACGAAGAACCCCGGGGGGGGGGGGGGGGGGGGTTGCCTGGCGAGGCGTTTGGGGGGGGGGGGGCGATCGCCCCCACCGCCCCCCCCCCCTCCCCCTTGGATCCGCCACTGCCTCCAGGTTTATCTGAAGTCGACGGTAATCGAATAGAAAGGAAGGAAGTGCGTTGAAAAAGACGGTGTTTTATAGGCTCGTCAGTCGCACCGATTTTAGCGGAAGTGTACTTAAACTCCTTGGATCGAGTAGTGCATAATAGACTGCGGGAGAAGTCCCCGGGTACCGCGTTAGTAATAAGATATTGCCGCGAGCGCAGGTGGCCTAGCAGACAACGAGCGCGTGGCCAAACGGTTATCGTGCCTGCCTCCCACGCGAAAAGCCAGGGTTCGATTCTTGGGAGCGCCGCATGTTTTGTTATTCCTGCAATTTAGTTTTCTGGTAGATTCGAGAATCATGTTGGACGTGTTCGAGGTCCGAATGTTCTACGCGTCGAACATTCTACGTCGATTATTCCAGAAGCTCACGCATGTACAGGGTGTCACATAAGAAAATTTACACGGTCTTTTTTACCTCAAAAATAAACTAGGCATCGCAGAACGCTCATTTTCCGCCCAAAGGTAGAGCTAGAGGTCACAACCAGATGCCTAAGTTTCAGCCCGATCCGATAACTCAATCAAAAGTTATGTGATTTCCTGAAAATTTCAATGGGAAAATGGAGCCCATTTTTGCCTGTTTTCGGTTTCTGGTGCCATAGAGCCCCATGTGTTTGAAAACTCCGTCGGCCGCCATTTTCCCATTGAAATTTTCAGAAAATCACTTATAACTTTTGATAAAGTTATCGGATCGGGCTGAAACTTTGGCATCTGGTTGTGACCTCTAGGGCTACCTTTAGGCGGAGAACGAGCGTTCGGCGATGCCTAGTTCATTTTTGCAGCAAAAAAGACCGTGTAAATTTTCTTTTGTGACACCCTGTACATAAGGGGCGCCGCGTGGAGAACCGGACTCAGTTTCGCCTAGGCGCTCGATCCTGCTGTCACGCCGCTATCGACGCCCATGACGCTCTGTTGTTACCTTCTGTTCCCTTTTTATTTTTGGGCACAAGTTCGCCCCATGGAACGTTTCAGTTATTTCAGTTATTTTCTCTGTTTCACTTGTCATTCGTGACAATATGTAGACGACATCATAGCATGTATGGTAACTGATGATCTAACTGGCAGTCTGGAACGTGAGATAAGATCAGCGGCTCCGGAATTGAAGTTTACCACGGAAAAACCAGAAAGAGGGGTCCTAGAGTTCCTAGACTTACGTATTCATGTGAATCAAGGGATATGTTGGGAACACGGAAAAGAAAATTCTAAACCAGTGTTGACAAGGATTAGCTGTCATTCGAAGATTGTAAAAGCTGGGGTTGTAAAGTCGTTGGTCAGAAACGCGGGTAGACAGATCGTGTGTTAATTTCATCACGGATTCGGTTGAAAGAGAGTGCAAAAGTTTGATCAGTTTAGGGTATACACGAACTCAACTTTGTGACGTCACGGCACGGTGGTGGCGCGTCGGTCACACTTCCGGTCTGGGGCTGTGGGCAGAAGTCCCGATGCCAGACGTGTGTTCCTGCGTTGTTTTGAAAGGAACCAAACAAAAACCTGCCTTCTCGTCAAAACGCCGCGACTGGGGCCGTCCCAAAATTGTCGAGAAAGGTTTGAAGGTTAGTTTTCACGTGCTCGGTTCGTCCGAGAATCTCGATATGTGCCGTGAAAAGGGAAAAACAGACGCCGTCGGACGATTGCTTGGGCGGAAAGCACTTTGGGTTGAGCTCACGGATACTTGTGGTCATCAGATTTATTTGTTTTGTTCCAAGTTCTAACATGAACGCCAGAAAACCGACAAGTTGTGCGGACCACCTGCGGACTATGTTCAGTGCGTCTTCAAGTTCAAACGGCCGCCTGATCGTTCGAGCTGTCGTGTGCTCTTTCAAACGTTTATGCTTGTCGTCTGCTCTCTTAAGGCCCGTTCACACAGTTGCGTTCGGAGCGACCACTACGCTTACGAACGAATGCAACCGGTTGGAACGACGAGTTGCCGTAGCAACGAAGCGCCAAACGGTCTTTTCGTTCGTGTTCGTTCGCAACGCAAGGAGTTGAGCCGGGCTGAACTTTTTCCTTACGTTCGGGAACGACGGGAGCGACAGACCAATCACAGGTCGAGGAGAGCTTGGTCGCGCGCGTTGCATGCCGGTCGTGCCGGCCTCCTCCTAGCTGCACACATGGCGTCGGTGGTGATCGTTGACGTGGACGGCGTGGTGGAAGCTCATCGTTCCCCGTAAAAGCGCTATCCTTGACTGTGAATTTTCGTCGTGTGTCGTTATGATAACCCAGCACGTACTTGAAGGGAAGATAACCTACTCGTGCGGCGATCTCGTGGCGGCACTCTCAAGACAGCAGAAACGCACGTGCCGTCGTGTTTGTTTACTTCGACTGCAGTGGTGCTTTGTTAGCATTTGTGTCCTCGAACATCGCCCGGATTTCTTTTTTGGCGCATTCGATGCGTGTGTTCAAGTTTAAGGTATTACTGGTGCGTACCGTATAAACGATGCGAATTTTCACGCGTTTTCATCATCCGAGAAAGGTGATTAGTGTTAGCAATCCCGGACGCTCGCAACGTCTCGCTCGCAGCGGCTATCTGATCACGAAATTATATTTCTACGTTGCTCTATCGCTGCTAAGATTACATCGTCTTTTATAATAGTAGAAAAGGCGTGTAGCGAGATTTGTATTGTTGGCAAAGTCGTGCATTAAAGTCGTAATCGCGCAAGACGGCGTACTGCATCTTTTCTTTTTAACGCACTACCCTGCAAGCGTATCCTGAAAAATAAAAAAATAAAGTTTGTGGTCATGGCGTCTATTTTCTGTTACGCAAGTGAGTGGCAGTGCGTCCCCTTCCTTTTAGAGGCACCGCTGAAACAGCTGACCGCGGCGGAGAGGCGGTCGCTGTGCTGCGACCCGCTGCGCTTGTTGCGGCGGTTACAAGAGTGTACGCACGGCGCAGAGCGGTCGTTCCGGTCACAAAGGACGCAGTCGTGCGGGTTCGTTTCAGATGTCTGAACCAGCCTTTACAAAGCTATTGTAGGCGCACAGCAGATCTTCGTGACTGTACGCCGTAGCCGAAACCTCCGGCTGCTCCAGTAAGGACTTAGCATCGGGCACGAAACCGTTCGCCATGTTTGTAAGCGTAGCTGGGTTGCTTCCTATTGGTTAAGAGCAAGAGCTGAAACTCGTTTCTCATTGGTTGTTGATTCGTGTGGTTGCATGCGGTTGCATGTGTGTGTACACGTCGCGCACAGTTGTCGTTGAAGTCGCAGTGGTTGCATTCGTTCGTAAGCATAGGGGCGCTCCGAACGCAGCTGTGTGAACGGGCCTTTAGACGACGCCGACCCGTAGACAAAATATTGGCCCGGTACTTGCGATAAGGAGTAAGTGCAGGCCTCAAAAGGCTTAAATTTGAAGGTTGGTAAGCAGGCTCGATGCAAACAGTAGATACAAAAATATGTTGATCTTTGTTACCAGTGACCATCACCGACTTGTTACCCCTAATTCACTTGGTCCGATTCTGCTTGTGATTTTCAGTATCGACGTCGACCATCTCAGCTACGGTTCACGCTTTTGCAGCCCGAGCGGCGTCGCGACTGAAAATTGCGAGCGAAATCACATCATGCGAATCAGGCTTTAGTGTACATACTGCGGCGTCCACGCGGAATGAATCGCCACATGTCACATTATTCACACGAAGTTTTGTAGCGTAACGAGCCTCGGTAATTTCGCTAACGCCGCTCAAGTACTCAGACATCACCAGGAAGACGTAGAATCGACAATCCGAACGCGAGAAAGGGCAGGGGGACTCACACCGACGCCGACAACATCGCATACCAATGGTTTGTTTATGGGCGACGGCAAGCCTCTTGCCCACACCCCCATCGCGCATGCGCGGCGCCGGTGGCGTCTGCTAGGGGCGCTCCGGTTCGTTTGTAAACATAAGTTGGTGTATAAAGACAGTTTTATCGAACTGCAGTTAGAAATGGTTATCAAAGCAAGGAGAGAAAAGGAACAAGGTGAAAGGACTATATTTGTTGTGATCCCATATTTTAATGAAATTTCGCACAACTTGAAGGCATGCGCGAAAAAGTTTGACGTAGACAAAGTCTTTAGCTCGGATTTTAAACTCAGTAAATTGACGACATTTCAAACAGGTTCGAATAACTGCAAAAAGAACCATCGAAAAAAAAATCGGTAAATTGTGAGAACAGCGTTGTATGTGAGATACCACTGGAATGCGGGTTCAAGTATGTAGGACAGACATCACGATGCATCAACTACAGATTAAGTGAACACAAAAGAAACGTGAAGAACAATGCATCAAACTCAGAAATCGCAAAACATGTCCACGAATGTAACAACTGCACTGCGATTTGGTCGGAGAGAGAAATCATTCACAAGGAGAGGAATGATGCAAAAAGACCGGCAAGGGAGACGGTGCAGATAAAATCTCTAGGTAATTGCATAAGTCAGGCTTCGTTACAGTTAGGTAAAAATTCCAAAAGTTTTTTTTTTAATATAATTTTTATGTGTGTGCTGTACACCTTTGTCCCGTTTTAGATCCAGTGTGTGTCATCTTATAATCGCTGGCATAAAAGTTTATTTTTTTCTTTAAAAAAAACAATGCTTGTTTTTTTTTAGTTTTTTTTTAGAATGAAATAGGTACTGGTTATTTTGTTAAACTTTGGGGAGATTGTAGAGTTATCTTTGTGAATCGGCATGAAGGCCGTACATAGTACTACTTTGTGTATTGGAGGCTTTGGCGTTTGGACTGTTTAGAGGTTGTCACTTTGTGTAGGTAGTGGCTGATTGGAGGGTTTGGCGTTTGAAATGGTTAGATTTTGCCCCTTTGTGTTGGTGGTGGCTGACTGTGGGCTTATATAAGGAGCGGACTAAATAAACCTTTTAGCTGAGTTTGAGACGTCGCCCTGTCCTTTTCTGTTCCTTCGACTTATTTGTTCACTTCTGCCCCAGTCTCAGGTAATTCAACATGGTTTGCTTTACTGATCGCTTCTCTACTCTCGAAAGATGCCCAACCCGTATCCCCCCCTACTCCCTGATTTAGTGTATTCCCATGTGCCCCCAATGCCAACCTACCCACGCTCATTTGCTGTATCTCGATACCTGCCTGGATTTCTGACCTCATACACAATACTGCTTTCCCAAATGACAGTCCTGGCACAATGACTCCCTTCCATACACCCCTAATGACTTCATCTCTATTATAGTTCCAGAGTGCCCTGTGTTTCATAATAGCTGAATCTCGTTTCCCCTTCTTTATTACAATAGCTTCATGTTATTTTAAATACTTTCTTCCCTCATTTAACCATACTCCCAGATATTTGTACTTTTCTACGTGTTCTACCGCTGTGTCCTGTAGCTCCAGGGGCTCCCCCTTCTCGTTGTTGGAAACTATTATACCCGACTTGCCCCTACTAAAGTTTAAGCCTAAACTGTCCTCTTTCCTGCGGCAAATCCTAATTAGCTCCTGTATTGTCTCATGACTTTCCGATACGAGTAAAATGTCGTCTGCATACATTAACCCTGGCAATACTTGATTTACTTTATCTCCTTCCTCCATGTAAGTCAGGTCAAAACCTAGGTTGCACCGTTCTAACCTTTTTCCATCTCCCTGAGGTATATTATTAAGAGCAGGAGAGACAATCGGCAACCCTGTCTAAGTCCTCTTTTTATTGCTGTTGGTCTCGTAGTTTCGGGTTCCCTTATTATAACCACCCTATTCTCCGTATATACCCGTTCTAGAAACTTAACCATGGTACCCCCTAGCCCATATCCCTTCAGTTTTTCCCAGAGTTCTTCCTGATTCCCATTGTCACATGCCCCTTTGATGTCCAAAAATGCAACCCATAATGGCCTTTGACTTGTCATTGCTATCTCTATGCACTGAGTGATTACGAATAAGCTATCATCTAGTCGTCTATCTTTCATAAACCGTTTTGAAGCTCCCCCAGAATCTGCTTTCTCTCTGTCCCTTCTTTAATTCTTCTTTTTACAATTTGCATAGTTAGTATCAATATTACTGAAGTTACTGTGATTGGTCGGTGTGCTTTGATACTGTCTTTGTCTCCCTTGCCCTTGTATAATATTATCACCCTCCTCAATTTTATGTCACTGGGTACGTCCCCGCCCATAACTATCTGGTCAATCACCTGCCTTAGTTTCAATTTGCTTGTTTCGCCCAGGAGTTTTATCAGTCTCATTGGTATGCCGTCTGGACCTGTCGCAGTACCAGCCAGAATCCTTCCTTCTGCCTTTTCCCATTCCCCTGTGGTCATTTTCTCTTCTTCACTACGGTCTTCCTCTTGTGATGTGTAGAGGCTTCCATTCCTTACGACCTGATCTGGTTCTAACACCGAAAATGCTGCTTCGACGTATGGGTAATGTGTTCTCTTGCCTCTTCTCCCTCTACCTTTCTCCCGTCCTGTCTGGTTAGTGTCTGCTGGTACCTCTCGGTCTTCTTTCCCTGCGCACTGATGTGTTCCCAGAACCTTTTTGTCGCATTCCTATCCTTCTGGTTTTTCTCTATCATCCACTGGACCCCTGCCCTCCCAGTTTTCCTGAAATTCCTCCCATTTTGATGTTCCTTCGGCTGCTGTGGCCCCCTTTTTCTCTGCCCATCTTTGTTCTCTAGATGCCGCTTGGTGACTCGATATTGTTGCCTCAACCTCTCTATCCCACAAGCTTCTGAGCTTAAGTTTTAATTTTTCTTTCTCCTTGTTTGATTCGGTATTTCTCTAACTCTTTTTTGAAAACTCTAAGTCTTCATATGTCCATTCTCTTTCCGGTTCCTTGGATTACTATGTTCTCAATTCGCTTACATACCTCCTGTAATTGTTTATCATTTAAGTTATTTCTACCCTCTTGTTATTGATTTTACATTTCTGGTTTTACTGTGCCAAATCTGATCTTGATCCTCTTATGGTCATTCCCCAGACTTTTTGTGCCTTCCTCATCTATTTCCATACCTCCTAATCTGTTGTGTAGCTTCCGTGACATTAAACAATAGTCAATAGTCAAGTGCGAGTGCGAGTGATTTCTTTCCCACGTTATTTTTTCATCGCATTTCACCTGTGCGCTAACCAAAACCAGATCACGAGCCTTCGCACAACTCTTCTAACATTTTCCCCGTTGTATCCGTGTATCCATCATAGTTTTCCAAATGAGCATTTTTGTCCCCCAGGATAATAATTTTCCTGCTAGTGCCAATTTCCCTGTTAATGTCGATCGCCTAGTAAAGTCCGGATGTGCCTGGTTGCCAGACGGTGCTTTCAACAACGGTTATGCATGACGGCCAGTGTTCACCAGAACGCGAAACTCGCGGCGGAGCACAGATAGAAGGGCACGTCTCATCGTGGGTGACAAACAAGTATCCAAGGCTGTTGGCTGCACTGGTTCCACAAAAAATTGCCGAAAGCTGAAACAGAAGCAAACGTGAGCACGCTGAACGCATGTCGGCCCCTAGCCTCCTGATTATCTCTATCGTTACGGTAGACATTAACGTTTGGAAAGAAGACCTCAGTGTACGAAAAACATGTTATATCAAACATTAAAAAAAACAAAAAACAGAGACACTGAAACGCTTGTTGATATTAAATGTTACCGGAACCAGCTAAATAAAGAACATCGAAATGCTCAGGAAAATTATTGTTGTAATTTCTTTCCAGCATGTGGCAACAAAGCGGACGCTTTTTTTTTTTTTTTTTTTTTTTTTAAGACTAAACAGTGTCTTTTATTGTTCGTGCACCCGAGAACATGTAGAAAAAATAAACTCCGATCGTCAGGAAGTGACGAGTCAAGCTCAAGCCAATGCATTTAATCAGTATTTTGTTAATTTAGATAAAGAAAGGGCTGAGTCAGATGCTTGCCAATTAATAAACCTAAGCTGTTGCACATCATTGTTTCTTAACCCGGTAATTTGTATAGAGGTTTCGTTACTTTTTAATACATCGAAAATAGTAAATGTTGCGACTGCGATGACCTACAGATCAAACCTGTTATATACTTGATTGATCTTATTTCGCCTTGCTTGGTGCACATTTTTAATCTACGCTTGCTCAATTGAATTTTTTTCCAGGCCAATGCAGCTGGCAGAGGTTACAGTGTTAAACAAGAAAATTAATCGAAATGACATGGGTAATTATAGGCCCGTTTCAATAGTGCCCGTGTTTTCTAAGGATCTCGAAAAAATCTTACTATCTCGAATGACTACATTTGAAGATAACTTATCAAGCTCATTTCAATTTGGTTTCATAAACAAAAATTCACTAAACTTGCTCTTCTTACACAAAAAAAAAACATATTCCTAGACATTTTGAAAACAAAAACGCATTTTCGGCTCATTCATCGACTTTACGGAAGCATTTGACTACCTTGATCACGATTTGCTGATTCAAAAATCGGAACTGTAAAGATTTCGTGGTCAATCGTCACTAGTAATTAAGTCTTATTTGTCCTCCTTAGACAATATGTGCTCATAAATGGTCATTCGTTGGCAATACAACCAATTAGATCAGGCGTTCCTCAAGGAAGCATTCTGGGTCCATTCTTATTCAACGTTTACGTAAACTAGATTGTAAGCATGACCCAGTCAGCAATGTTTATTATTTACGCCGACGACACTAGTTATAATATTTACTGGCGATAGCGCCTCAGAACTTATTGATAATGCAAATAATAGTCTTAAGAAGCTAGAAAAATGGAGTGAAAATATTGCTTTAAAAATAAACGTGACTAAGACAGAGGCAATTTTATTTCGTCTGAATTAGAAGCCGGTTGATATAACCAAGGATATTTCATTTCATTTCATTTCATTTCATTCCATTTATTACCTCAAGGGCGTCTTTTGAGGACGCATTACATGAGGGGGGTGGCAATAAATGGGAATACAATATAAAACATAACGTAAGAACACTAACACAACCACATCTCGTCTAACCACAAAATAAAACAAGATATATATATATATATATACAAACATACGTTCCCTACTCATTGAACAAAAGCACGCACATTTCTTCAAACGCTGTAATATCTAAGTTGGTTACAAGATGATCTGGCAAGTTATTCCATTCTGTTATACATAATATTAAGGGAGAAAACATGAATGAGTTATTATGGGAGCGGTATTGAAAGAGTTTACATGTGTTGTCGTTTCGAGGAGATATATAATGGGCTTTTTGACAATAAATATTTCTGAACTGTGAATTACTATGGTAAACTTGATGGAAGAAAGACATGCGTTTAATTTTGCGCCGTGTGGCTAATGAAGCGAGACCAAGTCTCGATTTTAAGGCGGAGACACTACTTTGTGGAGAGTAATCGTTTAGGATGAACCGGGTAGCTTTGTTTTGAATGGATTCTAGGTTAGATATTAGATAATTTTGATGTGGATTCCACACAACGCTTGCGTATTCAAGTTTGGGTCGAATTATTGTTTTATAGGCAAGTAATTTTGTCGCAGCAGGGGCCAGATAGAGGTTCCGCCTCAAGAAAGCTAATGATCTCGTTGAGCTGGCAATTATGTTGTCGATATGTTCATGCCACGATAATGTTTCAGAAATATGGACACCCAAGTATTTGTATAATGAGACACTTTCTAATTGTTGTGAAAGTAATGAATATTCGCGAGATGATTTGGTCGAGTTGGTGGTAACGGTCATTTGTTTGCATTTTCCGGGGTTAATATTCATCTGCCAATGGGTGCACCAGGAGCTTATGGTGTCGAGATCGTTTTGAAGAATGTAATGATCTGTTGGGTCAGTAATTTTTCTGTATACAACACAGTCATCGGCAAATAGCCGAATAGTCGAGTTAATTGAGGAAGGAAGATCATTAATATAGATAAGGAAAAGAAGGGGGCTGAGGACGCTGCCTTGGGGAACACTGGAAGTTACTGCGACTGATGCTGATGAAGAACTGTTGACTGAAACTGACTGCTCTCTCTCTGTTAGAAACGAAGCTATCCAACTGATGACTGAAGAATGGATGTGGAGAAGAGAAAGTTTAAGAAGTAGTCGTTGGTGCGGTACGGTATCGAAAGCTTTCGAAAAATCAATAAAAATAACGTCGGTTTCTGCTGAGGAATGATTATTAAAGTGAAGATCCGTGGTAGATTCAAATAGTTGGCTGATACATGAATGATGTTTTCTAAAACCATGCTGGTTGGGAAAAAAAAAGTCGCAATGGTCCAGGTATGAAATGATGTGAGAGTAAAGTACATGTTCCATGAGCTTGCAGGGTACACTAGTCAACGAGATGGGACGGTAGTTAGATGGATTTGATTTGCTGCCCGATTTGAAGATGGGTCTAACTTGAGAGAAACGCCAATCGTATGGTACCTCACCAGAATTCAGACTTTGTTGAAAGAGTATGCTCAATATGTTGGATGCTGAATGATCAATTAGTTTAAGAAATTTGGCCGATATCCCATCGTTCCCAGGAGCGCTATTGGAGGACAAGTTTGAGATAGTTTTAAGAATTCCTTCAGGAGTGAAAATAATTGGAGGCATCAACGCTTCATGAAAAGGTGGGCAGTATGGGGGGAGTGGAAAGATTTCGTGCGTAAAAATGCTGGCGAAGAATGAATTCAACGAATCGGCAGCCTGGTCATCACGGAGTGTTTCACCTTGGTCATTTTTGAACACTGGGCAATCTCTAGATTCTTTTGGACTTATTATCTTCCAGAATCGCTTGGGGTCTGTAGATAAGATCTGTGGCAAAGTCACCGAAAAGAAAACTTTTTTTGCTTTCTTTACTTCGCTTTTACACAATTTTGTGAAGGAGTGGTATGATGACCAAACATCAAAATTATTTCTTTTTTTTTTGCATTTGCGAATAATCTTTTCTTTTTATTTAACATACGTTTTAAATTGTTATTAAACCAGGGAGATGTGCAATCACAACGAACTGAAGTTTTGGGAACAAATTTTTCGAGTAGTTTCATGAACGTATTTTTAATGAGTATCCAGTTTTCACTTGCGGATCGGTCACAATTTGACGAAACGTAATACCTTTCAAAGTTCGTTATGGCTATTGTGAGTCCTTCAATATTGGCTCGTGAAAATGCGAATATCGTTTTCGGCATATTTTCGGAGCGCGTTACTCCTAATGATGTTTCGATTTGAATCAAAGCATGATCACTTATATGCTCCATGATAGTGACGGACGTCACACATTCGGGTTTATTAGTGAAAAACAGATCTAATATCGCGTCACGACGGGTGGCCGAGGTGATAATTTGTTGGAGACCATACACACCAGTTATTGAAAGGAACTCTGTACACTGTCGAGAGTTTGCGCAGTCAGGGAGCGGCATTAGCGTTGACCAGTTTATTTCGGGATAATTAAAATCGCCACCAAGAAAGAAGTGGTCAGTAGGAAATTCCTTGGTGACAGTTCCAAGGGCATGGTGCAATGAGATGTTGAAATCTGAGCGATTAAAATGGGGTGGACGATAACAAACACCTACTATGACACAGCGAAAATCCAGTTTAATACGAATCCACAAAATTTCAAGATCAGAAGAACATTCTACTTGCTATGTCGGTCTTTAAATATATGATTAGTCTCAGCTTTTTAAAACCTTGGTTTTTCTTCTTTATTTTTTTCAGAGAACATGGTATGGCTATTTTATAACTTCTGAACTTTTTTCGGGAGTTCATAAATTGTAGATAGGAAATTACGACCTGGCAGCCGAGAAGGCCAGGTTTATTACCAAAGTGAAAGAACTTGAGCAATATTGAAGATCCAATAACCTTGCAATCAATGATGTCCCAGTAGAGGGTGACCCCAGCGACATTGTCGAACGAATTGCGAACATACTAAGTGGACCATTCTCTGATTCTGAAATAGACATTATCACCGCGTTGCTACTCTCAAATCAAACGCAAAAAAAAAAAAAATCCTTGTTGTCTGTTTTGTACAGCGTACAAAAAAAAATATTTCGAAAAATTCCAAATGTAGAGGCTTACAACTCTGGACATTGATTACAGCGGGCCTAGCAGTCCCGTATACTTAAACGAGCACTTGACCAGCACAAATAAGAAACTACTCGGCGCAGCGATCGCACAGGAAAGAAGGCCGGGCTGGACTATGCCTGGTCCTCTGGCGGTGTGATCTTCGCGCGGAAGGAAAAGGACACCGACGCAGTAAGATTTAACTAGCATGATCGATATCGCAAAAATTGTCAGCTCAATAACCGAGAAACTAAAATTCAACAAATTCTACACCTAACCATCGGGATAATTACATTCAGCCTGAACGTAATTATTACGACTGCAATGCCTTTAACAAAAGATACAAGAAGTGCGAAAGGTAGCTTCCGGCTGTAGTACATATGAACCCGAGAAGCAAAAAAATAAGGTAGATAGTGTTGAAACTTTTTTACATTCGCTGAGTGTGGAATTTGATGCAAGGGTTTTTACTGAAACATGGTCAACCATCTGCGACATGCCACCGCAGTTGCAGAATTATAACTGCGAAAGTCTGATCATGCAGGAAAAAAGAGGCGGGGGCAAATCTATCAATATCAAGGACAATCTGCTGTACCAAATTTACGGTGAATTCACTAAAATTTATCAAAACGTTGAAAACTTGGTTATCAAAATATCCAATATTGTTCTTGTTGCTTAATACTGACCTCCTTCGGGCAATGTTGCTGAATTTATGAAAATGCTTGATAATGTATTAGGTTTTCTTGGATCAACGTCCGAGTCATTTATGATTCCTGGAGACATGGATATGGACACCATTTCTGATAACCGACAAACAAGAACATTCATTGACCTGATTAACGAGTACGCCTGTTATTGTGTGATATCACTGCCGACCAGGGCGACCTTGAACAGTGCGACATCTCACGACGTTTGCGTCACATAGGTCAAAAAGATATTTTAGCTGGCATTATAATAGAAGAGATTAACGATCATCTCTCTACTTTTTTGCTTAGGATACACTTCTTCTATGGTACGTACAATTAACATAAACATTTTGGCATCGCACAATAAATCAAGAAACATGAGGAAATTTCGGCTGCCCTAGAAAACAACCAAATTGGGTTGTGACGTGTTCAGTGAAAACGATGCTACTGTAGCCTATAAGGGATTTATAATGAAATTTAAAAACTGCTACGACGAAGCATTTATCTGAGGGAAGCAAAAGTTGGAACACAAAAAACGAGAAAGCCCTGGGTGACTGGTGATCTACTTAAAAGAGTTAAAGATAAAAATAATAAGTTTCATGCATTTATTCGGCATCGTTATCCTAACATGATTATTGAGTTTAAAAAGATAAGAAATACACTAAACTAGGGCATAGAAAAGTTTAAGTGCGAATATTATCAACATTAATTCGAGCACATCCACGATGACCAAAGAAAAATATGGGATGTCGTAAACTATCTGACTAACAGGAACCAAGCTACCGGCCACGTGCCATTGCATATCCTGTAGATAATCAAAATTGTTCTGGAAAAAAAAAAACTTGCCAACCAAATAATTTAACACTTTGTCAGTATTGGCACATACATTGAACAACATGACAAAGCACACAACCACACAACGACAGCTAATCCTTCGAGGTCTATGATGCTTGTTCCGACGACACTAAGCGAAGTTATTACGATTATTGGAAATCCCAGAAACAATGTCGAAACAACGACGAAATAAAAGCACTGCAAAGTAAATGGGTAGCCGCTCTGCTGAGCCAAATTCCATTTCACATTATAAATAGAATCCTTGAAACTGGTAATTTTCCTGACGAGCTGAAGTTAGCAAAAGTTATTCGTGCGTATATGGGAGGTGAAGAAACAATAATCAATAATTACAGACAAATTTCCATTGCTCCATTCTCTCAAATTTATATAAACGTATAATCAATGACAAGTTAGCTAGCTTTTTTCACAAAAACATAAAATACTACCTAACGCGCAATATGGTTTTCAGAAGCATATATCCACGGAGCAAGCACTCTTGGTTATTAAAAACAAAATTGTAGAAAACATTGCAATGCTCACAGTCGGCTTGTTTTTATATTTAAAAAAGGCGTTCGACACTGTTCAACATGACATCTTACTAAAACAAACCTAGAAAATTATGGTATAAGAGGAGTAGCACTAAAACTAATTGAAAATTATTTAATGCTTTGTTATCAGTACGTTTCTATTAACCACGTAATGTCTTAATGTCTGATACAATAAAAATACAACACGGTGACCATCAGTGTTCTATATTACGGTAGGTCCTTTAATATTTCTAGTTTACGTGAATGATATTACGATGATACCAGATTCAGTAGGTTGCTTTTGCACATTGAAGAATTAAAAAAGGTTCGAGGTACATTTAAGCATTTCTTATGAGTTGCGAATACGAAAGCACGCACGGCCGCTCTTCGCTTCCTTCTTTAATCTGCGGCGTACAACCCGCTGACCTTGGGCGCAGAACGGTGGAGCCGCTGCCTCGCGGACACGCAGCGCCATCGGGTGAGCGATCATTCAAACAGTCGTATGCCTTGCGGCGCGAGGAAGGAACAAACAGAAACGTAGTTCCTGGCAGTATACGAACCCCTTGGTTTATTCCATGCGCCGTATATATTGCCACGCGCCATACAACCGATAACAAGTGAACGAATGCGGTGATCAGTGATAACACAGTCAGAATGACACCACACAAACCGTGACGCGCAGCGGCCAATGGGAGCCTCGTCGACGCGCGCCAGCCAATGGAACCGAGGTGTAAAAGGTGCCGTTGGCCAGCTTTTTCGCGTGGTTTCATTAAAGGGATACTGAATCGAAACTTAAAATATACAGGAAACACCTAGAGATAAGTCAAATGGAATCAGATAAACCTGTAATTGATAATCGCCTAGTCATATTTCAAGCGAATGGCTGTATTTTTCGTTCTAAATGCTTGGATTTCGGCGAGCGCTTCAAAATCAGCCGTCGAAGAACGCGAAGCACCTCGGGAGATCCGGCGCGATCTTGACGTCATCATGCCTCGGAGGACCAAGCATACCGTAGTTATGAGTCTTGCCACTTGGTGGCGGCAGCGTGTTACAATCTCGCATAGTCCAAGTACCCGAGGGCTGTAGCAAGGTCAATTGGCTGTAGTAGCATATGCGGAGCCGGTGGAGCGGCTTCGAGTGAATGGTCGCCGACCAACGCGACGAGAGCGGTGGGTAGATGACATTAATAAGGACGAAGATGCCGCCACGCCGCTACATCACCAGGCCATGATGGCCGAGAAGCGATTCTGCCTAGAGTCGTATTTGTACGACCCGTCTGTCTTGTCTTCGTCGTCCGCAACAGGTAACAGAGCTTATTCACAAAACGATCTTACAGCAAAACCTAAGAAAAGTTCCGTATTCACGAAGCGAAATTATCGCAAGTTTTTCGCACGCTACGATAAGATCCTACGACCACGCCTACGACAGCTACAAAGCTTTGCGCACTTTTTATGATCCAATTGACATCGCCGGCAACATCGCTCGCTTGCGTCGTCGCGACGACCAACGTGCATTTCTATGTGCTCTCTGTGCGCGTCCCAACGAGAGAAAATAAGAAAAAAAAAAGTAATTGAAAGTGAACGCCGCGGCGGAGACAAACGTTAGAACCACGTGTAGGGATCGCTTGAGAATTTTGTCGTTTCCTGGAAACTGAGTGAATCGACCTTCAACCGTTCGGATGGGGGGGCACCCCGACGGCTCGCCCCGAGCATAGGGGGATGAGCGGCTTGAGCCCTTTTTAATCTTTGGCCCGGGAAGGAGACAGACATTCTTGCCTGTCGCCGCGAGGTAGTGGCGACTTTGTCGTCACGGCGCGTTCCCAGGGACGGCTTGTCTGGTCGGGAGACTGCTACAGCAAGGGTTTAGCGATGAGGGGCGCCGGCCTGGGTCCACTTGGACTCCATTACGCTTTACTCGCTAACTTCGAAGGACACGGCGTTAATTTGTTTTGACGCGGCGAAGTGGAGGGTGTTTTCTTCGTAAAGTAGTAAAGTATCGCCCCGATCGGAAAGTTCCCCCCGGGGTCTAGCATTGTTTCTCTTCTTAGAAAAGGAAAATAACGAGTTCTGTGGTCTTTCTGTGATTGGTGAAGGACCCGCTGGCACTGGGGCCAATAGAATTGTATAATCGTCCTGATTGGACAGGCCCTGTGTCAGCGGGGAGTTTTCTCGTCCGCGCTGGCGAGGAAACGCTGAGTTTGGACAAGCCCGTGCGCGGAGCAAGTTATCTCCCGCGGTCCGCCGGTCCGCGTAGCTTTGTCGCGAGCGACGAGCAGTCTCTTTGAGCCTCACCGTGCGCGGTGGGCATTTTGCGCCGAGGCGCGGTTTTTTTGGTATTTCTACAGCCGTGAGCGGACAGTAGAGTCCTGTAACCAAGTTTGCTGTTGACGTTTTAATACATTTATTTTTATCAATCGTTGCTCTCGACTTTGAGCGTCTTTCTTCGAGGCTCCGCCATCACCAACGAGCAAGAAGGAACCATCCAGCGCGGCAGTCCACGATCGCCCGGCCCTGACCTACGACTTCTAGGAAGGACCGGGACAAAACAACCTGCGACCCTCAGGGAGGGGCGCATTCTTTACTGGCGCAGTCGACAGGATCGTGGACATTGTCAACCGCCTGGAAAAGTTCCAGACGCCTGGGTTGGTGCGGAAAGCGGTGGTGTCCATCGGAAGGAGCCCAGGACCAGCTGAGACAACGAGGAGCGGTCCACAAGCAGCCTGGTACAGCGAGGCACGGCTACGAGTACGCCGGTGGCTGGAAGCGGTGAAAGCCAAGAAGCGGACGTCGCGTGGGGCGATCGGCGCCGGTGACCTGCGGGTTTGGCGGCGTCGACGACTACCTTTGGCCTGGGGCCTGCGACGGCGGTGAACGAAAATCAAGCAAGCGGACGTCGCGTGGGGCGATCGGCGCCGGTGACCTGCGGGTTCGGCGTCATCGACAACTGCCGTGGGCCTGGGGCCTTCAACGGCGACAAAAGATTCAAGCCGGCGGACGTCAGCGGCTGCAATCAACGCCAGTGGCCTGCGGGTTGGGCGACATCCGATGCGACTGCCCGGACACTACAGCACCGCCAGGTAAGTGGTCGTTTTCCCTTCCGTCGCCGGCTGACACCCGCGCACTTAGCTGCATGGCGAGGTATAACTGGCCCATTGGGGAGAGCCTCAGTGACGGAGACGACGAATGGTCGGATGGGGAGGCGGTTCCGCTGAGTGTTCAGATAGCCCTCGTGAGGAAAAGAACGAAGGAGCTAGACCTGCAGATACAACTCGCAGAGCTCCGGGCGGAGGAGCGGAGAGCAAGAGCTCGGCTCCTGGAGGAGCGCCGAGAAGGGTCGCTGATTAATGCAGCGGCGGGCGCGGAGCCCGAGGCTCACTGCGTGAGCGAAACGGAACCGGACGCACTGGGCGACCCGGAGGCTGCCATGGGGTCCGAGGCCGATTGCGCCGCACAAAAGCCGGAGACTGCCATGGAGTCCGAGGGTGATCGCGCTGTCCAGGAGCCGGAGACTGCGGTGGGCTCCGAGGCCAATCGAACCGTACAGGGACCGGAGACTGCGGTGGGGTCTGAGGCCGACCGCGGTGTCGAGGAACAGGACACTGCCGGAGGGTCCGAGGCTGACCGCGCTGTCCAGGAACCGAACCCTGACGGGGGTTCCGAGGCTAATCGCGCTGTCCAGGAACCGGAGACTGTGGTGGGGTCTGGGGCCGACCGCACTGTCCAGGAACAGGACACTGCAGGGGGGTCCGAAGCCGGTAGCGCTGTCAGGGAGCCAAAGACGGTCGTGGAGTCCGAGGGCGGTCGCGCTGTCCAGGACCCGGACACTGCCGTGGAGTCCGAGGTCGATCGTGCCGTGCGGGGACCAGACACTGCCGTAACGTTCGAGGCCGATCGGGCCGCGCGCGAACGAGGGTTCTCCTGCGTCCGGGCAGCTAGAAGGGGGGAGCTCCCGGAAAACCAGGGGTCGGGCACGCCGCTGGGGAGACTAGCGAATGCCGAGGTCGCGAGGGCGGCTACTGCAATCGATCAGATTGGACTTCGGTGTCCCTACGACGGGCCTAGTGGGGACGGTGTGACACGACAGGTGCCACCAAGTGGGCGGCGCGGAGAGGTGCCGGTGCAGGCGCACGAATCGCCGTGGGGCGACCACCTCGGAGCTAGGAACGAGATGGCGCGCCAGGGGGGCAGAGCTGGTTTAGACCAAGGTGTCCGCGAAGCGAGCACCAAGCACATTTCCGTGTCGAGACCGAGCCGGGCACGCCTTCGAGGACCTAGAGGAAGCTCTGGGGAAGCATCACGATCCTCGCGGCACCCGACAGAGCTGCTCGAGTATAGGGCGCTTGTATGGTAGCAGGGAAGCGTTTTCTTTCGCCTATGCACGTGGTGTCAGCGGGCGTGCATGTGGGAAGGCGATCACTGCCACGGCAATGTGAACAATTTGCATGGAAACATTTTGCGGACAATGCTGTGCCACATTTTTGGCTGGTTGCTTAATTTATTTTGGGATCCGGAAATGTTTCATGTGATGTTTTTGCTTTTTTTTCTGTTGTTTGTTTGTTCTGCGGAAGCTACTGGTTGCGACCTGTTAGCTGTAGAGTGTGGCAGAGTTTCGTGCTGCGTCGCATATTCTTTGTGAACCTTTTTTTTTATTGCTGTAATCCTTTTTGCGCGTTTGTTTTCGGCGCGAGTGGGACGGCTCTACAAAAGTACGCTGATGCTCAGGATTTTTTTAGCGTACATGTTTTGTGGTTGTTCTGTTGCCGTCGTTTTGCGTACGGGGTTTTGCATGAGTTGAAGCGTTTTTCTTTTTATATTTCTTTTAATGGTGACGCGATCGTTCTGTTATAAGAACTGCTGGCCAGTCCAGAAGTCCTGGCACAGTTTTCTGGGTGGGCGTGTAGGGATCGCTTGAGAATTTTGTCGTTTCCTGGAAACTGAGTGAATCGACCTTCAACCGTTCGGATGGGGGGGCACCCCGACGGCTCGCCCCGAGCATAGGGGGATGAGCGGCTTGAGCCCTTTTTAATCTTTGGCCCGGGAAGGAGACAGACATTCTTGCCTGTCGCCGCGAGGTAGTGGCGACTTTGTCGTCACGGCGCGTTCCCAGGGACGGCTTGTCTGGTCGGGAGACTGCTACAGCAAGGGTTTAGCGATGAGGGGCGCCGGCCTGGGTCCACTTGGACTCCATTACGCTTTACTCGCTAACTTCGAAGGACACGGCGTTAATTTGTTTTGACGCGGCGAAGTGGAGGGTGTTTTCTCCGTAAAGTAGTAAAGTATCGCCCCGATCGGAGAGTTCCCCCCGGGGTCTAGCATTGTTTCTCTTCTTAGAAAAGGAAAATAACGAGTTCTGTGGTCTTTCTGTGATTGGTGAAGGACCCGCTGGCACTGGGGCCAATAGAATTGTATAATCGTCCTGATTGGACAGGCCCTGTGTCAGCGGGGAGTTTTCTCGTCCGCGCTGGCGAGGAAACGCTGAGTTTGGACAAGCCCGTGCGCGGAGCAAGTTATCTCCCGCGGTCCGCCGGTCCGCGTAGCTTTGTCGCGAGCGACGAGCAGTCTCTTTGAGCCTCACCGTGCGCGGTGGGCATTTTGCGCCGAGGCGCGGTTTTTTTTGGTATTTCTACAGCCGTGAGCGGACAGTAGAGTCCTGTAACCAAGTTTGCTGTTGACGTTTTAATACATTTATTTTTATCAATCGTTGCTCTCGACTTTGAGCGTCTTTCTTCGAGGCTCCGCCACCACCACCGAGCAAGAAGCGACCATCCTTCGCGGCTGTCCACGATCGCCCGGCCCTGACCTACGACTTCTAGGAAGGACCGGGACAAAACAACCTGGTGACCCTCAGGGAGGGCCACAACCTTTACTCCACGAATGCCTGGAAAAGCTACACCAACAAGAACCCACCGACCAAGCGACCACCAAAGACTCTAGGCTTAGCAAAACACTTCGACGATCCGGGGCAAGACCATCTGCACACGATCGGCTGGCTTGATGAATGAAATACGCCCACGCGACCTCTGTGCACCCTCCTCGTATGAATAGTTTGAACCCTGACCTCTAATTCGGGGTAAGGAGGCCAGTCTTTCCCCTTGTCGTACCTAGCTTGTTTTTAAATGCAGCGGTGACGAACGATCTCGTCGAGAAGGGACACTCTCCTCGATTTAATCTCCTTTTTTTGTGTGTGTGTGTGTTATTCAGCTCAAATAAAAGCCATATGGATTTCCTTCGCAACTTGGGTACGTACACTTTTTTTAGATGTCCATTTTATTTCGACATGATACGCCAACACATGTCGAGTTAGAGCAGTTTTTGGGAGCGACTCAATGCCGGTCCAATCTTTCTCTGCCGAGCGTCTCGTCAGCATCGAGTTGCGATTGTCTGGAGGCCCAGCGGTTCACAAAATCGGTTACCAAGAACGGTTCTGCTTCCAGTGCGAACAGGCATTTACGTGGATCTTGCTAACACTCTTTTACTTCAAACGTATCTTCCTGGACGTTGGCTCTCTCCCGCATCCCCGAAAAGCGCCGCAGGGATTTGTTTACATGCGCGCCGCTTCGCAGAGCCGTACGGGCCGTCTTTTTTTAGGAACGATGATAGTTGTGTAACGTTGCCTTCTTAGCGATCGAGTTCGTTATCAGTTGCGGTAGACGAAGGCGGCTATCGCGTGATCTAGAAAGGTGGGCATGCGGGCCCGTTTAAACAGACATTTCCAAACCACCTTAAAGAAGCGTTGCCGGAAAGACCACCCGATACTAAAACGAAGGGTGGCCAGCACTGCTGTTGCTTTCTTCACCAAAGCGCCTCGGTACTACGTTCAGGCCTAAGTAATGTCTATGAGTGACCGTATTTCCCGTTGTGGCGCTGCTCTTACGGTCATGTTGTCGTCACGACATTCCATCGAAGCTTCACAGACATCCACGAGGTGGTTTTTGGTTATTGTTTTATTCAGTTTAAAATTCGTTTTCTCGCGTTATCCTACGGAATACTGGTATTGGTGAAGTCCTATTTTAACCCTCTTTATGTTCAAGCAAAGAGATCGGCTCGAGAATTTGGTTTCGTACCCCTTTAAGGTGCCGTTTTGCATGGTTTCAAAGCTGATGACGTCGGCTCGCTCCATGAGACAGTTAATGCTTTCGCATTAGAAACAGCGCGAACAAGACGAAGGACAATAAAAAACGTAGACAGACAGAGCGCTGACTCTTAACTGAAATTTATTGGAAAAGAACAAATAAAAATCGCCATGTATAAATATGACACAATTCTTATCACCTTGTCATGCACTATGATTGTCATACACGTGCCCCCCAGGAACGCCAGTTCTTTATCAAACAGTGCGCTTGAGGGCGCACTTACACACACGTCATTTCCACGTCGAGATATGTGGTACGCCTCGGCAATCTCCCTCGTTTTTTGCTGTCTATAACCCCCAAAGATGACAGTGTGTTCTAACACCGGTTCACACCCACATCTGTCACAATGCTCGCTCCTTTACAGGAGCCATGAAAAAAATTCTGCTTTCGTTAAATACTACATTACTTCGTAATGTTAATAACTAAATAAACTTGCCTTCAGCTGTTTATTCATCGAAAGCATTCATTTATCAAAAGCATTAACTTCTAGGCGATGGGAGTCGCCAAACAAAATTCAAGAAATATGAGCATAGTTCATCCCCTGAATGTCATTGCTGAAGCTGAATGTCATTGCATGGGTAAAATGAACAAAAGCGGGAATCTCTCAGGTAGGCTTTCCGGTACCAGCTGAGTTCCGCGAGCCCGTCCGTGTGCCTGCTGAGGGTGTCCCTCCCGAAGGCTGGCCGCGGCCGTGCCCCGGCGCGGCGCGCGTCCCTTCGCCCGCGAGCTTCGGGCGGCCTGGCAAGCAGCGCCGGGGTCGGCGCCGTGTCACCGGGCGTCACATTCGCCACGGGGGACTGAATGCGACGTCCGGCGGCGCCCTTGAGCTGCCAGACTGTCGCTGTGCCTTCTGGACGGCCTCCCCCCCGCGCGTGCCTTCTCACACGGCTGCGTGCTGCGTCGATGCAGTGCGGCATGGCTGTCCCCCGGACGCTGACCAGCCGATGGACCTCGACAGATGCTACGAGCCGTTGAAGCTAATCCGATTCCCTGCGAAAGCGATATTCGGGACGCGCGAGTGCGTAGTCACTTGACACGGTCTATTGGCTGCTACGATCCGCTGCGCTCCATCGTATAACGGAGTATGGGCGCTAGCCGCCAATCGGCTCTGTTACGCAACCCTTTGAGGGATCGGGGGCGGACCGTTATCCAGCACTGTAGCACCGATGACCCGAGGGAGTTAACCTCCTAGTCTCCAAGGCCGTGGTGGTGGATTTCAGCTGTCGGAGACCGGCGCGGGTGGAGTGCCACGTCACTGTCCAGCGGGGGTTCAGTCGCCCTAACCCTTTTAGTAAGCGCAGAACCCGTTTCGCGCTTGCTTCCGCTGGGTGACCTAAGTGCTGCAAGTAACGCGTCACGAGTAACCACGTTACTCTGTGAGTAAAGCACTAACCTACTCGTTGGATGTTTAAACGACTGGCGATTAAGACTAGTTTTGTAACCTGTTAATAGAGTTTCGTTTGAGGCCCGAAAACACATTGGCACGAATTGTGTACACTGTGCCGAGGGAAATAACATTTTCTTTGCCGCGACATCATTTATTCAATTAGAATTTTAAAAAAAGACGTATATTCGATAATCTCGATAAAAAAAAAATATTGCTGTGAAATCATTCGGTAAAATATTATTTGCTCTTCAAGTTCGTATGCGCGTATTACCGCTGCCGAATAAGACAGGCGACTAGGAACTTTTAGCTGATCGTTACCGAGTTCCGCTTATCGCAGTGCCGGAGCCTTTGAAGCCGCGGTCCCGGTAGCATGCCTCAAAGGCTCCGGTACTGCGATACGCGGAACTCGATAACGGTTTGCAGAGCATTACAATAAGTCCAGTATCATACCTGGATTCCGGTACGAACTACCGAACGCCAGTAACGTACCGGGCTCAGAAATCAGCTTTACCAAACAGTAGTTCGATCACGCCATACGGTACAAAACCGATTGATGCTCATTGACGCTAAAGCCCTTTGAAACGCGTGATTTTGATCGACGGCTTTTAAAGGAACCATTACAGTATTTTTAAACTTCTTCCTCCTGGCTTTAATTCTTAACTCAAAAGCGAAATGATGTGCTTTCTAAGCGCATTATGAAACTTGTCATTCGCAATTGATGATAAGTGCCGTCACATTCATTGGCCACGAACACGAATCCAAATATTCGTCGACGGCTTGATTGTTGACGAGCGCATATGTCCGAGGGACGAAGTGCTCGCGTCCAAATTGTGAGCTGGGATTGACCGCATCACGGATGCATCACAGTGAAAAGGCGGAGAGCTTTTCAAGGAAAGGAGGTATGAAGTAATCCGTTATATTTTTGAGTTTCCGTACCGAAAAGCAGGGTTTTGACTTCCTGCCCATTTTCTATTCGTCCACTAAACAACATGCGATTAGAAAAATCCCAATCTAAAATAATTTATCCCAGCCCAAAATTCATTTCATAATCCCCTCAATTGATGCGAGCTTGAAACATCGTCAAACTACAGATATACTCTGAAAGCAGTTCATGTCACGGGAGGCCAGTGGGAGGCCTAATTAGCGAACAAGTGATGTAATTATTTTTATTTAAATACTTCATAACCCGGCTTTGGTATTTAGCGCCATAATGAGATATCCTTAGGCGTCGTACGTTTCCATATAATAGATATATTGCTAAATTACCAAAGCATCAAGGAGATTGCTGAGAAAGTAATTGTATACGCCGCACGCGCTCGCCTTTCCCGTATAAAAGGTCAAATCAAATAACCAAAATAAGGCTGTGACTGCTTGTAGCTGAGCTAGTTGGTGATTCATGCTTCTGAAGATGCCAGCTGAACGAAGATAGAGAAAGGAAAAAAAAGGGGATTACAGGAGGAATCTTAAGTCTGCTTACGTGCAGGAAGGCGAAAGCATTTTAGCCCCGCGGAAAAAATGTTTTCGAGTAATATTTCTACATGTATTAAAGTTTAGGACGACGTATAGGACGACATCCTAGAAATCGAAGCCAAGTAAGGTGTCTAGGATAACCTCTAGGACGACGTCGAGGGCGACCTCAAGACCGGCGTCTAGGACGACGTCTAGGATGATGTCCTCTAGGATGATGTCCTAGAGGACGACGTCTAGGACGACCTCCAGGACGACCTTAAGGACGACGTCTAGGACAACGTCGAGAACAATACCTAGAGGACGACGTCTAGGACGACGTTAAGAAGGACGCGTAGAGGAGGACAATTAAGGAGGCTGTAGCTTATTTGCGTGGGTGGCCATGTTAGCCTGTGGAAGCCGCCGTAGATGTAGACGCTGCTGCCGTTGTCGAGGCCGTAGATGTAGATGCGGTCGCCACCCAGTCCATCGCACGAAGCACACAACGAGTACAGCTGAAGTCCGAAGCGCAACTGACGCGCCGGAGGCAGCGCGCCACGCCTTCCTTTTGCACACGGCGCTCCGGCGGTTACATCATACTCCCCCCCTGCACACGCGCGGCGCCCTCGCCGGCTCCACGGCTTTTGTGACAAAGCATCTGCCTTTGCTGTGCTTTTCTTTGTGTGTTATTTCTGAGGCGCGTGTGCTTTGACCTTGAGCGGCGCGTCCTTGATGCATTTTTTATAGCCATCTTTCGGGCACAACGCCGACTTTTCCCTTAGTTGGACATAGAAGGCTTTCGCATTATTATTATTATTATTATTATTATTATTATTATTATTATTATTATTATGCACTATCTGCTCCCGTGTCTTCTACGGAAGACAAAAGTTTCTTCGATATTCCGAATGCAAACTTCGTACGCACACAAAGTGTGTATGCTGGCCGGACAACGCCGACACATTTCTTCAGTCTTTGGTAAGCTCCTTTTTCTGTGAGAGCTGTGCGATTATCGGCGGTGCTGCGAGGCCTAACAGCGATGGCGTCGTCGGCAACCACGACAGCGACGCTGCGGACTTTTCCCGTACCCCTGCGGCCCTCTCTCCAGCTCGACAACTTCCCGCGGGGCCACCCGCCTCTCCTCCCGTTGACCTTGGCGCCGGCGTCGAGTCCCTGCGGAGCCTGCTCCTCGATGCTATGGAGGGAATTTCGTCCCTGACTGACGAGGTCGCTGCCCTCAGAGACAAAAACGCACGCCTCCGACACGAGCAAAAGCGCGACGCCGAGCTACAGGCGGGTGCCATGGCCGTACTACTGTCTGAGGTCCGGGGTCTGCGTGAAGCACTCGGCCAGCAACGACAGCCGGACGCGCCCGATCGCCGGCGGCAGCCCGTGGATAGGGCTGCGGGGGAGTCTTTGGGAAAAGACACTTATGCTGCCGCACTACACAGCTCTCTCCCCAAAGCTTCTCCTACGAACATTGTGGCGGCAGCTCTCCCTTCGGATGGCCAGAATAATGCTTCGCCGAAAGACGACGTCCCTCCCAGTGGCATCAACTCTGCACGGCCAAAAGCTAGGACCCCAGCGCTTACCGGGACGTCGGAAACCTGCAGGTTGATCGTTGCCCCTCCATCAACTCGACGAAGAGCCCTGTTCGTCACCAAGCTGAGCCCGGACACCAGCTGCGAAGACATCAGTTCTCATCTCTTCCGTCGGAGTTGAGGAAGTGGAGTGCCGGAAACTGAAGACGCGCTACGACTCTTACGCCTCCTTCCATGTGTCCGTGGCTGCCAAAGACTTCGACAAGCTTTCTGATGCCACCGTGTGGCCCAAATCCTGCCTTTTTAAGGCTTTTCGAGGCGCCCTTCGCGAAGAACTGCTCCATGCATCAGAGGCAGCCGCCTTCCCCTTGAACGCTGGATAGACCAAGGATGAGTCACATTGATTTATTTTACCAAAACGTTCGCGGCCTGCGTACAAAAGCCGACTGCTTTTTCTCTAATGTTACCTTATCCAGATGCTCCATATTTTGTTTAACTGAAACATGGTTGTGTTCTAGTATCGGCTCCTCCGATTACTTCCCTCCTTGTTTTGAGGTGCACCGTCGCGATCGTGATTGTACCCCGCGGAGCAGAATGGGAGGTGGAGTGTTGGTCGCAGTAGACAGGCGCTACCGTTCTAGGAGACGCGAAGACTCAGAGAAATTTTCCGAGAGCGTATGGGTCGAGATTGAGGCTGCAAAGGGAGTACGCGTTTTAATCGGTTTATTTTACCTCCCTCCCCAGACACCGCCAGATGAATTTCATAGTTGTCTTGTTGGCATAGAGAATACAGTGAATGACTTACAGGGATGCGAAGTCTTAATCTTGGGGGATTTTAATGCTCCTGGAGTCAACTGGTCGTAGCTTGATGTTTTTACGGACAACTTTTACTGCAGGCAGAAAGGCACCCAGCTCTTAAACTTTCTTCTTTCTTAAATCTCACACAACACAATAATGTTCTGAATCACCAATTTAATACTCTAGATTTAGGCTTCTCAAATATGGACAGTGTGCCTGTAGCACGGGGTGAACTGCCATTAGTTTCTCAGGATACATATCATCCTGTACTTGATATATCACTTTCTTTCGAGAATTCCTCTGTTCGTGCTCATTCTGGTGGTTCCCCGCCGCACACCTCATATAATCTGTCGGCAGGGGACTATGTCGGGATGCATCATTACCTCACGAGTTTTGATTGGGCATTGATCTTGGAATCGCCTGGTGTGAATGACCAGGTCATGCTCTTCACGCAAACTGTTCGGAAGGCCATGGATACTTTTATTCCGTTAAGGACAGTTACTAAATCTCGCTTTCCTAACTGGTTTTCCAGTGAGCTAAAAACACTACTGAAAAGAAAGGACTTCTTTCACAGGAAGTTTAAGAAAAAAGGCCTTTTAAAGTTGGAGGTAGAATTCAAGAACTGCAGAAAGCAATGTAAGACGGTCCTAGATCGCGACCGCCAGGCTCATCGTTGCTCAGTTGAATCATATCTTGTCAATAATCCAAGGAAATTCTGGAGGTACATTAATTCACGTTCTGGGAGGCATATCGAGTCGAAGATTGTCCTGGATAATCACGAGAGCGATTTGAAGTCCGTGCCTGAGTCATTTGCTGAGCATTTTAGGTCCGTCTACAAGGATAGTACGCAGCGTTCTGCACCTGCGCTTCCTCACTTAGATGGGTTTGGTGACTTGTTAAGTTGCATTAATGTTGATGAGGAGTGCGTACGATCCTGTATTAAGAAAATGATAGCAACATTATCAGTAGGGCCCGACGGCACTCCCTCTGCGATTCTCAAAACGTATCACGACATATTCACGCCGGTACTGTGCTCTATATTTAACAACTCGTTAAGGTTGGGAACCCTTCCTGAAACGTGGAAAGTCGCTGCTGTTATTCCAGCCGGGGAAAAAAGGTGATATTTGTAAAATAGACCTATTTCTCTTCTCTCTCCATTTTCTAAGCTCTTTGAAATGGTAGTCCATCAATTCCTGTATTTCAAATTTCGAAACTTAGCAATTCCCAATCAGCATGGTTTTATGAGCGGCAGATCAACTACTACCAATCTGGTTAGCTTTATGTCTGCTGCATCTCGTGTAATATGTAACAGAGGTCAGTTAGACGTTGTCTACTTTGACTTAAGTAAGGCAGAGATACAGTAGCAAGGGTGCAGGCGAGCTGGTGGATGTTAACCATGTTGAATATACCTGAGACTGGGGTAGAAAACAACATAAAAGTCGAAGAAACAGAACGGGACAGGACGACGTCTCAAACTCAGCTACCAGGTTTATTTAGTCCTCCTCCTTATATAGTCCACGAATCCCGGAGAAAAGCTCACCGGAGAAAAGCTCACCGGAGAAAAGCTCACCGGAGAAAAGCTCACCGGAGATAAGCTCACCGGAGAAAAGCTCACCGCAAAACCGGCGGATGCGGAGAAAACCTCACCTGCCATCGAGCGTATGCGGAGAAAAGTTGACCGATATTTTTTCTTCTTTTTATATGGAGGCTGTTGGATCCATGCGGTGACATATATCAATTTATTTTCATTAAAATTTGTCAGCTTCGTAAAAAAGAAAATGTGCTTTTTTGTAATATTTGTTAAGCTTATTGGGTATATTGCTCCCAAATTAATAATTGCGGGCGAGTGTTTTCTGTGGCTTTCTGTGGCAACGAAAGCCTAACTAAAAACTTTATGAACTTGAAGAACAGGAAAAAGTTAAAAAATCTCAATGATGACTGCCTAAAGCCTAAAAATCAAAACTGTAAACGCCGAAACCCCAAAAGTGCATGCGCAACAACGCGGTGCCTGAAATTCTCTTTAAAGCTTTTGAGGATAAAACAGTCAATAGGATATCGAGGCTTCTTTCTTCCACGGACATGCACGTTTTCTAGCCGTTCGTGCTGGTGTTTCCACACGTTCCCTTTGTGTGATAGTGCCCTTCTACGGTGAGCCACCCATGACCTTCAGAGCCGCACACTGGCACCGTTGTTACTCGTGAGCTATATACGAAGTAGTCTTCTGTAAGGTAGCGAATAGGGCGAGTTGGTAAACGTTATACATGATGAAAACCGCTCAAACGACGACGACACGCAGAAGCTGTTCTCGCAACTAAAGTTTTGTTAGTGAAATTAACAGAAAGAAAACAGCGTAGCCGACACTGATCACATTAACAAACACCTACTTATTTATTAGGCTCTACACAATATTTGGAGCTGAGACGGTTCACCACACCGCTATTCATATTAGCTCGCAAAAAACAAACCTCTTTATCTGACAGAGCCCTTGACGCCGCACCCTCAGCTGTCAATAAATTGTTGCCTTTTCTTACCGGTGTACGATGTTCTGATTTTATACTTGCGGCTTCGTTAATTTACAGAATGGGTGATTACAAATTTATGAGGAATTAGTAAATATGCCCAATGAACTTCAAGAATATTACAAAAACGAGGACATATTTCAATGAAGGGACAAATGCGAATGGTGTTAAATTGCCACGTTTGACGCAGAATCAAGCTAAGCTCAAAAAATATCGGTGAGCTTTCCTCCGCATCCGCTGAAAGGCCGGTGAGCTTTTCTCCGCATCTGCCAGTTTTGCGGTGAGCTTTTCTCCGGTGAGCTTATCTCCGGTGAGCTTTTCTCCGGTGAGCTTTTCTCCGGTGAGCTTTTCTCCGCCGCCCATGGTCCACAAACAGCCCACCACCAACACAAAGGGGCAACTTTAACCAGTTCAACCGCCAAACCCTCCAGACAGTCACTACCAACACAAAGGGACAATCTCTAAACAGTCCAGACGTCAAACCCTGTAATTCCAAACTAGCGCTATGGACGGCCTTCATGCCGATAAGGCTGCGGTCCCACGGCGGCCATGACATATGACGCTTTCAGCACGTTTTCGAAATGCGATCGTGGCGTGTTCAAGCTTGCTAAAATTATGTGTTATATATCATCTTGTAGTGTACAACATTATCTTTTATCTGATGTAGGATTTGTTTTCCTAGTGCAAAAAGCTAATTCAGAGGGCACCCGCGAACATTGACCTTTTCGGCAAAACATGGTTTCGTAGTACAGTGGTACAGGGTGCACTATTGGAGCAATTTCTTTCTAATTTTAGAATGTTATAGAAGAAGAGTGCGTTCATTGTCAACGGAGGCCCTTTTTTCGTTTTTTATTTTATTTTGACAGATATTTACTTTAGAAAAATTGACTTTGCGGAAGCACTTCAGTCGCGAAGTTTTGGGCGCCTACTCGGTCATTTTATTTGAAACTTTTTACATCAGTTTGTAATTATGGTCGAAAGAGTTACGCTAAATTTCATTGTAATATGGCTTAAACTTTTTTCGGAATGCTCACGTGAAAAGTGACAAAAACCGTTAATTTTGGCAAACTTCATTTGGTAGTACAGTGGTACAGCGCTTAGGGATTGGCACACATGAATAAAATTGTAGGCCCGCAAAAAAAAACATATTCTGCTTTGCAAAGCGAGGCCCTTTTTCTAAATTTCACTTTTGATTTTCCATAAAAAAAGTTTGAATATAGGTGAAATCACGTATTTGTTGATAGTCAAAAACGAGTATTTTGACCCCTTTTGGCAGACATTTAGGCCGATATTTTTAGTATTAAATGGAAATTACTGTTCCAGGTCCTGATTATTAGCCCACATTTTCACTAATCGAGCCTATTTATTAAAAAGAATCATAAAACACACAGAAAACACAAATTCGATGTCTGGTTGCGCCCTCTATGTGGCGGTGGCTGAAATGTGACTACGCGAGGTTCAGGAAACTGCCGAGGATGGCGCTGATTCCAGCTGTGGTTGCCAGCTTCGGAAACTGGTTGTACTCTTGGCTTCTTCCGTTTCTTGCAAAATAACGTGCTGGAAAACTTGGTCGAAACTCGTGAGGTCCTTTATAACACGGTACTTTCTGCTAATATAGCTTTCAGGAAGAATTTCAGTCGCTTTCATATTGTTAAACGATATTTTTTTTATGCGAGGCTCCACCGGTTCAGTTTGCTGAATAAATTGTTCACGGAATCGATATCGAAGTTTCAAATTACCGAAATGCCAAAATCGCCAGTTCTGCGTAGATACGCAGCGTGACGCACGTGCTTCTGGTGCGTGTGCACGTACGTGTTTGCTGCGTAGTTCTTCGGTTGCTGCGAGTTTTCGCGTATTTATTGTGCACTGCTTACCTCCGTCTGCGCACGCATCTCATCCTTGTAACTACCCCTGCTCTGTTTGCCTAGAGTGAAGTTTGTGTCTGTCTTTTCGTTCGCTGACTAAGCTCGTGTCGGTGTCCTTCCTACTGGCTGCTGTTCGTGTTTGCGTACCGTGTGTGTCGCTTTGATTACTAGGTCCCCTGCTTATGGGGTGGAGCAAGCGGTGGGCGTCGCGCCAGGGGTGGGTCGTGATTGGGGAAACAGCTTAGCAGCCGACGCCGACTTCGGCGCGTTTCTTCTGCGCACGCGCGTACTGTCACTGATATCGCTACTTCGCGCCGTGACGATGCGCTGATCTACAGGCCGGTCGGCGCTCGCGTGATAATGTTGAAAATTCTCGAGCGTGTATTTACGTTTCGAAAGCCATAATAGAATTAAAGTGGACATTTGGCCGGCAGCCGGCATACCGTGGCTCTGAAAACAGATTGCTAGGAGTGCCCTCTCATTCGCTGGTTCCACGCTGGGTGCGCGCAGTCCGTGCTTCTGGCCTCCCCGGCCGCCCAAATGCGTTTTTCTGATGCTTGTTTTGTATTCAGTAAACAGACAATAGATTCCTGCTGATATTCTCCTTTATAATCTTCACTCTTGACAACTGTTTAGTGTTGGAAGGAACTCCGTCAAATTTGACGATAATGCATGTGTAAGTACAACTGGAACCTCATAGTTGCAAGAATACTTTTCCTGGATTGTCTGCATTAGAGTGCCTCCATGTGCGCTTCGCGCATATGAAGGCTCCCTAGTCTGCACCTTTCTGATAATATGATCGGTCTCCATAAATTGCACTTCCCCGCTTCGGGAGCACGGCCAGCGGTGGTTCTCTGTCGGTCATCGAACCTCACACACGTGAAGCGTTGTCAAAGCTGTGATATACCGGGCGTTTTATTATTCTGTTTTGTTTTGTTTTGTTTTTTTTGCTGAAAGAAATTATACTTTTAATATTCCCGGGGATAACATTATCGGCTGCGGCGGACGTAAAGGAACGAGCGTAAATTGACAGTTAGTGGGCTAATAAACTAATATTTGCCATTTGCGAACGCTGGAGAGGGGGCGACCTCCTCTCCCCCGTTCGCTCCGCTGAAGTGGAACAGGGTGGGAGGAGCTCCCACTTTGTTCTTGACCTGTCACCGACTACAGTTGCGAATTCCACTTGTCATTTTGGAGCGATGACGAGATAGAGCTGAGTCATGTATTGCGTTCTCTGAGATGAAGAACGCAATGCGCGCGGAGTTGCTCCACGTATGCACCAGTCACCAGTAAAAACGACCTGTCCTCCGAGGAGGTCGAGCGAGACGCCGGCTGACATGGGGGTCGGTCACCTCACCGTCACCACCGTCTACCGTGCCTTCAAAAACACGGGGCGCAATATGTTTCTGCAGTATAACAAAAAATTGAACAAACAAGGTGCAAACTTTCATTTTTTTCCTAAGTGTGGTTTGCAGGGCTGAACCGAATACAAAAACGATACGCCGTGCTGGGATGACGTCGACTACAATGGTACACGATCATAACAAGAGCACAAATCCTGCCACGTTATTTTGCTACAGTGATAAGAGCATATATATCTTTGTCCGCGACGCGGCAACAGAGACATTATTTCCAAATTAGAGTTCGAAGTTAGCCTTCGATGCTAGCACTGACCAACTCACTTCACTCACAGGGTGAAAACGTGAAACTTTGTATCATTCGGACAGAGATCGAAAAATAACACGCACCGCTTCAACTTGGACACCCCAAAATAATTAACTGTAGTGGATCGCACGCAAAAGCTTCGCGTGCGCAATAAAATTGCCGGTCAGAAGTACGGTTCCGCAAACAAAATCAACATATGAGTCATCAAATTATGAAGAAAAACCAGGTGTGAGCGTGCCAAAAATATTCGACAATTATTGTTGTCAATATTTGTTTTTCTATCCACGTGCTTATGTCGCAGTGGAAAGCCGTGAAACTCCCTATAAAATTATTTTGGGCAGTGTTTCCGACGGTGCTCGCTCGATCGTAAAATGTCGCTTTGTTGCTACTTTGGCGAATCAAACAAGGAAGCCACGTTCACCTACAATGCCCTGTCCACAAGAAAGGAAATCGAAATTTTCGCTTCGTTTTCTTTTTTTTTTTATATTCTTCTCTTCTGCACGATATAGGGTATGAATTATTATCCTTCCCTGTACTCTCGCTGCGACGAACAGTCCGATAAACGAGTCACCCTATGACAAAGATGGGGGTCCCGAAAATCTCCTAAAATCGAGTTTGTTCTCAGAGACACATCCGTGTGTAAGAAAAACCGCGGCCCTCTCCACGAAGTACGGACATATTTGATAAATAGCGTTGACTTGAGGTTGAACTTTTCATTTGCTTTGTAAACACAAGCGTGACGTCACGTGCGCATCCCACGCGACCCGACTGAAGTCTGAACTGGTGTACTATGTGTGGACAATAGGGCATTATTTTGACTTCCCGGCCGCGACGACCTTGGCGAGGGAGGACAGATGGGGGTCCCGAAAATCCTAGAATCGTGGTTTGTTCGCAGGGACACACACATCCGTGTGTAACAAAAAACGCGGCCCTCTCCACGAAGCTTACACAGGCATTGTTGTGTGACTACTGAAGATGCCTCCCGCAAGGGAGGCGAAACTGGTCAGAACTTCAGCTTGGGCGAGTTGGTTATTCATGATTCATGGAGGCGTTTATTCATGGAGGCGTTTATTCATGGAGGCGAAACGTCTAGTGAAATTGTTTTTTCCTGTTCTGTGAAGTCGGTGCTTTTATTTTAATTATGTTACCAGTCGGCCTGTGTGACCAGTGCTCATTTGAAGAATCGCCTTTGTCTTTTTTGAACCCTAACAAAAACACCCTCATAACATTTTTTTTTACTGTTCGGCTACGTTGGCATAGCCTATAATCGACATAATTTTTGCGAAAGCCTACTTTTATTTTATAATTATCTGTGACCATTTCTAATTGAAGAAGTGACAAGTATAATAATTATATTATGATTTCATATCAAAATTCGACGAACCGGGAGATGCGAAATTCGGTGAAACAGCTTTTCAAAAAAATATCCGGTGCCCGAAACTTGCGTATATTAAAATGTCTAACATGTGTATGTGTTCTAATACAGAAGATGAGTGCAATGTGGAAACTGAATGGCCTCACAAGCAATTGTCAACGAGTTGGAATTTTTGATGAATTACCCTTTGTCGAGTCATCCTACTACCGATTGGCCTCTTCAATCAATTGCCCGTCGACAAATATTGTTGTTGGTTTATTTGCCATCTGCTGTGAGGGGAGAGTGTGGGGCTCGTCAAGCCGACATCTGCCAGCATTTTCATCACGCCTCCAGCGCCTGTACCGACTGACGCCGACGAGTTGGCCTAGAAATAAATACCCACGGACTATACTATGGCCGCTAAATATCTCTACGCGAACATGATTTGTTTCCAAAGGGGCACCCGCCTGTCGGTGCTTCTTTGAATTATACATACGTCACGGTCAAAACGTTCCGCAGCTAATGAGTGAAGGCCGACCAACCTATTTTGTCCAAATGTCCGTGTATGGGAGATGAGAATGCCACTGCGTCAAAGGCAAGACGTGTGCGAGCGTCGCTAAAAATAGAGACCACTATCGATGTTTTAGTATACATGGTTTCATTCTTAGTCAGAGCGCAAACAGAGGTTAGATGTCACGAAAACACATACACAAAGACAAAAAGCACTTTATCACGGCGCATTGTATGAGTTGTTATATTAGTGGGTGGAATCACCCAAACAAAGATAGTGAACGCCGTGGCGTTTAGGTGTTGAGCTGTTGGTGATGCTTGATCGGCGCAATGTGTCAGTCGAGCTCCAACTGAGGGTGATATGAGGCGGGGCAGCTCTGTGGTTTTACTTGTTGTGTTGCATAGTTAGTTTTGGCCGTCAGCAAATAGTGAAAAATATCTATCTACCTATCTCTCTCTCTCTCTCTCTATATATATATATATATATATATATACAAAGGCAAAAATGCGTACTGTCAGAGTTACTAATTCGAAGTTTACTACGACGTTTCGAGCGGGGACCACTCTTCATCACCTAATGAAGAACGGTCCCCGCTCGAAACGTCGGAATAAACTTCGAATTAATAACTCCGACAGTACGCATTTTTGACTTTATATATATATATATATATATATATATATATATATATATATATATTTTACTAATACAATGTCTGGACATTTACACTTACCAAGTAACCATTTTCAGCTGTGATTTGAGACTGCGTTGCGCTTATCCCGCTCTTATTTATTTATTTTTTGTTTCTCTTGTTTCTGGCCTTTTTAGTATAGGCTTCCACCAGCTCGCTTGCGCGTGAACTCTAGTTTGTAAATTAGGGCGACACTATATAGGTTTGAAATCCTATACCAATTTTATTGCCATTTGGTGAGCCACGTACGAATTTTGAAATATATCTTTTCATCCAAATAATCGATTAGTAAATCGAATAGCGATTCGGACGAATTTACTACGGCGGGAAGAAGGAATTTGCAAATCTCATGGCAATTAGGAAATTTCAGCCATCCTTGGTTTCCGATTGGTCGCGCTCAGTAGCGGCTCCCTCCGCACAGAGTAGCCTCGAGTCAGAATTCGCGGAGTCTCTACTGACCGGCCAAAAAAGTGCGGCGCTTCAACTGCTCCCGCCCAGACGACTTGATGTATTTGTATACGCCCATGACATCGGCCGCGATCGGCGATTGAGGTTCCGTTAGCCGACGCAAGCGTCAGCGGACGTCTCATATTTCCATACTCTCATTTAACTACAGAAACAAAAACAACAACAAAAAAATCATCCAGTTCATGCTCACTATGTTCACCACTGACAAGATAGTCGGTAGTTTACGAGTTTCCGTGCAAAGCCGATCAAAACGAGGCACCAGATCAACTTTTACGGCTGCCACCAGGAAAGATCTGGCTTGTCGCGTTCCCTCAACGTCACTCCGAATATTGTTTGTGCCCCACGCACCATCCTTCTGTAGCAATATTTTTATTGTCCCCATGTGATTTCTTTTTTATGTTCTTACTGGTGTTTGATCATAATTCGGTCATTGAAATGGTTTTTGCTGCCGACCCTACCATTATTTTGACCCTCTGGCAGCAAAGGAATATTATGCCGGCATTACACACGAAATAAGAATGTAGACACTCCGTCCCATATCTCAAATTACATCACAACGTGTTTACACAACTGTAGTGCAGAGGTACGATGAGCAGGGTCTGAGAAAATATTAGTTTCAGTATTTTCAAAAGAGCGACGAAACAAAATAAAGAAAGGACCGCCAATCGGCAGCGCGTGCAAGCAGAGGCAGTAGTGACAGGAAGCGCGAGGTGTGTCTTTCGTACGGCCGGCATCAACTCACGCACTGTCCGAAGATGTACTCTGTTTTACTCGTAGGATTGCAACGCTGCGGAATGTAGGCGTGTGATTTCAGAAAGCGCGTCCTACCATTTCTACGCGCGAGTGCTCATGCAACCCAAGCATTGTATACAGTTACGTCCTCGCGCCCGTGCCTTGGCCAGCCCCGTACACAACTTATGCAGTATCGAAAAGGCATAGTTCAAAATTGACGGTCCCACTTTTCCATACCGCTTCAAAACCCCATCTCGCTCAAATCACTTGGCAGCCGGACAATTTTGGCAGGGGGCCTCAAGTTGGGGATTATCCGGTACATTGTCCTCCCAACAATGAACGTGGGCGCGACGCGCCAGAGGGTGAACACGTGAAAGGAGGGGCGTAAGAGTGGAGAAGGAAACTCAAGGTCGCAAGCGACGGGAAAAAGGGTTTCGAAATTGGCGCGCAGGTTTTGCAGCATTTGCTCATACGGACAGCCAACGCCGCCCTGGTGGTTCAACTAATGTTTTGTTCAAGATGGCCGCCGTGGTACCGCAGCTCCGGGTTCCGTCGCCTCTTTGTTGACTGCAGACCGGGTATGGACCTACCACTTGTCACCGGTCCGGACCTAGCATTTTTTTTTTTATTCTTTTAAGTAACTTCTCGTATTGTATCGGAGTTAGAATTTTATTTTTGTTCATATTTCCCCCTACACTCTAAAAAAAGGGGGTGTAGACCTTACACCCTTTGTCACCCCAAAACTTCAGTTGAATGTACGGCGCACTGACGTAGTACTGACGCTACCAAATTTCACGAGCGGTTTGATAGCCGAGTTGTACAACTCATTAAAATAGTTAATGCAAGTGTGACTGACTGCAAAAAAAAAAAAAAAAAAAAAAAGCTATCGGGGTTTTCTAGGCTCAACCGCAAAACCTGTGTTTTTTTTTCCCGTAGACTTTGATACGTACTTTAGTTGTTTATTGTGTCATATCGCACCGTCATCAACCCTCTCGCAAAGGTTGGGGCACTCACTCCACTCATGATAATGTAGTGATTGCGCAGGCGAGCTGGTGGATGTTAACCATTTTGTTCTTAGCCCGAGACTGAGGCAGGAAAAGAGGAAAGTTTCGAAGTAGAAGAATTAGAGACGTGTCTTCGACTGTTCATTTTTCTTCTACTTCGAAACTTTCCTCTTTTCCTGCCTCAGTCTCGGGCTAAGAACAAAACTGGCACTCAGTTCGACATGAGCGCGCGGTACGTCGAACTGAAGTTTTGAGATGTCGTATATGTGACAAGGGGTGTAACGGCTACACCCCCCTTTTTTTTTAGAGTGTACTCCGTGTCACTCGTTGAAGAAGAAAGCTCTCTGCAGCCTCGCGGAAAGAATTCGGGAGCGGCTTAGATCCGCTTGCTAAATTTGATCGACCAGCCTCGGCCATCCGCGCGGGGGAGTGTCAGGGACGCTGCCCACGCCTGGCGGAGCCGACGCGTGCAGATAATCCATTAGACAATCTTCGACGCGCGATGCGGGTCAGTCGCTGCGAAAACAAATGTAACAGCGTCCAGTCATTTGTCCCAAGGACGATTCATTCATGAAGCCGGATCGCGTATCCTGCCCACGTCACGTCGCTCGCGGAAGCGGTCGCACCAGCGCCGGTGGCACGGGCAGCTCGCGTCAAGGGCGCTTCAAGACCACTTCCGGCCACCCCCCAGACCGGTTTGCTCGGAGCATCACGCGAGCCGTAAGCACCTGCGCTAAATAAAACCCTTCAGCGCCAGCCAATGACGCGTCGCGTCCTATGGCGTAATGGACGGTGCTAAGCGCACGTTTAATGGGCGCTTTATATTGCGCTTCGCGAATGAGTCACCGAATCAACAGCCCGCACCAGCGAGGAGCTTGTTTTGCGTGAGAGGGAGGGTTAGGGAAGAAGCCTCTCTCCCTCGCTCTTGGTCATACAGATCAAATGTTGCCACAACCCTCCGAGCTTGTTGACGGAAAACGCACATAGACAGAATTTACACAGAAACGGGAAGGTAATCTGTTGTACATTTGTCGTTGGAAATATAATACGTCGATATTTTTATCTAACGCCTCGACGACATCTTAAAATTTTGCTCAATCTCTCACACTGTTCAAAAGGAGTGTGTTGGGCCAACACCACCAGACACAAGGCATCCGTCCGGGTCATCACGGTCAGTTCGATCGAGGCGTGAGATTGGGCAGAGTGTCAGTGTTCGGCTGGGGCTCGTGTCCAATCAGCGCGTACCGAAGGTCGAACTTGGGCCCAATAGCCGAGTTAGCGCGATCCGACTCTGATGACGTTTCATAGAGGGAGAGCAGACCTAGGGTGCCTTCATGTGCGCTTCGCATAGAGTGATGCCAACTGCCTGTTTCCCTTTCCCCCGCCGCCATTTTGTTCCTCATTGTTTCCCCGTGCGTTTCCCGTGCGCCGGAAAGTGGCCTTTGTGTCCATCGGTCACCCCATCCGAGGGGGGAAATGCTAATCCTCCCTCCGTGGGTTCCACAACGCTGCTCCGAACTTCTGAGATAAGGTGCTTGTTTCCGGGAGGGTTATAAGCCCCACGAATTATCGCCGAGACCAAAATGGCTGCTAGTTTGTCGGCGAGTGGTATTACAAAGGGTGGCACCACCCTAGCAAAGCGCACATGAAGGCTCCCTAAGCAGACCATGCGGAGGCCTTCTGTAGGGGGCGTTGGTTGGGCGGGGTGGGGGTTGCGGCGCCGTGGAGTAAGCCCGAGGCGAAATTCTGCGCCGTAATTGGCTTATTTGAACGACCCGCTCTTTTTGCAAACACTGCGTGACCTTTCGCGCTCGTCGAAATAAGGAAACGATTCGAAGCCGCTAAGGTGACCTCAAAAAGCGAGGGAACGCGCGAGTGACCAAGCTAGGTACCATAACTCACAAGGAGTGAAATGAATGCACCGGAACGCGACGTACACAGCCTGCTGGCGACAGGATACTGCGGGGGAAAAAAACGCCTGCCTTTGAAGGTGGCGCCTTATCATGATAAACACGGGAAATGGCCACTCCGAAAATTCACAAATGTATACTTGCGAGCCGCTAAGGCGCATGTCAGAATTACTGAAGCGCGTTAATCTAGGCCCGCAAACACACGCCTTCAGGCAAAGCACGTCCGAAGGCAAAAGCACGCCACCGAGGGCGAAACGCCGTCAAAAACTAGGGCCTCGGCCCCCCAGAGTACCGGCCAGACGGCCACTCACACTGTAACTCCCCCGCCAAAAGCCAGCCATTTTTGAAGCCCAACCTTGCAGGCAGGCAAGACTGAAAATCATTGTCCCACGATGACCTTTAGAGAGCACCCCCCCCCCCCTCCCATTTTGTCCATAAACAAAAATAAATCTCCCCCCCCCCCAAAAAAAAAAAGGAAACAAACAAAAACAACCAACGTGAGGGTTGTTTGCACATTTAGTTCCAGGATTCAAATATTACCGAACGTTTCCAAACTACATAACTGGCAGACCCCCGTAAATGTTAACGTATCAACACGCCTACGAGAACAATCCGGAAAACCCTAAATTTACGAAGAGCTCAGGTGACCCTGAGGGAAACACTAACCTACAAGAGAGGTCACCGAACCCATAAAAGATCAGGGCGAGGGGGAAAAAAAGGCTGGGGAGGGGGAAGCAGGCGGAATGGTAGAGAGAGCGGGATGTTTCCTCCTCTCCTTTCCAGCAATCTGTCTGCTTCCTCCTCCCCAGCCTTCCTTTCCTTCGCCCTGAACTCTTAAAGACCGACGACCAGTTCGCGCTTTCCACTTTTTCCTCGCTTCCTCCTCTCCCCCCTTCTACTTTGTCCACCGTTGCCTGTTTCGTCCTCCCCCATTATGAGGAGAATCTTCTGCCTTGCAAGAATTTCGACTCTGGTCGTTGGCCTTTAACCTGAAATAAGCAGCCTAAAAAGAGTTCCGCTTATCTTAGCACGCCACTGAACGAGACACGAACGCCGGTATGTGTCTGGAAACCATACAAAAAAAATTAAAAAAATAATTAAAGAAATACTGAAATTTGTGACACATCAAAAAACGTGACTAGTGAAATTTAAAACAAAACAGCAGTCATGTGTTAATCAACACTTCAGTCGCAATGATCGCGCGACAAGTCACGGCGAAATTGTTGGGCATCACCGACGCGTTCACGCACTGTGATGTGCGTGAATCAATGCGTTCGGAACAAAACACACATCTGACCATTTTGTTTCGAACGCTTTTGTTTCTTTTTTGTTCCGGGGCGCGTGAAAGCGCGTCCGGAAAAAAATGCAACGGGCAATCTTTTTCAAGAACAACGACGACCTACCTCGCCAACTACAACATCAACACCGACAATAACTACTACAACTGCAACACCAACATCGAACGTCGTTTCCAGTCTGAAGAGCTAATAACAGCTGTTACTGTAAAACAAAGGCAGAAATTGTGTCATGCCAAACAAACGAGCCAGCACTTCTAAAATAAATATCTCTGCTACCAAGTACAAGTGGAAAAAAAATGTATTGCCCAAAATAGCCCTAAGTGTTTAATTAAAAAAACAAAACGAATCTCTCAAGCCCACTACCCTATAAAAAAATCCTATCTTAATCGTCGCCCCAAGAACTTCTTCAGCTCGGGAAGGACGGTTTAGCACTATCGCCCCCTGGCTCACTAGAAAGGCAACTGGGCGATGAAGACTCTTTCGGGTGAAAAATTAAAATAAGTTTAAAAGAACCCCGTATAGGCTTTTCACGAAGAACCGTTTTAGGGGCTGCTTAAAAAACGTTTTAGGGTGTAAAATATGAACAAGCCAAAAACCCCTAAAAGTTATCACTGTGAGCTTCATCAAAATATAACATTCTTCAGGTAGACCCAGGACCTCACGAGAAAAATACTGACACGATACCTTCCATAAAACCTTTAAGACTACACAAGCTGAAAAACAAATTTGACTTGCCGAAAGAAAGATGTTCTAACATTTACAGCAGCCCGTACAAAGATAGTCAACATGAAGCAAAGGGAAAGCACAAAACATTAGGAGCGCACTGACCTTAACATCGCACCAAAGAAAGCGACGCTAGCTACTCTCACTGTTTATCATACACAGTTTGCCCACTGTAGAATAAGCCTGTGGTAATCGCAAACCACGTGATCAAGGGCCTTGTGTGAATAAAAGTACAATGTAGAACTAAACTCATTACATATTACTCACACAATATAAATAATATTGATAACCAAATAATTCAAAAAGAGCGAAAGTTCCTCAAACAAATATTTAAACTCGTAAAAACGCCCTCTCACCACAAATGGGGTAATTAACCACATTTTATGTTTCGTTTTTATTGTTTTGCTTTTCAAGATGGCGGCCCACATGGCATTTTGTTTACCCGCTTCTCGCGTCCGCTTGCGTTGCTTTTTCGCTTTATTGTGACGTGCGCACCACTGGACGGCAATCCCAGGTAATTTATTCACGCAAGATTCATTTCAAGCAGGCAGATGTTTATTTTCGCCCTACATAGTACAATTTATACGAAAATAGCACATGCAATGATGCGGTTGCTGACGGGTATTATCGAACATACACGGTAGTACAAACAGTTTGAATGTTAGCCTTCAAGCTATGTGCATAAAAATGATAAACCTGAGATCAACAAACATAGTCTAAACAGGTAGAGGTAAAGTCGCGGTAAAGGTATTTCAAAACAGCTATTCATAAACCATGCAAAAACAAAACAAAAAAGACTGCACAGACGCGACACTGTTTTACATAACGAGTGCGATTACAAACCAGTTACTTTAACAGTAACTACAGGCTAATGTGGTAAAGATTAAAGCTGTGTTTGGAGGTGCATTTGACCTGCCCGTCCATCCCCCCCCCCCCCCCCCCCCCCCCCCCAAGATGAATGTTCAACACACCTGGGGGGCTATGTTCGACAAATGTTTCGTTTCTTCTAAAAAGTAACGGAAGTGATGGAAGTGACGATACTGCGTCTGATTGTTTAGAGCAGGGGTGGCCAGCCTGACCCGGCCTAAGAGCCATAAACAAAACCACGAAACTTCTAAGAGCCGCAAGGGGGGGGGGGGGGGGGGGGGGGCAAACTTCAATTTTGGCCGGAGTCTGACTGTACGTATGGGGACACAAGGCTGTACGACTGTGCGTCTGGGGGTACAAGGCTGCCAAACCACAAGCTGTGCTTTATTGTGAAATCCTTTCTTTTTTTCCTGGGGAAACGCGGAAAGGGGCGGGAGGGGGGCGGGGGGGGGGGGGGGGGTCCCGTTAGTAGGGATCTGCGAGCCGCACTTTCAACAGCAAAGAGCCGCATGCGGCTCGCGAGCCGCGGTTTGGCCACCCCTGGTTTAGAGGCTCAAATGATGAAAGTTCCCTCTTTCGTCATTTGAGCCTCTAACCAATCAGACGCGATATCGTCACTTCCATCACTTCCCTTTCTTCTTAGGTGAAACAAGACATTTGTCGAACATTGCCCCCCTGGTCAGTTTTCTATGAGATATGTTAGATCTAGCCAATCAATTTCTTCAGCACGATGTTTACCTGTTAGGTTCGATGAAAGCGCCTTTGCAACTCTCCGTCTCCTGATCTGCCTAACGGGGCTACTGGCCCTTCGATAGAAATATCACCTATCATCGACAAACCGTAAGCACCTAGAATGCCAGTTTCAGACTGCAGCATCACCATCGAACATTGTCGTCCATGGAAGCACCCTCCTGGCTGAGAATTCTTTACTCGTCGCCCTCGCCAACAACCTCACCTAACCCCGTTATTGCTGATCACTGGTGATGCACACCCGCCGGCAATATGAATTTGAACACCTTACCTGGTTTCATGCCTGTTTTACGGCTCCCTAAAGCTATATTAACTCTCAACGTCTCAAATGGTACGTGGCCTGCGGCCTAAACTTTGCGTTCTAGCCCTCTTCTGGAACAGAGCTTGTTCCAAAGCTTGCAGGAGCGTCAAAAACAAGAAGAGGGTTGTTCACCTTCGTATCGATCACGGGTGTACCTTCAAACTCTGGCTCACGTCCCACCTGCCCCAGCTGTTTCCTGTCTGTGTTCAACAATGTCGCCACTCTCCAATGCGACGTTTGTGATTTGTGGTTCCACCAGAAATGTGAAGATGTATCTCTCGCTTTGTATAGACGCCTCTCCTCATTATCAACTGAGTGGCTCTCTGCGGCGTGCCAGCTCCCACCCCTGGAGGATGACCTCTTTCCATCCCCTAAGCAGCACGGAGCCCATGCGTACCCCATCACCATCGCCAGCTCTACCAATCAGTTCCACGACCCGCCTCTGGCGAGCGACATCGGCAGCTTTCACCGTTCGCACGACAACTCTGCGTTTGGCATAGTTGTCGTGTGAAAAGTGCGCGATCGGAGTCTACAGACTCCAATCACGTGTGGTTTTCCAACGTTTGCTTCCTAAAGAACAACCTTCCCGACTTTAAAGCACTGAAGTAATCATTCCCCAATATAATACTCACTGTGTGCGAGACATGGCTGGACGCCTCTCTTCGGTGGGTAATTAATGGGCAATCAATCAATCTCGCACAATTATCTTTATTCCAGCAAGACTGTCCCTCCTTGGGGCGAAGGCGTCCGTCCTCGTCATGCCAAAACACCTGCCCTGCCAACGTCTCGACCACCTCATCCCTCCGGGTCTAGAAGCCATCTTTATCGAGGTATTTTGCAAACATAGAAAGCTTCTTCTGGTGTCTACCTACTGCCCACCCTCTCTCCGTGAATAATCGTACGCCCTCCTCCAAGAGAGCCTACAGCGCGTCGACCCCAGCACGTTCTCTGCACTGTTCATCTGATCCACTTGGAAACGGCTGGCCTCACCGAACTTAATGACGCCCCATTCTACATTTCTCAAAACAGCAACGCTACATTCCTAAAAAAACGATTCTCCTCATCTCAATCAGCTCATCCACCTCGCTCCCTGGTTCATCGTGCTTGATCAGCCATCGGCTGACGATGCCGACGACCTCTCACTCAATACATCAGCAATTCAGCACAAATGTGTTCACCCTTAGGATCAACAGGAGGCACGGCAGCCTTCCATGAATGACAAAGGAGATTGCAGTTTTAATCAGACGTAAACACCGACTATTCAAAAAAGCGCCTCTAAATCCCACTCATCTTAACCGAGCCCACCAGGCACGTCCCGAAGTCAAGCATCTCATCCATATCTCCCATAATGATTACCTACAGCAACTAGGAGCAAAAGCAACCTGCCAGCCCAAACTCTTGGGCATGTTTTCACTATAAAAAAATGTTCCCTGCGCCGGTCTTTACACATCACGGCAGGCCCTATTCTAATCTTGACGACATAGCAGAGCTCTTCTCTTACCACTTTTCTCAGGCTGCAGCATTTCTTGACCCTACCGCATCAACCTTTGTCCCACCCAACCCACAACTCTGCCAGTCAAGGCCACACCAGCAACCAGACTCTCTCCCATAGTCATTCTTCAAAGTGAAACCTACGAAGCCCTTGCCTGTGTCAACTCCTCTCAACGCCCTGGACCAGACACCCTCCACCCTGCATTGCTTAAATCCTGTGCTGGCCGTATCTCCCCCGTCCTCACTCGCCTCTTCAATGATTTTCTCTCCCACAGCTCTGTTCCTAAATCCTGGAAAGTTGCGTCAGTAACGCCTCTTAAAAAGGGACACGGTGCCCCCTCAAGTCTAACATCCACTCATACTGACCAATCTCCATAACCTCCATCGTTTGCCAAACAATGGAGCCCTCACCAATACGGTTTCCGCCCGGCAGGAGCTGCGAATCTGCCCTTGCAGCCTTCGCCCATGCACTCAGCACCAGCCTCGACAACCAAACTCCGTGCGAGATCGTCCAGTTAGACTTCAGAAAGGCTTTTAACAGCGCAGACCACAGCTTTCTCCTATCCAAACTCCAACAAATGGGAATCTCCGGAATGAGGAATCCAAAATATACTTTTTCTCAGCACTCCCTTATTCTTCAAGCGCTCTTTTCGTGATTTAGCACAAACTGGAAACACTACTAAAAGGTAAGGTGTCCACTGAGCTAGGTTATGTGTGCCATTGCGTGTCAAAGGGGCTTTGAGAAAACTAATTGAAGAACACTTTGTCCAAGCTCAAGAGAAAAAATCTTGTTCTTGACCACTGGAAGGCCCGTTCACACACATGCGTCCGTAGCGACCGGAACGATCGGAACAACCGAAACGACCGTTGCAACGGTCTGCAACCGTCAGTTGCCATAGCGACGGAGGGACGCACGCACGTGTCGTTCACGACGCAAGGAGTTGGAGCGAGCCCAACTTTCCCCGATGCGTTGGAAACGACCGAAGCGACCGCAACGACAGACCAATCACAGGTCAAAGCCGCCTGTATACTCTGTGCCTGGCAGACGGAGGGGAGAACAATAGAGTATACAGGCGGCTTTGCACAGGTCGAGGAGAATGGGTCGAGCGCGTTGCATGCCGGTCTGCCGGTCGCGGGCCGACTCCTTCTGTCTGCAAACATGGCGTCGGTGGTGATCGTCGACGTCGGGGTGAAAGTTCATCGTTCCGCGTAAAAGCGCTAGCCTTGACTGTGAATTTTCGTCGTGTGTCGCTATGATAACTCAGCACGTATTAGAAGGGAAGATCCACCTACTCGTGCGGCGATGTCGTGGTTGTACTCTCAAGACAGCAGAAACGCCCGTGCCGTCGTGTTTGTTTACTTCGACTACAGTGGTGCTTTCTAAGCATTTGTGTCCTCGAACATCGCCCGGATTTCTGATTTGGCGTATTCCTTGCGTGTGCCCAAGTTCAAGGTATTACTGCTGCGTACCGTATAAAGGATGCGAATTTTTTACTCGTTTTCATCGCCCGAAAAAGGTGATTAGTGTTAGCAATCCTGAACGCTCGCATCGTCTGTCAAATTATATTTCTACGTTGCTATATCGTTGCTAAGATTACATCGTCTTTTATAATCGTAAAAAAGGCGTGTGGCGAGATTTGTACTGTTGGCAAAGTCGTGTATTAAAGTCGTGATCGTCCAAGACGGCGTACTGCATCTTTTTCTTTTTTTAATGCACTACCCTGCAAGCGTATCCTGAAATAAAGAGTAATAAAGCTTGAGGTCATAGAAGACGGTCTGTCTATTTTCTGTTACGCAAGTCAGTGGCAGCGCGTCCCCTTCTTTTTGGAGGCACCGCTGAAACAGCTGACGGCAACGGAGAGGCGGTCGCCGTGCTGCCGACCCGCTGCGCTGGTTGCAGTGGTAGCAGGAGTGTACGCGCGGCGCAGAGCGATCGTTCCGGTCGCTCTGGTCACAACGGACGCAGTCGCGGATAACGGGTTCGTTTTAGATGTCTGAACCAGCCTTTACACAGCTATTGTAGGCGCACAGCAGATCTTCGTGACTGTACGCCGTAGCCGAACCCTCGGGCTGCTCCGGTGAGGACCCCGCTACCCCGCATCGGGCACGGAACCGTCCGCCATGTTTGTAAGCGTAGCTGGGTCGCTTCCTATTGGCTAGGAGCAAGAGCTGAAGCTCGTTTCTCATTGGCTGTTGCTTCGTATGGTTGCATGCGGTTGTATGTGTGTGTACCGTCGCGCACAGTTGTCGTTGGAGTCGCAGCGGTTGCATTCGTTCGTAAGCATAGTGGTCGCTCCGAACGCAAATGTGTGAACGGGCCTTAACATGATGGCAGCAACTGGTTATTGTTGTTTTCTTCCGGTGACTTCAGAGCGAGGTCTACTGGCATGACAACCAGCTGTGGTTGTCGTGCTGATGGGAACAGTTCCAGTATTCAGGAGCTTGAAGTTCCAATTGCCAGAACTGCTCCACAGTTTGCACGCCAAATGCTGAGACCACTCGTACAAAGCAGGACTTGATCTAAGTCGTCCTCACAGTTTGCAACCTGGTTTGCAGCTTGCAACTGCATAAGGTTTTCCTTCTCAGGTGTCTCATAGATACCGGAAACTACTATGCGTCAGCAGTAGCCCAGAAACTCCCTTTCAGACTAATGACTTGAAAGGGGTTTTAAAGACAGCCCTCCCTAAGACAGATCATGATGAGGAAGAGCTAGAGCCCTCCCATCCACTGTTTTTTCCCAGATATGCAGAACTGCCGTTACTGCACTTACTCAACCATTCACGTAGTTTGTCGTATGACGAGTTGCAGATTATTGTGAAGTGATCACTTCTGGCTGTGACATTCATAATTGCATAAGAGATCATAGAATAGATGCCAGAACCCTCATGAGGAATGTTATGCCGCAATGTCAATTTCGGTGGCCAGATTACAGCTATAATCTGTTTTAGCCTAATTTTGCAAAGAAAAAAACACTGCCGCCCTTTGGAGCTAATCAGAGCAACGAAGCAAGTTTTGTAAGAGCTCTCCGTAGGAGGAGTACACTCCCACAATATTTCCCGTCCCTCAGCCAAATGTTCCGGTTGTCTTGTTGGTGCCGTAGCTTTGGTAACGCCCTGTAAGCTGCAGAAGGACGAGTCAACCTAGTTCCAATAACAGTTCACCTCACGTACGAATATGACCAGAAAATGCTCATGCCACCCAAGGATGAGGGTCGACAAATTTCCCAAAGTACGGTCTCCGATTTTCTTCTTGTGGCCCAGATGATGAGCTGCCTCTTGAGTTTTCTCACTTCATCCCCCTGGTTACGGATAGTCCTTGTCTCTGGTGTCCGGCCCTTGCAGCTTGCCTCCACACGTTTGTCGCCCTCGTGGTATTCTCTTTGATTCTCCGAGGAACCATCGTACTGGAACAAGAAAGTAACAGCATACAGTGAATGGACGAAGTGAGACACACCTTACACTCAGGGGCAGATCCAGGACTTCGTTTGGGGGGGGGGGGGGGGGGGGGGAAGGGCAGAAAATTTGTAAGGATATTATTCTCCCCTTCTTTCGTGTGCACTGGTTGGTTCAGCCATGTCAAATTGCCCCCCGAGAAGGGGGGAGGGGGGGTCGACTTTGTTTGAGGGGGCGCCCGCCCCCGTCGCCCCCCCCCCCTTGGGTCGCCCCCCCCCCCCCTTTGGATCCGTCCCTGCTTATACTTCTAAATTAGATAAGTACTGTGGGTCTTACTGCATGACGTGCCAAGCGGAGATAAATTATGTCTGGAGCTTGACGGGGGGAGGGGGGTCTCGACGCATGCTGAACGACAGGTGCTAAATGCTGCCATACCCACAGGGTATCCTGAGGAGAGAGAGAAGACAGGTGGGAGTCCAGGAAATTGGCATGTTTGAGCAACACTTTTTTTTAGAGGTGCCTTCCCGTTAATTCCCTTCAAGGGACATCCATCTGACTAGTTAATTCAGAATTATGTTCAATGTACCCAGTCAACTTGCTTAGCCTGTTTGCAAACATATAACTGGTAAATTCACTCTTGATAAGGTTTATATATATATATATATATATATATATATATATATATATATATATATATATATATATATCATGAGATATATATCATGATATGATATATATATCATATCACTCTCACCTGAACTTCTCTTTTATGATTTTACAGATTAGCAAATCCCAGGTCCGGTCCTGATCCGCGTCATTTGCCACAATATTTATATCTTCCCAGTAAAATGGTGTGAAAGCTTCGATGCGTGCAGGTTGCGCGTGAACAAGCAATTCATTACGTTCGACTGTTTTACAAGTCACGTCTGACGTACATATGACTAAGAAATTAAACGAGTCACATACGCTGCGTTGGAGAAAAGACGATCGTGCCATGGCCTGACGCGAAGGAGAGCACGAGCATTTTAAAATGTTTGCACTCACAAGCAACGAACTTGAAGCGGAATCCCGGAATCTCGAACGGCGAAGTGAGTCCCCGGCTTTTTTGGCTTCTTGCCTGAGCAGGCCCATTTAGAACACATTCATAGCGTGATTCGGTAACTCACGTGACATTAAAACGCCAAGCGAGGATCCAACCGAAAGGGAAATGTACTAGGAAAGAGAAATTCGCAGAACAGCAACACCGACAACGCCGACTACGCGACTGGCGACGTTAAAAAACATGGCTTCGGTTAGGGCAATGAACTTTTTAAAGCTAACGGTAACTGCTCGATTTTTTCTTTCCATATTGGTCTCTAATTATTACCTACCTTATTATGTTTTCTAAAAATATTAGCATTAACGCACTCAATTTAGTTAATTGCGATTCTTTTTTACCCTATTTTTTTTGTTGTTGTTTTTGTTTTACACCTTCAGTTGTTGCCATCCGGCTTGAGGAGTGCTGTGTATGCGCGATTACCGGAAGTGGCCTTGGGTATGACCACTGGTTATGATTTCACGGTGGCTACTCTCACCTGAACGGTGGAGAAAAAAAAAAAAAAAAGTCAGCGCCTCGAAGAGGATTTAAACTCAGCCACCTAACCTAACTCGCCATGCTACCCAGCTTTCAGAGTCGCCACTGGGCTCGTATGAAACGTCACGTAGTCGGCCGCTTCTAGGCCCTCCTGGGGAACGCAGCTCCGACGGCCTCTCTGTCGATCTTGCTTGCGACCTAGGCGCTTGGATGAGCACCGTTCTCACTTGACCGATGCGCCTGTTCGGCATCCTCTGCGCCTGCCCCTGCAAAACCAGATGCTGGGACTCTTTTTCTTGGAGCCACTCTCAGAGGTCTTCTTCTCGGCGCCGCCTTGCGGTGTTCTGCACGCTTGACCCTCCGCGACGGGGCTGCTGACCCTGCCTCGAAGTTCCTGGCCTTGAGTGACGAGGGCCTTTTACCCGGGTTCTCGCGACCGGCGCAGCCATCGGCTCCGGGCTGCAGATCGACAATCTCCTCCACATTCACTGTCGCCGTCGTTGACCCCGTATTCATGAATTACCGGCTGGCTGGTGGGGGTGTCTTCGGCACGTTCACCTACTTCCACCTGCTCCGCTTCCCCGCAGGGGGAACCTGTGAACACAGGTGTTTCGAGAGTGGCGTCTCCACGGACCCCGAGTCCTGCAGGGGGCGCCTGCACCTTGAGTGTTAGATGCTTGGTGAGTAGCGTCACCACGGACCCCAGCCACGTGGGCTGGGCCGCCATACCCGCACGCAAGGGGCACCTGCTTTATAAATGCTTGATGAGTGGCGTCACCACGTACCCCGAGCCATGGCCTCCAAGATCCCGAAGCGCGCGAACGCTCCTCCGGCCGTCCCATTCGTGCGGAGAGGGCGTAACCTGAAAAAGAGAAGGAGGCGGCGTCTCTGCGCGGGGGGCGCTCTCAACCCAGTCATCAACAGCATGGCGCAAGAAAGAAGAGTCCAAGAAAAAGTCTTATTACGTCCAGTTACTGCAACTTCTACTTACAGATTTTTGTGTATTGTGGTAGAACGGTGAACAGCTGCTCTGAGGAAGTAGACAGACAAGTTGTGATGCTTGTTTAATTTTAGATATTCATCTGGACATGTGGCGGCTAGCGCTACAAGCGCGCCTTTCGGTATTGGGCAGGAGATCGAACTATAGGGGGCGCTCTGACCCGTTTGTTTTCCCCACGCTCGGTGTTTACTCAACACAAGGCCTGTACACATGCCAACAGGCCTTAAGCGCGAGACACATGGACGGCAGAATCGTCCGATCCGACGTCCGATCCGACAGTCCGAACGCCGCTCCGAATTGCCGCACGCGACAGTTTCAGACACACGTTTCCGACCTTGCATGCGACACGACGATCCGTTCGGCTCCGCCCAGGAGATCCAAGCACTTTAGCGGAGATCCGCGTTCATAGATCTCTGGTCCCAGATTGACGGTTTAGCTCGCACGAGCGAAGTTAGGAGCTTGTTCTCGCTAGGGAGTCTATTCTCGCTAGCGCGTGCATTCTTTGCTGGGGCCATCTTTCTCAAATGGGTCAGCGGGATTCACGCGTCCGGCTTCCCCTCGCCCGTCCCGTTATCGCGTTCGCTTCGTCCCGCCAGACCCAGTACGTCATCATGACGTTCGCGCTAGCTGCGCTGTCATTGGCTGGACGCATCCGACAATCCGTCCGCCGTGCGAAACTATCTGGCGCGTTGGACGCACGTCGGATCGCCGATCCGACGCCTGAAGCGACCAAATTTTTCGGATCAGGCAGTCGTATTGCCGGATCGGACGTCGGATCGGATGGATTTTTCGCGCATGTGTCTCGCGCTTTATAGGCATGGCCATGTCATCTTCTACAATAGAGCGCGGGGCACAGTTTAATGTAAAAAATACTAACAATCGACGAAGCGACGTTAAAGGCGGGCACTCAAAATTTTCTTCAGCGTGGCAGAAGATTTCCCCTCTTTTCTTTTTTTCCTCCTCCCCTTTCCTCCTCCATTTTCCTCCTCGCTTTTTACGGCCTTCTCGCAAGACTGCTAATGGGCTTACCGGCCCCCCGACAAAACCTCTGTCACCCTTCAAGGTTCTCTGCTTCAAACCCAAACATCGGGGATTAGTTCGGCAGGCTCGATATGAGCTCGGAAGGGTTCGGGCTGGCTCGCTTTTCTCCTTTTTTTTTTTTTTACTTTTTCTTTTTGCAGCTTTAAAACATGCTCAGACACTTCCGCATGCGGCCACATACGCTACAATACCGCATATTTATCTCGAGTGAACGGAACATGAACATCACAGCAGAAGAAAAAAAAAAGGTGGGTATTTTTATACCCAGGGAGTTGAAAATTGGTTGTTCTAACAACGGCACGCTGAAGAGTGATTGTATCAGTATTTTGTGTTTTTTTTTTGTTCAAAATAATAATCACGAGTAAATACAAGTAAAAAATATTGCAGTAAGAGGGCGAAGCATGTAAAATTAGTTGCATTGTGACAATATATAGTCATGTATCGAACTGAAAACAGTCTGACCATTCCTGGCGCATATATATAGGTTCGTACTACAGGTGTTTTCTAGAGTGACGGCCGCCTCGTTGAAGCAAATAAGAAGAGTAAAAAACAAACTTCCATAAAAAGTGAAACGGTTTATGGTATATTTCATGTATCTTCAGATTTTGAAAAAAAGTTCTTCGCGGCCAAGCGTGCATTTAGTTTCTGTCAACAAATGCAACTGAAAAGTCGACAGCAGACAAATACCTGGCGTATCAGCAAAGAGAGTGGGAAACACGGAGAATGAACCGCAAAATCACAATTTTCTTCGCGTAAAATAGTGCAACTAGCAATAGTAGCACATTATGCCATTTATTAAAACATAGCAGGTATTACGAAGTTTTCATTCTGTTCTGTTCCCATTCGTTCGCAAATTGGGAAATGGAATGCCCAGATAGCCTCTGCAGCCTTTGCATAATTGTTCGCGGCTCTGTCAGGGTGGGCAAAGGTTAGCGACCATCTCCAAAAAACTCAGGAGTTCGGAAGGTGTACTACCGCAAGTTTTGGGGCTGCTTGGCTAATTTAGGCGCTTGGCGTTGCCCGGCCTACTTGGAAAAGAAGCTAAACAGCGGCCAGCTCAACGTCATCACCAAACGGGAAATCATGCCGAAATGTGTCCTTGAACATGTGCGATATCTGTACCTGAACCCGGCCGGGATTCGCCACAATTCCTAATAAATCTATGAAGCAAACTATAAAAAGGGGGAGGGGCTTAAACGATTTAGCAATTTTTGAATATATACATGTGGGCTAACTGCCCACAAGTACAGAAAGAAAGAAATGCAGTAGAAAGGAGAGCTGTATTTTGTTCTTTATGTCCCTACTTGTCTTTTGCACCAATTAAAATAAAATCTGCAATATCTGTAGATTATGCCTGGTTATGTTGACTCTAAAAGAAAAGTAATCAAGCAAGTTCGGCATCGTGCCATAATTTGTGCAAATACAATTTTACGTGAATTCAACGTCAAAACAGTACTTCCGCGGGAAATTATGAATCCGTCGTTCCTCGTCTTCCTGAAGCTGTCAACCACCGATCTCGGCTAGAGGACTTTTGGGTGCACGAAAAATCACGCTCAGTAGAACATTCGCCTTTTCCATCAAAAGTGCTGGAAATTATTTATTTTTCAAACAAGTCGGGTGGTGATGCGTGTTTGAGTGTAGGACCGTTGACTGGGCACTCGTTTGCGCCAAGAGTGCAGTGCTTCCTTTCATGCTGCCTGCGACGAGTGTTGAAACTTGAATATGGTACAAATAATATCAAATAACACTCTTAGAATTATTTTAAACTTTCACTCTATTCAGGCATTTAATTTTGATCGTACCTGTGTCGTGTCGTCTTCGATGAGGGGACGACTTGCCGAGGAGGCCGCGCTGTCCGCGGACGCGGCTTGACAGATAAGGTCGCGAATGCTTTTCACGAATCTTTAAAGACCAAGCATAAAAATGAAAGACGTTTACAAATCTCTGTAACGAGAAATTAGAGCGTAGCCACTTTACGCCAATGAAACCAACTTTATGTTGTTAGCAAACATCTTGCGAGAGTTGCAGTATTTTTAATTATGCCTAAAAAATTAAATATTTAGGACTAATTACCCAACTTTTTAAATGTATTATGAATCGAAATGTCAATTAGAAAGTTGTAGAGCTCCTTGAGAAACACCTGAATTAGCTGTTTGCAACGTGATACGGCTCGAGTGGCTCTCTTCTGACCAGTAATAAAGCTTCTAAAACATGACAAAATACCCAGTGATAAAGCGCCCGCCCCATCATAAACTCAATTTGGAATGTCCCGGGATTTGTTTTTATAGGCGGAAAAAAAATGCATGGCAAAACGCGTGCCCCATGCTTTATTTATATCAGAAAAGAACTGCGCTCTGGTTTATATACAACGTTTTTCTTTTTTTTGTTTTGTTTCTTTTTTCACCTACTAGATATTAGGGGGAAAAAACGTGAAAATTAACGAATTGCGCTTTGTGGATGTGAGCTATACGGCCAGGCAAGGATTAGGTTCAAGAAAGAACGCAACTAAAAATCTACTGATTGCCTAAAATTCGATAATTAACCTTTTAATTAGGAAAGAAAACGGCATAGTGTATTTAGAAAGTTGTTGGCCTTAATCGAAAGCCACCAAACCAACGCGCGTAGACTAATATACGGCGTCCTGATAAGGCGTCCTCCTCATTTGGGCGCGAAAATATAGTTCTGATTTGATGTCACCATCTCCGCGTGGCACAGCTCAACGCCATGAAGCCAAAGGGATAAATCATGCGCCATGCTGTGACAACGCCACTGTAAAAGGGGCGAGGAGCGCAGCGGCCGAAAAGATTGCGGTAACACGATTCGCGTCCAAATTTGTTTTTTAGGACGCCGTGAACTACTTCACGTGCGTTACATCTCTCTAAAAATGAATGATTGGGTGTTTTTTATGACTACAGATAAGGCACAAACCGCAATTGCGTAACTTTGACATCTTTTTTAGAAAAATGTCTAGTTGTTAAAAAAATCACCCTCTATAAGCACGATTCTAAGGCAGGTTTTTACGGCCGGCGACATCATTACGGCACGGAAGAAGACGTTGACCATGGATTATCCACAGCCACTGTTTTTTTCGTACGAGAATAAGCAAACATTTGATACCAAATAAAATAGATTTAGCACTCACCAAATTCGGCGTGTTTACTTGATTCAAATCGATATTTAATTTTATTACACTTATTTTGTACCCGCCACACGTCTACTTTATTTCCTATTGAGTTAAAAGTGATAACTTACATTGTTTTTCGTCGTGTAAGGTTATTAACAATTTGTTATTAACAAATTATTAACGATCGGAGCTATACAATTACGCGAGGCGCATTTGAAGATATTCAAAATTGTTCTGAGTACACAAACAACTTCTCAAGCTTCTTGCTGTTCGGAGTCTTTCCTACACGCAGTACCAATAATAAAGCCAAAACCTTATAGAGGAGACCATCTCTGTCGACTCAACGCGCAAACACGATGTGAAGCGTGTAGTGCGTACGTTGGAAAAGAGATACCGGCGAGCGAACGATAGCGTCGAATGTCCATGCATCAAAATGTCCGTGCACCGAAATATCCGCGCAACGAAAAGTCCCACACCGAAAAGTCTTTGCAGCAAAAAGTCCGTACACTGAAATGTCTGTGCACCAAAACGTCCGCACCGAAATTCTCTACAGCAAAACACTCTATACCGAAAAGTGCTAGATCCACCACGGATGGAATCCTCCGTCATCTATGGAGCGCCATCCCTGAGATACCGAACGCCGCTCGTACTTCTCGTTGTCACCATGAATTCGCCTAAACAACGAAAGATGCCAGACTATATATTTATATTCAAATTGATACTTCAGTGACTACTTCTTTGAACAGAAGAAGTTTTTTGTGCTCTCACAACAGCGAGAATCGTCCTCCAAGCCAATGCTGAAAAAATTCAATCCAACTGGTTGGGAAGAGCAAGTGCCAAGCTCGCTCAAAAGTCAAAACAGCTCCTCGGTTGGTTCAGCTCCTTGTCGCAGGTGTGCCGGCTGGCTTCTGGATAATCTTTTCAAATCCTTCAAGCTTTCATTTTCCCCACCCCAAGCTTGCCCCGAAAAAAAATCAGGCAGCCGGCAAAAAAACAAAAAAAGTCGGAAAACGGCGAGGAGGAAACGAGAGGCGATTTCCTCCTTTCCCAGTGGCGAGAAGGAAAGTGGGGGTCAAGTTCCTTCTCTCTGCTTGCGGGCCGGCCTTTAAGTGCCGGATCTATCTTCTGAGAATGCGAGCTTGACCCACTTCGGCTTTTGTGCTAAGCTGGGATCGTGCATGCTGCATTGTTCATGCAGGCCGTCGTGGAAACAAAAGAGCCCCACCTCCCCCTCGCCGGAGAACACGAACTCCAGTCGAACGCTGACGCCGCGTTCGGTTATGTCGGCCGAGCGCTGCGTCATTGTATTTGTTGTCCCAATCCGTGTAGTTCGAAAGTTAACCGTTTGGGGCGTCACGGTCTGTCCTCCTCTCTAATATTTGACTGCAATCTGTAGCGCTCATAAAACTCAAGAAAAAAAATTAGCTCCGTGCATAAAAAATTCGAATTTCCCTAATAAAAAATAATCATGCTACACTTTTTTTTTTCTTTTTTATCTCCGCACGTTGATTGACGTAGCTTTTGAGCCTGAGCACGAGGTTTATTGATACTATATACTGCAGCCCGTGTTGTCCTTCTTTCAATATTTTTAATATTTATTACGGAATTTTTGCGGGTCATATTGCGGTGTTCACTTCCACTAGAAGTACCTTTAAGCCGGGGTCAAACTGCTGAATATACAAAAGACAGTCTGCGGGTATCAGTCACCACGATATCCGTGGTTTAAATGCCGCGTGCCAAGTCTCTCCTTACCGTGCGGCATTCGAAGTTCAGATCTCGTGGTGACTCCCGTTTGAATCTGTTTGCAGACTGTCTTTTGTAGGATGTATAAGCAGTGTGAACCCGGCTTTAGGGGAAAAATTATGGCGGTGAGGTACGGCCACCTCGCAATGATTTCGCCATATTTTTTTTAAATTTGTGACAATTGTAGGTACTGATTCAAAACAAAAAAAGGGGGGGGGGGAGGAGCGTTATCTTGTAAACGTCTAGTTTTTGGCACATGTAGCACAGAACACCGTACCCCGTTACGCACCTTGTGATGTAACTTAATTTATATGCAAACAGACAATGGGATTTGAGGAAAAGAACTGTGGTTTGTTTATAAACTCCAACCTTTTTCCAACCTGGTTTATTAGGTATTCCAGCCTAATATATTTAGATCCCAAGCCTTGAATATTCAGATTATACTCGAAGTACTTTTCGATGCAATGGCTTCAAGCAGTTTCTTCCGATACGCTACCCTGTCTGTCATAGTCATGCCTATGTAGACCAGAAATCAGCGTACAAACTTCTCTATTACAATCCTAGAATTTTTTGTCTCATGGTCATCTTATGTAGCGCGAAGAAAGCTAAGAAAAAAAATTTAACCTCATACAGAAAAAAATCCCTAAGTAAAAACAACCATATGCTGTATTTTTTTTTTTTTTTTTAATCCGCACGTTGTTTGACGTTGCTTTTTGACCGTAAGCACAAGGTTTGATACTACAAAAGTGCAGTCCTCGTGTCATCTTTCTTTTCATATTTTGTTATTATTTATTACGTAAATCATGCAGGTGATATTGTTGTTTGCTTGTACTATAAGCACGTTTAGGGCGAAAATTATGGCGGTAAGATACAACCACTTCGCAATGATTTTGGCATTTTTTATAAACTTTGTGATATATGTAGGTACCGATTCAACAAGTAGGTATTCTTTTCGTAATCTTTTAGTTTTCGGCACCCATGTAGCAAAAACCATCACATCCGGTTATGTAGCTGGCACTTTGTGATGTAGCCTGTTATGCAAAATAAAATAAGGCCTAAAAAAATTATCGTTTATTTATAAATGTAAACCTTATTCCAACTTTCGATCTAGTTTATATACAAATTCCAAACCTTAAATGCTGTAGGCATTTTTTTTTTTGCTGCTATTATTAGCCTGACCAATCTGCAGGCCTACGCAGCTTTTTCAGAAAAATCGCCCCCATCGTCCTTTTTTGCGACAAAACTCGCGCAGAAAGGACGGAAAAATATAAATCACAAGCAGCACTAAACAAATCCACGTGTCACAGTTGAAAAGAAAGGGAAAAGTCGCGACGGGTTTGGGCAAAACATGGACAAAGTTCTAAAATGCACACTCTCGCTGTGCAACCTAAAGAAATTATATATATATATATATATATATATATATATATATATATATATACACAGAGAGTTTACGCCGGCGAGGGTGCGCATTGTGTAGGCGCGTATGTGTGCGTATTAATGGGCCAAGAGGAACGCCGCGCCACTAGTCCTTTGGAAGACCATTAGCTGCACACACACCGAAATGTACAAAAACATACACGCATACACACGCTTCAGCCTCTGTTGCTCCCCCACTATGGTTCCCCTCCCGACCCGCCCGAGCACGCTTCCAAAGAACATGATGCTTTAAAAAAAGAGTAATGGCCGGCTTTGCCTGCTTTTGCCCGCCTAGTAGACTTGAATGTAAGACCCGTAGCCGGTCCGGGCCCTTCATGAATATAGCCGTGAAGCCCGAACCCGGCCCGCGGGCCGGGCCGGCCCGTGACCCGCGGTCTGGCCCGTACCAGTGCAGATCCCTCCCTACCTGCGACGCTGACGGCACGCCCCTCTGTTATGACTGGGCAGACATCGCCACCTCGCGGCGAGCGACGGTGTTAGAGAGATTACACCATGGCCACCGAGATACCGAAGCGCGCGGCCTTCGCGCGCGCGCTTTGTGATCTCGGAGGCCATGATTACACTCGTATTGCTGGGGAGCGACTCGAAGAAGACGGCCGGAGAAGCCTTCGAGCGCGCGGTTCGGAATCTAGTAGCCCATGCCCGAGCCATCTGGGTTTACCCACCCACGCCTGGCTGTGGCGTGGCTTAACCCGTGTCCGGAGAAAAGGGGATCCTGTTGATTGAGCTGAGCCCGGGGTAGATTTGGACCCTTCGGGGCCCCCCGGGCGAGGTAATACACCGCTTCGGCCCCCGCTTCCCGTAGACGGGTGTCCTGGCTTGGCCCGACCAGGACGATTCAGTCAGTCGCCTCTTCTACCTTCTTCCTTCGTTCTTTCACTTTTCCTTCCACCCCTTTCTCTTTTCTTCTACACTAGCTCTTCCTTCCTTTTTCACCTTAAGCGGCAAGGGCTAACCTTGGGTGGCGACAGACACCTTGTCCACAACCATACTTGATTATAGAGACTGGGCAGCACTAATAGAGTAACGTCTTTAGCCAAGCCTTAATTGTTATGAGGCGTTACCTATTCCCTTGTTGGGCTCGGTAGTGGGCGGTGCACCACAGTTTCCGAACGCCCCCCCCCCCCCCCCCCCCCCCCGCATTGATATGGGAACTAGAACAAAAACCTTTCTTGATTGCCCCGCAAAATGGAGCCGCACCGAAGTACATCTGACTGAAACTACTAGATCGGCAGAAAAATCGCCAAGATTCCTTGTTGTGCACTCTGAGAGTGAGAAACCTTTGTCACAACTTTCACTCGTTCTTGTCTCGAAAACGCTTAAGTTCATTGTTGGAAAGAACTTCTCTGCTTAAAAATATGACATCCGGAGATCTGCTCGTCGAGATTACAACCAGCGAACAAAGCACAGCAAACATATCACTAAATTCTGTTTCCGACTATAAAGTGATTGTCTTCTCCCACCGTACATTGAACACAGTAAAAGGTGTGATCTTTGAATATGACCTCCTCGAAACTGTAGAATATGAAATCGTAGATGGCCTCAGTGACCAAGGAGTTGTCGCTGCAAAGCGAATCTCCCTTCGTCGAAAGGGGCAAGAGATAAACAAAGGACATGTCATGTTGAATTTGGAGTTCAGCAAAGTTCCTGAGTCAGTGAAAGCTGGGTACTTGAACTGTAGAGTGCGGCCATAGGTGCCAAACCCCAGGAGATGTTTCCATTACCAGAGGTGTGCCCATAGCGCCTAGAGTTTCAGGGGCAGGACCACGTGCGCCACGGACGGTCAAAATGATCACCCGTTGGATAACCGCTCAAACCCACTATACTGCGTCAACTGCGGCGGACCACTCCCCACTTAGTCTCGTTCGTGCAAAAAATGGAAAGAGGAAAATGAAGTAATTACCGTCAAAGTAAAAGTGAACAACCCGTTTCCCGAGGCTAGGAAGCGACTTTCCTTTCTACAGAAAGGGTCCTGCGCCACGGCGACACGCGCAGGGGGCGTGCCATTGAAAACCTCGGTGGGAATCCAGGTATGTCCCAAAGACCTGGCCACCGCACCGACACCCCCCCCCCCCCCCCCCCCCCCCCCAGGTCGGCTCCACGACTAGGTTTGTCGTTCGAGCCAAAAGGTTCGCAGTGCTTGGATGGTGCTACCGCGCCTCTTTCAAAGGAGGCTATGGACACCTTTGCACCAAAGGAGGTATCTCCTCCAAAGGCATCAGGGACCTCTCGCGCCACCCTCCGGCCCTAAAGAGGGTCCCTCACAAGCTACTTCCTCTAAGGAGCTGGAGCGGACCCCTCTTCGTCTGATCGCCCTTCATGCCGAGGCAGGGCTTTGCCCACTCACGCCTCGACCAGCTCTCGAGAGCCTGGCCAGCTGGACGAGGCGCACTCACCCACAAGCCAGCAGTCCCCAGCGGATGAAATAATGGACGAGAGCGGGTCACCCCCTGACGACGACCGGCTCCTTTCAGGTGCTGAGTCGTCAGTACCCTTTGAGGTCGTAAGGAAGAAAAAGAAAAATAAACCTCCTACAAGTTTTCGCCTAAAGGGACCGTAGTTCCTTTTGTAATGGATCAAAAGCAAGTTTCTACTTAGTCTTCGTGCTGTGGTCTAAAGGCCAGTTATAATTTCAATTTTAATTTTTATCATGTCTGTGTTGTTCAGTGGAACTGCCGCCGGCTTTTCTTTAATTATGACGATGTCACTTTTTTATTGGACGAACACCGCCCAGCTGCCTTCCGTCGGCAGGAGACGCATCTTGAAGAAACTAGGTCAAACGTACCGCGACTCAAGTGTTTAGAAAAGATAGGTTGCACTCCTTCGTGGAGTCTGGAGGTGCTGCGGTAGTTGCGCAGCGCAGAAGCTCCATCTGCCGAAGTGGCCCTGTACACCACTCTCGAGGCTGCGGCTGCCCGGATACTGCTAGACCGGGTGAATACTGTTTGACCAATTAAAACTTGTTGTTGGCCTAGTTGGTTCATGATGCAGTATAGAGGTTTTTTGCGCGACACAGGGGACAATTACAAGCGAGTAAACACGGACAAGCGCAAACTTTCAACTACTTTATTCGTGCGCAATCGACCACGAACATCCAGAAAGAGCATGCGCAGCACGCTACACAAACGAAAAAAAAAACAGAAAATAGATAGTAAAGTAAGTCATCCACCAAGACACATTCCACGATAGTCATTATCGAACCAGCAACCCGGATAAAAACTGCACTTCACTTTCAAACAAAGAAACCGAGGTATCGCTAACACAGTCATGGTTCTTCTTTATATAAAAAGCTTCCATCAATTCTCTGGCTGTGCTGTCTTTGCTTCTACCCAAGATCCTAATCTCCTGAAATCGCGCGCATCACACCCACAGTCGGCACAGTGAGTAGGCAAGTGTGCGTTGCCTTTATTCCTGATCGACAATTCATGTTCCCGTGCGCGGTCATTAACGCAGCGACCAGTTTGACCAATATATACTTTCCCACACGAGAGCGGAATCTCGTATACCACCGCTGTGGCACAATCCACAAACGGTCGGGCGTGCTTTTTGTTGCAGCCACTCGTCTTTTCTCTTCCCGAGGAAAACCTCGGGCAAAGGCCCGCAAGCTTGCGTGGCGCAGAGAATACGAAAGGTACATTGTACCTATTCGCTACCTTCTTGAGGTTGTGGGACACTTTATGTATATATGGCACCACTTCTGGTCTACACTTCCTTTGTGGCGGCTCTGGCCGCGTCCTCTGCTTTTCCTTGGTCTTCTGGAGCAACGTCTCAGCAACCGCCGTAATGACCGAGCAGGAGAAACCGGCAGACTTCAGCCTGGTGTGGACACGACTTCCTGAGGGCGGACCCTAGGCAGAGGGAGGCGATGGCTCGCTTAACAGTTTTTGAGTGAGCCGAGTCATACGGCAGCAGCCCCTTCTGTACTCGAGGGTTTTAACGCCAGCATAAATGATTATTTTTTTACATCAATTTTATATCCAGGAACTGGAGTGAGTCATGGGTTGGAAGCTCATGTGTAAAGGACAGGCCCAACCCATGAACATTAAAAGCGGTTAAAATCTCATCCACAGAGTCGTCATAACTAAGCAGGTGTTTTTTTTTTAAAAGGATTAAAAAATCGTCAACGTATTTAAAAACCTTCAAGACACCGCCATCGACAAAGTGGTTGGCTAAGTCCCGATCAACGTGCGCCAAAAAATATTACAAAGCACTGGGGCCACACAGGACCCTATGCAGATGCCCTGGCGTTGAATGTAAGGTCTGTCTTCAAAAGAAATAAAGGTGGAACTGAGGTAAAACTCCAACAAAGACAGGAAGTTGTCCACAGACACACCCGTCGAGTTTTGAAAAGCCACTACTCCGTTATCGTCTATACACTCTTGGACGAACACACATAACTGCCCCTGAGGTACTGAATAAAACAGATCCTCAACGTCAACAGAAAACATGTACCCGACGGGTCTCGTTTGTTTTAAGTATGACGTTACGTCTTCCGCATTTGAAGTTGCAAAGGGATCCTTAATTTTGTAGCTTGTAATTGTCGCCTGTGTCGCGCAAAAAACCTCTATACTGTTTGACCAGTGTACATTTCACCGGAATACCAGCTGCAGTACGAAGAACTAAAGGATCTTGTTAGCCAGCTCCCGGTACCATCCTAAATTTTAGGTGATTTTAACGCACACAATCCATTGTGACCGAGTGACAGACGGTACACTGAAGGAGCCCTTGTTGAACGTTTTCTCCTTTTCACGAGACTGTGCTTGCTTAACACTAATGAAGTCACAGAGTTTAGTTCAGCGACCAGGACTTTACTTCCATCGACCTTTCTATCTGCCATTTTTCGCTATACTCACTGTTTTCATGGAGGGTCATCCAAAATGCAATTATTTTAGAGTTTAACAATCCTCCTGCTGGTCTTCAAACGCGTACCCATCGTTGGAAGTTTGAGAGGGCTGACTAGGCAACTTTTACACTCTTCAATTTTAGCATGCTCATCACTTGATGATCTTTCCTTCGATGACGGCACTCTGCATATCACTCGATACAGACTACCGGCCGCAATCCTCGCCATTCCCGGTCGTTTCTCCCTCCCCTCGCGTCGGCTTCCAGTGGAAATCCGCCCTATTGAAAAATCCGGCAAAAACTTGCAATGAAATCCGGTGAACTTCCAGTTACATCCGGTGAAAACTGGTCAAGTTTCACCCGTTTTCATCTGAAACCACCGTAGTTTACCAGTCTTCGCTGGATTATTCGCCGGGAAACAGATTTCGCTAAAATTTCACCAGCAGCGGGTTTCCAGATTTCGCTGGAATGTCACCGGCAGCCACTTTCGTTTACCAGACAACCCGCTTTTGCTAGAAATTTTACCCGAAACGGGTGACTCGCTTCCCTATTCACTGAACTTCACTCGAAGCCGACGCGAGGGGAGGGGGAAGCCGAGACGAGCCGGGGACTGGGTGTGTAATTATGGTGCCTAGAACGCACCAAGGACGAGCCCCCATGCACACTCTCTCCCTCGCATCGGGTTCGAGGGACAAATGTGAGAGGGTCGTTTTGCTGACACTTTTTAAGAAAACCGGTTTCTTTGTCCGTCAACGAGCAACGGCCGTCCAGGAACGGACGCTCAGTCTCGGCTTCTCGTTCCATGTGTGCGACCTGTATCTTCCAGAGCAGCTGGGTGTGCAGATGAAAAGAAAATATTTTTAGTGACCTGTTTCTTACGCCTTTTTGTTCGTCCGGCTTCAGAGGCATCCAGCGAGTGAACAAGACTGTGCCCAAGATTTCTCAACGGCGGCGGATGTTCGTTTCGCGCGTTAGTGGTTTTCGCTAAGCGTGCTACTGGTGACACTGTGTATGTGTCCGCCTGGTGTATCCACGGCGACGGCGTCAGGGACGACATCGTGACTGTGTCCGTGATTTCTCAACGGCGTCGGATATTCGTTCTGCGCGTTCGTGGTTTTCGCTAAGCGTGCTATTGACAGTGTGTATGCGTCCGCCTGGTGCACCCGCGGCGACGCCATCAGGGACGACATCGTGAGTGTGCCCGTGATTTCTCAACGGCGGCGGATGTTCGTTCCGCGCGTTCATGGTTTTCGCTAAGCGTGCTACTGACAGTGTGTATCTGTCCGCCTGGTGCACCCGCGGCGACGGCATCAGGGACATCGTGATCTGTGCCCGTGATTTCTCAACGGCGGCGGATGTTCGTTCCGCGCATTCGTGGTTTTCGCTAAACGTGTTACTGCCAGTGTGTGTGCGTGTCCGTGTGGTGCACCTGCTCGGTTTTATTAGTTGAACTACCGTACATCTAGGAATTTACCCAGCGGGATTGTGACTACCTTAAAAGATATTACTTGCGAAAAAGAACTCTGTTGTTTCTATCTGGTCTGATTGCTTTTGTCTACAGCTGTGCAAATTGTTTCACCGGTATCGACCCTGTTAAATAAATACATGGAACCTACAGGTCTATATGGACTAACCACTTTAATTGTTACCGAATCGTCCAGCATCTGGTAAACACATACCACCCACGGTTCACAGGCTTCTTCCTAAGTGCCTTCCGTTGACGTCCAAAAAAAAAAAAAAAAAACACGGCAAGTTTTTGTGAATTGCGGCAAATCCGATGACTTTCGGTAATTTCTGGTGAATCCGGATGACTTCCGGTAAACTCCGGCTTTACTGGAAGTAAAAAAAAGTCTCATAATCCAGTAAAATGGAGTTTTTCCTGGATATAATATTCCGGTAAAAACTTCGGTGACATTCTAATAAAAATCCGGTGACATTCCGATAAATTTCGGCTTTACCGGAAGTGAAGAGTCCCATAATCCAGTAAAAAATTAGTTTACTGGAAATGAAATTCCGGTAAAAAAATATTTTTTAATAGGGCGGTAAACGGGGAAACGAGTGACGGCTGGTAAAATTTCCTGCAAAGCCGGGTCGTTTGGTAAACGAAAGTGGGTGCAGGTAAAATTCCAGCGAAATCTGGTAACCGAGAGTAGCTGCCGGCACACCTTCCAACAAAGATTGGCAAACTACGCTGGTTTCGGATGAGAACAGGTGAAACTTGACCAGTTTTCACCAGATGTCCCTCGAAGTTTTTACCGGATTTTTCAATAGAAATGGTTACTGGTTGGGTCCGAATGAAAACTGCACCATAGAGGTCACATGCTGCCCAGTCCACAAGGAGTGGCGAAGTGATAACGGAAACTTGTTTACAATTGTAACTGTCAATGTCGCCAATGAAACACTGCCTCCGATGACGGCGTTTCCCGATAGCGATGGGCAGGATGGTACCAGGAACGTAAACAGCAGCTGCAACGAAAGGGTAAAAAACTTTGGCATTGTGATCCAGTAGTTGCAGTCAGGCCCACTCCCCATCAGCCTCGTAAGGAATTTCATGCTCTCGCTCATATTGGCGGAGTTCTCGATCCTAATCTAGGGCATCCTCAAACTCTATTTTTAGCCTTGGCTAGCTGTCCCTCGAGGACCTCCAACACAGCCTCGAGGACAATCGCGGAAAACTTTTGTTAAATAGACACAGAACAAAATCGCTTCATTTCACTACCGTACTGTCTCTCCGACATCCCACTAACGCCACCGGTCCTGTTGCGGACGCCAGTATATCAGAGTGAGGGAAAATTAATAAATATAAAATACGAACTCCGTTTGCAGAACGGTAAATTACTTAAGAAATGTTAGATTCGAACCGGTGAAAAGCGACGGGTCCACCACGCCCGGTGTGAAGTGAAAAAGAAAAGCAACCAAACGGAGAGGTTCAAATGAAAACAGAAAGTCAATTAGGCGATAAAAAACCGCGCATGGCAACAACACTAAAAATTACCAACAAAACGCTAACAAGCGTTCAACACAAAGCAAACCGACGAACCTTCGAGTAACTGGCCACAAAGAAAGAAGCACAACATAAAATTCAAACACCACAAGAAACACGCTGCTCGCGGCATAAATAGAGCCAGAAACCAGGGTTCACCAGCGAAAATAAAAAAGTTCGGAAAAAGAAGTTTTAACTGCTGGACCCAAGGTCCAGAAGAACATTTGGAGGCTCAACGGTCGCTGGGCTAATGACGGGTCCGGAAGATCGTCGTCGTCTCGTTGCTCAGCGGGTCGACGCACTCCCGAAACGGGAAGAACACACCGTCCGCAGACAAAAACATGCATGGAGGCCACTGCACGCTATTGAAAATAACCCTGTCCCTGATGTGCTATAGAACCCTCTCAGTCCTTCAAACCCCTTCAGCCCATCAGACCCCTCAGCCTTTCAAGCCCCTTCAGCCCTTCAAACCCCTTCAACCCTTCAAACCCCTTCAGCCCTTTAGACCCCCAACCCTTTAGATACCCAAATGACTGTCACCACATACCGAAAATGGAGTTATTTGAAACATGATTGGAAGTTTAGTGAGACTGAGTTTTACATGCATATTAAAACGCAGCAATACACTAAAAACCAAAGCGTACTAAAACCCGAGCGCAAGCAGCTGTGGACAGAAGTAATAAGACATAGTGGCAACAGGCAACAGAGTTATTTGTCACCAATATTTTTCAAGGTACTCATTTCTGCTGGGTAGATTCCTGAGATGTACAATGGTTTAACTTCTAAAACCAAGCAAGTGCACGCCACAGATACTATCAGCAACACGTTGAGCGAAAACCACGAACGAGAAAAACCAACATTGGCCGCTGCTGACGAAATCCCAGGCACGGTCACGGTGCCGCTCCTGGTGCCGTTGCAGTGGCGCCTCCGGCATTGTTTTCGCTCACTGGACAATGTTCTGAAGCCGGATGTACGAAGAGGTGCAAGAAAGCGGGCACTGGGACCTTCTCCCTTATCCACACATAGAGCTGCTTTAGAAAATATATTCCACACCTGGGATCCGAAGACGACACTCAGTGACCACTCGTCGTGACCACTCGTCGTGACCACCCGATACAAAATGGCCAAGCGGCTTCCCCAACACATATACCCTAAAGGGTCACGTGCAGCGATTTTCCTACACCCCCCTAAAGGGGGTGTACACCCTTGTTTTTCTAAAGGCACCCCCTTAATTTGCAACGACTCTATTCTAGAGTCGTTGCAAATTCTTGCTTTCAACTACTCTATTATTCTATTCAACTGAACGTTTTTTTCAATAAACGTTCAGTTGAAGTCCAGCGCTTGTCCTGTCAATTTCTCTTCCTTGTGTCTTCGTTGTTTGCGCGCTGATTCCATTTTGTGACTCTATTCTCAATGCCCTTCCAAGCCCCCCCCCCCCCCTAAAAATTTAGACCCCCCAATTTCAATACCTGGGGAAACCCCTGGTCACGTGATTCTTCCCACAGACCCGTTAAAACTTAGCAAAGTTTGTTTGATAAAATCAAACTCCTTTTTCTAGGTCAATTGATGCCTCACTCATGCAGTCTACTCCTGTCTCGAATTCCGTATGCCTCATGAACGTCTCTACTTTTTTATCTGGTTAGAATCATATGCTACGATTCGGGTGGTCGCCTCTCTCCTCTGACCTTGATTAAACAGAGCGCCCCCCATTCGACGCCAGGGCTACTCTGGATCCCCTGCAGAGGAGCGCGCTGTCCTCACCTGCAGAGTATTATCTTACACCGTGGCACGTACTAATGACAGTCTACTCCTACCTGTCACTTCATTTCATTTATTATGTTTCTCAGGGCACAGGAAATGGCACAAAGCAAATAACAATTAAACGGCAAAAAATACACAAAATAACCACTAAACATCATTTAATAGGTTAGTAATGGCACAGTACATGGAATAAAACAAATATCAAAGAAAAGGCAAAAAATACTCAAAATTACTACTAAACATCATGTAACAGGTTAGTAATGACAATATTAAATTTATCTGAGGGAGTGATTGCGACAATGACTGCGGGAAGGCGGTTCCAGTCAATCGAGGTCGAGGCAAAAAAGAGGAATTAAAAATAGATGTGCTGCAATGAGGGATCCTTTTAATTGATAATCAGAAAGAAGTAACTGATCGTTACTTCTTACTTCATGCCCCACTGGTTTACAACCTGTGGGGGTCAGTCGCCCCCCCCCCCCCCCCAGGTTCTAAACCAGTGGGGGCGTGCCCCTCCACTCAAAGCTGTTCCACCCCCCCCCCCCCTTTTTTCCGAAGATTCTATCAGAGTGCAGCCTTCATTTCTCTGCACTGCACTTTGTCAGTGGTCGATATAAAGAGAAAGAGAGGTGAACTGCGCGATGTGACATGAGCCCCCGGACGTGGCCCCCAAACAACAGACATACCTCCGGAGCCCCTGCGTGTGATCTCCGAGGGCCCCAATGGAACCTGTCCCAGCGATATGCCATGACACTTGTTAAAAGTCAGGGCTGCACCCAAGATCGCGGCGTAAGCGACGAAAATCCTTCACACTCTTCAAAGACTGTCACAGTCCTGCACGTAGACGGTGATGTCGTCGGCGTAGGCGTTCTTAACTGCTGACGCCGATTCCGGCAGAGCGAGGCCACGGATTAGTGTATCCCGCCTTACCTGCTGCAAGAAAGGTTCCAAAGAAAGCGCAAATAGCAGCGGGGAGAGCGGGCTTCCCTGTCTGACGCCCTGGGAAATGTTAATTACCGTCGACGACTAACTCGCTCTCTTTATTTCTGTGTAAGCCCTTTACCAGATTGATCACCTGCGGAGGAAAACCAAATGCTTTTACGGCTGCGAATACATACGAGTGCCGCACTCGATCATAAGCTTTTTCCTGGACGAGGGACACGATGATCCCCGCTGCTTTGCGGTGATTCGTGTATTCTATAATGTCCCGAGTGAAAGCTGTGATTGCGTGGGTTGTGCGTTCCGGTATAGCACAGGTTTGTCCCGGTTGGATGATTTCTGGTAACGCTGTTTGGAATGCGACGACTTAACAGCTACATACTTAGCAATAACGTTATGGGCGATCGACTTTGGAAGTACGCCCTCGCGAAAGACGTTTTGGACTGTCTCGGTCACAAAAGGACCAACTGTTGGCCAAAAAAACTAAAAGAACTCCGAACTTCCTCACTGTTGGGCAGCTTGTAAAGATCCATTCCCATTCCGGTATGTACTTGCGGAAGTCCGGTAAAAAAAGTGTGTTGTGCTGTGACATCGTGTGTCTTCGTGTGGTGGGTTGTATAGACTGGTGAAATTTATTTATTTATTTATTTATTTCACATACTGAATGGTACACATGGTTCAAAAGCACACCCGTTCACTCACATACAGATCATGCCAATATGCCTAAATATCTAGAAACACGCTTAATGAAGAAAAGAACTTTTCTGCATCTTGACATGCCACCATACTTTCCGGCAGGGAATTCCACTCGCGTATTGTGCGTGGAAAAAAAAATTTTTTTTAAAACATTCCTTGTTATATCTGTATTCTTGTATATGTCGACTATGTTTGTTTCTTGAAATTCTAGATTGGTGAGGCGTAATATTAGATGCTTTGTCAATAAAAACAAGGTCATTAAGAATCATAAAGATAAGTTTTAAACGCTTGGTTTTTCTCCTACTGCTAAGCGATGGAAGGCCGGCTTGCGAACAAAGCTGGGTAGGGGATTCAAGTCGGTGATAACTAGAAAATATAAAGCGCACTGCAAGCCGCTGGACTCTTTCGAGTTCCCGCTCAAGATATATCACGTGAGGATCCCACACTTCTGACGCGTACTCAAGTAAAGGCCTGATCAGCGTTTTGTACGTCGTTAGCCTTGTTTCTACGGACGCAAACTTAAGGGATCTTCGGAGAAAGCCCAATCTACTATTGGCCTTTTTAACTATATTATGAACGTGAGTACTCCATTTTAGGTCGTTTGTGATCGTGACGCCAAGGTATTTGAATTCCTTCACGCAAGACAGCAAAGTACCATTAAGTTTGTAGGGAAATATTAATGGTTGACGTTTGTGAGTGATTGTCATACATACTGTTTTTTTTTTTGATTTAGAGACATTTGCCAAGTGGCACACCATTTATCTATTCTAGTCAAAAATCTATTTAATTTCTCCTGATCAGAGGCCGCATGAACTTCAGTGAATATAAGACAATCGTCCGCAAAGAGCCTAGCATGCACTTTTTGATCCCCTACTAGATCATTTATAAATACTAAGAACAACAACGGGCCCAACACGGACCCTTGAGGAACCCCCGACGCAACATCACACATATCTGAATAGCCTTTTTTGATGCTTACATACTGTCTACGATTTTTTAAATAGGATTCAATCCAACCTAGCAACAGTTGTTTTTTTAATATCGGACGTAATTTAATCATTAACTTCTCATGGTTTACTTTATCAAAGGCTTTCTGGAAATCTAGAAAGATACAATCTACCTGTCCTCTGGCGTCTAAAACGCGAGAAAGAAAATGTATGACTTCAGTTAGTTGCGTTACAGTATATAGACCCTTTCTGAATCCATGCTGCTTGTCATTCAATAGGGAATGAGTGGCTAAAAATGATTTAATATGCTTTGAAACTATGTGTTCTAGGAGTTTACAGCAACTTGATGTTAACGAAATTGGCCGGTAGTTCATTACACTGCACGCATCACCTGACTTTAAGATTGGAATTACTTTAGCCATTTTCCAATCATCCGGTATAGCAGCTGACTGTAGTGATTTTTGAAAAATAATGAAAAGATATTTGGCTGTCCATTCTGCGTATCTCTTTAAAAAAGAATTTGGAACCTGATCGGGTCCCTCTGATTTCGAATGGTCAATGTTGAGTAAAAGCGAAAAGATTCCCTCGTATGACAAAAATACATCATCTATCGCCGGGATGTTTGCATACGTATGAGACACTGGTGCCATACCATCGTCACTAGAAAACACTGTAGAAAAAAACTTATTGAACGTATTGGCTATATCCACCGGTTCAGTGACTGGCTCATCATCACTAACCAACTTTGTGATTTCGCTTTTCCTGGGAGAGAGATACCGCAAAAACTTCTTGGGTGCAGTTAATAGGAAGTTAGACATTGTTATATTATAAAACTTGTGCTTAGCATTTTTTATTGCTGTCTTTAGGGTGGCACTCAAAGTTCGAATAGTTGCACGTATGGTTTCACAATTGGTTTTGCGCAGCTGCACTCTACATCTCGAGATTTTTCGCTTTTCATGCACGATATCTTTCGTGATCCACGGATTGTTTCTATGCCTTTTTTTTTTTGTCCTTGTGGGAACGTATTGATCAATGCATTCGATAACTATTGTTTTAAACTTCAGCCATAAATCGTTAACATCGTTTGCAGGGTTAAGACTCAAATCAGTAAAATTGGGATAACTAGATTCCAACTTATCTAATATACCAACATCATCCGCGTAATCGAAGTGTTTGTATGTTGTGACATCGCAACACGTACTTGGCAGGTTTTCAAGATGCAGAGACAAAGTAACCATGGAGTGATCAGATATGCCTGGTACTACACTATATTCAAACGGGTACAACATGACGCTGTCACTAAGATAGAATAAGTCAAGAACAGATTTGCATCCACTTTGGTTTCGTGTATAGTCTTTCACTATCTGGGTTAAACCGTGAGAGAAAGTCATATCGATCAATGCAGAAGCCAGAATGACGTCCTGGTTTCTAGGCGTTAACGCATCCCAATCGATGCCTGGTACATTAAAGTCTCCCGCAATTATAACATTATGGTTGTTGGCCCGGGTTTTAATCAAAAAGTCATTTAATTTTTCTATGAAGTCAAAGCCGGAACCGGGTGGACGATAGACAGCCTCTATCAATATTTCGATGTTCGGTAGTTTTACTTTGCACCAAACGCTCTCAATGTTCGATGAGTTTTCGATTAAATTGCAGACAAGGTCACGCTTAACAATTATAGCGACACCACCTCCCCTGCTGCCGCGATCTTTTCTTAGTATTTTAAAACCTGGAGGGACTATCTCATCATCCAACACAAGCCCATGCAACCACGTCTCTGTAACTACCGTGATTTCGGGGTCATGTTCAATTAGAATATGTTCCAAGTCCTCTACTTTGTTAACAATACTTCTTGCATTAAGGTTAATAAAAAGAAAGCTTCGTTGGTCTACTAATACTTTACGTCACATCGGTTGCGACTGCCTAACTTGATATCCTCTTTCTGTAGTAATCCTAACTTTATCATTTATGCTGTCATCCCAAACATACGTAGATCCATTTATTTTTAACTTGTCATGCATGAGAACACACTTATCACCATTGGTTCTGTTTACACGGCTATTGTCCCAAAGTTTCCGTCGAATATTTCTAACTCTTAAGGAAAAATCATCGCTGATAAATATCTTTGTTCCTTTTAGCTTGTTTGCGCTGCGAAGGATTGCGTTTTTTTTTTTCAATCAAGAAATGGTTCGCAAATCGTGTTAGACGCGTTGCCTCATTTTCGGTGTTCCCGGCTGCATTAGGACTCCCTTCAGGGACATTAGGTGATGCTCGATCGTTACCCATGTTTGGTGAGCCCATCTAACCACTCCCGGTGCCACTGGGCCTCCGTAGCGAGCACGGTGTGCGGTTGAGGCCGCTGACTGAGCAAGTAACAGACGGTGGTAGTGCGTCTGAAGGCTGGCGAGGTATTTACGCATTAGCCGGGTGGTTATGCCTTTTCGTAATATTACCCGTATTTGCAAGAGTGTCTCCCACAGCTGTGTGTTCCGAGCACGTCTTCGGTGCAGGCCGGCTTCTCTGCACAGGTTCTGCCAGAGCGCCAGTACTTCGTTCCAGGTAAAAGCGTCAGGTGGCATGCGTCGTGCGAGGTCGTGCAGTAGTTCCGAGAGCCATTCTTTTGTATCTCTGTCGCACAGCACACAAGTGTCAAATCCCCATGAAGGACGTAGGCCCGTTGCAAAGAATCTTCAATTCAATTTCTAATAGGTGGTGATCGGAGATATAAACCGGCGTCGCTGTCATATGTCTTGTATACAAGACATATGACAGCGACGCCGGTTTGCGGTATACCGCACGAACGGCTGGCTTGAGGTGGAGCGAAACATAGTTACGATCTATGCGCGACCCGCGGCTATCAGTGCCCCAAGTAGGCTCAAACCTATTGTTGTGACGCAACAGCCGCATCCGATAAGCTGAAGGTGCTTGTCATCCAGGCGCATTCCGTCGCGTAAGCAGCTGACTAGCCCAGTGACCTCCCGTGGATATCTCGCTGCGTATCTACACGCAGTTGTTTAAAAAAAAAGCCATCCCGCTCACGAAAGAAGTCTGGCAGTAATTTATGTCGGGCAGGGGCGTAGATATTTACGAGTCTATGCCTCCGCCCTGCATATCCTAAAGTCAAACGAAATCACTCTGCCTTAAGCCTGGTTCAGACAGTTGCGTTTGACTGCGTTTGACTGCGTTGCGGCAGCGAGAAACCAGGACATCCCTGCTGCTTATATCGCGTGCCAAGATGATTCCTAGAATTGGATTCCACGCTTCATACGAAGGCCGTTGACTCGCTTTCGGTACTCGACGCAACGCAGTCAAACGCACTCAAACGCAAGTGTCTGAACCGGCCTTTAGTCTCACATGAGCTGCAGCTGCCGTTCAACGTCTGATTTAAGGCTCGTTCACACAGACCCGTTTTCTTACGTTACGTTACGAAAAGTCACCGGGAAATTCGTGCTTCGTATTAAGCGTGACCAATTCAGGAAGATAGCCTGGCACGCAACATTCGAGACGCGAATGTTTCGGTGACTTAGACGTAACGTAAGAAAACGGTGCTGTGTGAAAAGCGGAACCGAGCTCAACTCCTTACGTATACGTTACGACGAGCCTTGTGTCCTGTGTTACCACGGTAACTCACCGTCCTAGCTCGTCGTCATCCAAACATTCGTGTCTCGAGTGTTGCGTGCAAGGCTATCTCCTTGAACTGGTAGCCACGCTTAATACGAGGCACAGATATTCCGGTGACTTTTCGTAACGCAACGTAAGAAAACGGGTCTGTGTGAACCAGCCTTTAGGACTATATATGACTCCCACTCCCCCTCCGCACACTGTAGTGGCCAGGTTGAAGTGACCGTGCACACCGAAAGGGGTCAGGAAGGTCTGAACATCCCGTTGCGTAGAAAAATTAGTGTCCTGGAGGCACGAAATGTCGTATTGTTTTCTCGCAAAAACTGCATCACTTCAATCTGCTTGTTGGCATTCTTAAAGCCCTGTACATTAAATAAGGCTATACGTAAGAGTGAAGCAATCAAATAGACTACAAAAATTTGACACATACCGTGCTTCAGTTCGGACATTCCACCGAGCTATTAGAGAGTTTTATACTCTGTTTCACCTTATGATGTACCGCAGAAAAGGCTACAAGCGCGAGTTCCTTGCTCTGGGGCAGATCTCGGCGGCACAAGCTCTCGTGCATTAAGGTCACTCGCCAATGCTACGAGCTCGCGCCTCTAGCCTTCACTGCGGTATAACATAAGGTGAAACAGAGTATAGTAGATCGTATTTTGGGCCACGCTATTTGTAGCGGGAGCTCGCGCTGCCCCTTCGATGCATGCTCCGACGCGCGCGCCTGTAGCGGTACCGGGCCCTTGAAAACGATCTACTAAAACTCTCTATTAACAGTGTCCTTCGTGCCTCCCGGAGTCACTTGTCCAAGCCTTTTGGAAGGTAGGCGATCCACCGCACGGCCACTGCTGTCACCGCTGTCAGGTCTCCCTCTTTTAGTGTCCTGGGCGGCCGGCTTTTTGGTCGTCTCGGAAGTCTTAGGCATATATCTTGATCCATGGGGGAGTCGAGCTAACCGTCGAGGAGAAACTAGAAGATTCCAGAAAAAGCTTCCGGTCCTCCGGCGCCTCCTCGTCGATCACCAGCGCCTCACTGTCCGTTGAAGGATCACCAAAAAAGTCTTCCTCTTCGCCAGCAGTTCTCCATGGTCCGTGCCCAAGTCCTTCGAGGGTGGCCTGTAAGGGGGAGGGGAAAGAGGGCTGCTTGTGTCAGTGACTGGTCCGGCTCGCTCGCTGAGGTCGCTGCCGATGTTGCCTTCCCGGGGAGTGGCTGCATCGATGCGTCTGATGGGCCGCCTTCATGTCCTTCCTGACGCATGCTGCTTGAAGTCGACTTCGTTGCTAGTGGTGGAAAGTCCATCATTGTTTACTGAGTCACGGATGCGCGGCTTCGACGACTCGTGCAGTCAACCGTGGCGTGTCCCGCACCACAACGCCGACAGGATTCGGTGCAGGCTGTACCGTACCTGCCCGAAAATGGTGCACCGTGAGCAGTATTCCGCCGTGCATTGTGCATTAAAATGTCCTTCCTTTTTGCACCGCCGGCACAATCGAACCAGGCCTCTGTAGTTAAAAGTGACATGGTAACCGGTTATGCGGGCGAAATTGGGGACTAAGTTGTCTTTTTTCATTTTCATTTTCAGGTAGCGGGTTCTGGTCTCGATGCTGGGCCTGTCTTTGCACTCCATGGGTAATTTTGAGGATCTGCCCGTAAGATTCTAGGCTCTTCTTCAAGGTTTCATCCGAGACAAACAATGGGAGAAACATGCATGTTATCGACGTAATCACCGGGCCGACTGGGGTCAACGGGATTGCTCTTTCAGCAGTAATAACTTCTCTGGCAAAACCGAGTGAGGCAGCTGCTTGACGTGAGTTCACTACCACTTGGAAGGTAGGGCCTTATAGTAAATAAAAAGAAAGGCGGTCACCCGTAGAATAAGAGAGAGCAGTGCCTGCGTGGGCCTGCGGAAAAGACGAGGGGGTCTCGCATGCCGAAGTGGTGGCCGGCGTGGCCGGGGGCGCGGGAGCCCCGGAAGGAACCGTGACGTCGAAGGCGTGCGACTTCGGCGGGGCCATCGTGTTACCACGGGGACCCGCCGCTGCTGCTGACGCTGGAAGGACTTCTGCGACGACGGGAAAAAAGGTTCCCACGTTCAAATGGGAAATACCTTTTTCAAAGTTTAAACCCCGGATACTAAAAATCTGGTCAATTAAAAACTGCCCCTCTACATACGCAGTGAGTGCCAAGTTCATTGTGAAGTTTTGAAAACCATTGCTTTTCTCCTACACCTTTTATCAGAATCCTCGGTAGACTCATATAAGATAAAACAAAAACTCCACTTAATTAGCATAATTTTGGCACAATGTGGATGGTGTTTCGAACCACAGGTTGCGTGAGAGCTCCGTAAAGCTGGTTTCACCTGCGAAAATTCTAGGAATGTTCGCAAGCGAACGTTACAAGAATGTTGCGGATATGAATGTTCGAAGGGGAACGCTCCGAGAACATTGAGCATACGAATGTTCGCCAACGGACGTTCCTAGAATGTTGGGCAGCTTACCTTGAAGGCAGGGCCGAAACCAGGGGAGGGGGGGGGGGGGGTTAGGGGGTTCTGACCCCCCCTCCCCCCCAAATTTTTTTCTGGGTACGGCCCTGGTCGGTGCACTGGCAGCCAGCCGATTTTAATCTCCACCTATGCTCACACGCAGTGGCGCCGGTCGGCTACCGGGTACCAAACCGGGACCGGTTCTCCGGTTTGCTGTAACTCTCCATTATATGCCACCGATGCACACGATTCATAGGCGAAAATAAGACAATAGAAACTTTCAAAATGGCCGCGGTTGTCCCCGAAACCCCCCCCCCCCCCCCCCCCCCGAAATTTTTTTTCTGGGTACGGCCCTGCTTGTAGGGAATGTTCGTACGCGAACGTTCCTAGAACGTTCCGAATGGTGTTTTAACGTTCCTACAACATTCAGAACATCCAAAGAATGTTTGCACATCATTGTGTGCTACTTGGGGGCTACTCTGGATCCCCTTGAGCCGATCACGATGACAGGAGGCGGCACCGGGTGGCCGCAGTGCTACGTTCTGGCCCTGGACATAAATGCATCAAGGGTGGCAGCCGTCGTCGATCGTCACTAGACGATCGACGATCGAATCATCACTAGACGTGGCACCGCATGCCTCCATGGTACGATCTGTAGCCTTTCCGTGGTGCCACAGCTCTCTTGAGCTTAATAAAGATTACTATTACTACTATTACAACTGCTGGGCTCAAGGGCGGTCCAAACCACGCCGCAAAACGGGCCCGCAAGAATGAAGGAGGCGGAACCAGTAGTTTTTTTATATATATATAATTTCCGCTTGCCTTTTTAAGCACAGAAGCGTGCGGGAGTGTATGGCCGGGGAGTGAAGACAACGCGCCGGGATGCCGGAGACGGAAATGTTTAGCGGGAAAGAGAAAAACGCACATCACGGATGGGAGAGAGGCGCCCTTTGTGGGAATTTTTAGTGACTTGGAGGGGGAGAATACAACAAAAACAGTTGCTTCTTATGCCTCCCTTTTTCCTTTTGTAGGGTCCCCGAGAAGCGACAACCGCACCCCGAGGAGGGTGGACCGTTTTCCCCCGATTGGCTTTTAGGGACCAGAAAAAGTTCAATATATTCAACCAGGAACGTAGCCAGGATTTTGATTGGGGGGGGGGGGGGGGGGGGGGCAACTATGACAACATGCTGTATTATAGGGAGTGGGGGAAGAGGTCCTAGCAAAATGGAAGATTTTGAGGGGGAGGGGGACCGGGCCCCATGGGACCCCCCCTACATCACGTTCACGTGACCGTTGAAGTCACTCCTCGGACCCGTTTTCGCTTGTTTTGTGGATTGGTTTGGAACACCTTTCAGAGCGCTCTGACATTTTCGAACGTGTCACAGATGTAAAACTTCTTGACATTAATAATTAATATTAAAGAAAAATTACAGCGTACGGTGGACGATCGAGCAAAATTTACGCTTTCAACGTGGTGAAATAATGGCTGTGATGAACTACAGACTCTTAGCATCAAATCGTCTAAAAAAATCAGCAGCATGCGCATCGATCTTTGCAGAATGGAATGAGCACCAATGTTTGGAAATAGTTGTCAACTCATCGCGTTTTCCTCAGTGAATGCGATGCGATAGTGGTCATGTGTACGGCAGAAAAGGAAAATACCAAATGCTTAACAAACCACATTTTTTCTCACGGCGGAATATTGTGAAAGCATCACACACACAGGACATACCACGTGTCGCCATGTGACACAAATCACAAAGCATTATAGTCGGCTCTTCCTTTATTTTACAAGCCGTTGAACGCACTTTTACCAAACCTGGAAATACCTTGAAGCGTCCATGAAACCCGGTAAAACAGCGGCGAGCTCTGCGAGCTGTTTCTTCATCCGTTAGGCTTAGCGGGTTCATTGCCGTGAGATAAACGATCTCGTAAAAGTACTAGGAATACTTCCCAAGTCGAGTTTCCCTGTCACGGTCACAAGCGAATATTGTTCCGTCCGTTGTATCGCTCCGTCAAACGCAGATACCCTTCGCCGCGACGTGCCGGATTCACACATCACCGTAGACCACTGCCGGCCATCGTCAGAAAAACCACGTGATCCTCACCCAATCGCCCGGAGGGCTACAGCTGTGCGGCCTGCCTCGGCCTCGCCAATTTCACCTACTACCTACGTTCACGGCCATATATTGGGAGTCTGGCCCAGACTTGGACGTAGTTCAACTACTCTACTCAAACTACTGTAGTTTAACTACTTTTCCGAGTAACTTGGTAACTTTCAATTACAACTTGATTTGGGTAATTAGTAGTTTAATTTAACTACTTTTTCAGGTAACTTCTACTCAAATTACTAACTACTTTCGAAATTATATAGTGCTAATTTTGCCCAGCACGAAAGTTTGAGCGCAGAAATGAATAAGACGCCGGCAGATGAAGTGGCATTCCCTAACAAGGGGCCCCCTTGTTCGGGAAGGCGTCCTTGGGTCAAGGTGGCGACGAGCAGCCAAAACATAACACCGGTACGCACGAACGCAGGAAGAGATGCTTAACAAGCCTTGGTCGGGTTTGACCTAATCAGGTAATGCACGCAGGCGCCGCGTTTCCAGCTGCAACCGTGAAAGACAGGGGACACTCCGAGAGTTGTTGTCTGTCTTTAGTGAGTTCTGACTCAAGCGGTAGGTTCCACGGGAGGCGCCACTGGAATGAATGACCTCGCAGCTGGGCGCCTGTTCCCATGGTCGCCTTGTCGTCAGCGCATACGCCTTTGCAAAGCCGGACTCCCCCGCGCACAAACCCTGGCACGGATAATCCGTTCATGGGAGCACGTTCCTGCTTCCAGCTGCAACTGTATACGAGCGACGATGCTTGTTCACGTAATCCTTCGCGTCCTTCTGACCATCCATGCCTGGGAGACCTCCTCTTTGTTAAAAACGATTTATTTGTCAGGCGTGTCAGGCGCTTCAGAATATTGTATGTCGCCGGCGAGGATTGCGAGTTACCCTTGGGAGATCCTTTTGTTTGACCGGCGTCAGCGGCGAAGTACACTTCGGTTCATCTTCTGTTAAACCAAAACATTTTTTTTTTCAGTAGCGTAGCACTAGCACTACAACGGAAAGCGCAGTCGTCCGGATGATCTCATCGTCGTGGCGCGAGACTTGAACCCTTGACGGTCTGGTGCACTCTCTCAGCGTGCTCCCAGAACGACGTCGGAATAAAGAGGGGCCAGTCATAACAATCTCAGCTTGACGAAGAAAAAAGGAGATTTTCTTATACACCAACTCATGTTTACAAACAAACCGGAGCGCCCCTAGCGGACGCCACCGGCGCCGTGCATGCGCGATGGATGGTGGGCAAGAAGCCCGCCGTCGCCCATAAACAAACCATTGAATTGCGTTGTTGTCGGCGTCGGTGGGAGCCCCCGTGCTCTTTTTCGCGTTGAAATTGTTGATTCTACGTCCTCCTAACAATGTCTGACTACTTGAGCGGCTTCAGCAAAACTAACGAGGCAAAACTTTGCGTGAATAATGTGACGTGCGGCGATTCATTTCACGTGGACGCCGCAGAATGGGCGCTAAACCCTGACTCCCACGGTGAGATTCTGCTCGCTATTTTCAGTCGCGACGCCGCTCGGAGTGCAAAAGCTTGGACCGTAGCTTAGATGGTGGACATCGATACTGAAAAACCCAAGTAGAATCGGGCATTACAAGTCGGTGATGGCCACTGGTAACAATGATCAACATCTTTTTGTATCTGTTTTCACTTAGCCTACTTACCCCAACCAACCTTCAAAAGTGTTTTGAGGCCTGCACTTAGTTCTTATCGCAATTACCGGGTCAACGTTTGGTTACGGGCCGCTGTCGTTTGAACGAGCTGACGACAAAAAGCAGCTAAATTTGAAAGAGCAGACGACAGTTCGAACGGATGCGCAATGGAGTACGGGCAAGAAGCACCGCGTCCCACGTCAACAAACCATTCGAATGTCACGTTGTCGGCGTCTGTGTGAGTCTGCATACTTTTTTTTCGCTTTGTAATAGACCCTATGCGAAATTGCTTTGTAGTCTGACAACACTGAGAGCGTCGCCATTTTAATGTTGGCAAGCGTTGTCGGTACTATATCGGTACCGAAGCACGGTGGAGGTATCGAAGATGCCGTACCAGCCGTACGGGTAATGTGCGATGGCGCAGCAACTGTTTTTCGCCTTGTGACCATATTATGTGGACGAACAGTTGACACAACCGACCGCATCTGCCTGACAAAACTCTGGGAGGCTTGTGCACGCTGGCGACAACCTCGTCAAAGCAGCGGACCAAGTCCTACGCCTTCGCTGTGGAAGCTTGTTGTAGCCAGCGTGTGCACAGGCCTCCGAAAGAACTAGGCCGTTATGCCTTTCATCTTTGAGAACACTTTTAATTATTTTTTTCATGCGAATACGCTTGAAGTCGTATATTGCTCCATGCAAATATAATAACTCAAAATTAGTTAGTTTGTTTTTTTTTCTGTTTTTTTTTTTTTTAGTTCTTACTGGCGGAGGGTTTTTCGGTAGAATACTTTTCGTTCTTCTTAAAGAAACGGTGCCCCGGGCAATATTTTTCAAGCGTTGCAAAGGGCTAAAATTGGTTTCAGATAGCATTGGTCTCAAGCACAGTTGACGGATGGTGCGCTATTAATGATGATTTGTTCAACCCTGACAGAATAACTGCAGTGATTTTCTCAAAACTACCCCCGAGCTTCTTTGCACAAAAACAAAATTTCTACCTCAGCTGCGACAAAAAGAAGAAAAAAGAAAAAAGAAAAGGAGGTTGTAAAATAAATTTGGCACCGCCCGTGTTGCTTTATTCGACGTCCGCAACGTCAATATTTTTGCCACCACCGAAATCGAAGTTTTAGCTACTGCGATGAACCTAACCATACCACTGTTAACCATAGGCATCTTCAATTACGGTTGGTGGCCTAGATTATTAAAACTGCCATTGTTTTGCCTCGCTTAACATCCTTGGTCTCGTCCGCATGCGTTGAGCTGCTTGCGCATCAGGAAAAAGGCCAGGCCGACACTACAACGCACATAAAAGAAGGTCATAAACAAATTTGGTACAACTCCGTGAAAATATTAGGGCCCAGTTCAATAGTTGTAAATGGCTTCACGCCGCGCGATAACGTCCGCATGTTCCTTCGCGTTGTCACCGATTGTTTTTGTCAAAAGCTGCGTCTCAAGTAATTAATAAAGACAAGAAAAAAACTGTGAGCCCTGTTCACGTCACGCACGAATCGAAGGTTTATCGCTGCACCCGCAGCGGAACACAAAAACTCGTTGGCATCGCATCTCTCGCACGAAGCGCGGTCGCTTGTTTACATGGGGTCTTTGCCGGTCGGGTCACTGGTTTCGTTTTCTCGCCACTAACAAGATGGCGGACGTAGTTCTCGGCGCGCTACTAGATGGCGCTCTAAATTTCGCATATGGCCTATTGTCGATTCTACGTCCTGATCGCAATGTCTTACCACTTTAATCGCCTGAGCGAAATTATCAAGGCTCGTTACGCCACTAAACTTTCCATAAATAATTTTACGTGCGGCGATTCATTCGCATGAACGCCACAGAATGGACGCCAAAACCATGATGAGATTCTTCTAGCTATTTTCGGTCGCGACGTCGCTCGTGCTGCAAAAGTGTAGAAGGCAGCGGCGATGATCGACGTCGATACTGAAAATCGGAAGCGGGAACAGAGCAAGCGTAACAAGTCGGTGATGGCCACCGGTACCAATGATCAACATCTTGTATCTACTGTTTACACGGAGCCTACTTAAGTCTTTTGAGGCCTGCAATTACTTCTTATTGCAATCACTGGGTCAAAGTTTGGTCTACGAGCCGCTTTTGTTTGAACAAGCAGACGACAAGAAGCAGACAAGTTTGAAAGAGCAGACGAAAGTTCGAACGATCAGCCGGCCGTGTGAATTTGAAGGCGCACTGAACCCGTGGGTGGTCCGGACAACTAGGAGGTTTTCTCTCGCTCATGTTGGAACAAAGCAAATACATCTGGCGACCACAAAGTATTGCCCGCACAAGCAATCGTAGTTCGACAGCGTCTGGTTTGCCCTATTTACGGCTACTATCCACGTTCTCGGACGAACGGAGGGGGCAAAAACACATGAAAACTGATCTTCAAACCTTTCCAGACTCTCTTGGTACAGCCCCCATCGCAGCATTTTTACAAAAAGGCAGGTTGTTTGTCTCGTTTCTTCCAAAGGAACACAGGAATGCATGTCTGGCACGGCGACTTCTGCCCACCGCCCCAGACCGGAAGTGCGTCCGGCGCGCCACCACCGCGGCGTGACGTAGGAGAGTTCCTTGCATTGACGTCACATCGCACACATTTGCACACCAACTAAAAGGAGGAGAGGGAAGCTGCTTTTGTAAGAATTTTGAGTGACGGGTTAATCTTCTATTATCTTCTGGGAGGAGAATAGCGACGCCTGTGCAAATCCGGAAGGCACAAAGGAGGGTCCTGATAAAAGAGGAGCTCCTTCTCCTCCTCTTCTCTGGAGGGTATCGGAAATGACGTCCGAGACAAACCTCACATGTCTCGTCATGGACACCTAAGATGCCGACACTCGCTTACCCGACCCTGCACAGCCTGTTTCTCAAATTCAACGCTGCCGTTCCATTCAGTGCCACGGTAGAACGTCTATTTAGCTTGGCTGGGGACGTCTTTAGAAGGAAAAGGGGAAAATTCTCCTATCAAGAACTTTGAAAGTCAATTGCTTCTGCGAGCGAATAAACTATTTTGGCGAAAACGCAAGCTATAAATAGACTGCATTTATTTTAGGCTCGCAGGGTTTTCCATTGATCAAAACTGATGTTCATCTTGCTTCCACAAAATATAAAAAGGTAACTTCGAAAGTAACTTCAAAGTAACTCGCTACTTTTTAGAGTAGTTAGTAGTTTACGCAATTACTATTACAAATGTGTAATTTCTACTCTACTCCAATTACTTTTGGCGTCGATACTCAGTAACTTAACTTAACTACCTTTTTTGAGTAATTTGTACATGTCTGGTCTGGCCAGTGGGTGTGGCAACGAAGGCGCTGGACAGGAGAAAAGTGAAGAGCGGGACGAGAGCGGGAGGCACTCACTTGATCGAATGACGTTTTAGCGATTGCCCACGTTTCACTGAACGACACTTTAGCGAATAGTCGGACGCTGCGAAGCGGCGTTTTCGGGTGGGCCAAGTTAGGGTGCCTTCATGTGCGCTTCGCATAGAGTGATGCCACTGCCTGTTTCCCTTTCCCACACCCTCTTCCACCGCATTTCGTTCCTCTCATTGTTTCCCCGTGCGCCGGAAAGTGGCCTTTGTGTCCATCGGTCTTCCCATCCGAGGGGGAAAATGCTAATCCTCCCTCCGTGGGTTCCACAACGCTGCTCCGAACTTGTGAGATAAGGTGCTTGTTTCTGGGAGGGTTATAAGCCCCACGGATTATAGCCGAGAACCGAAATGGCTGCTGGGTTGTCGGCGAGTGGTATTACAAAGGGTGGCATCACCCTAGCAAAGCGCACATGAAGGCTCCCTAGGCCAAGTGGGTTCACACTTTTGTAATTAGCCGTCGCAGACTGTCGCCGCGAAGCGGAGTAAGCGCAGCTCCGGGGGTTGCCTAAAACGTCGATTCACTCAAATGTCGCGGTTCGCTAAAACGTCATTCGCTCATGTGATGAGGACCTGAGGAGAGCGCCGAAGGTGCGAGAGAGAAAGAAGGGAGCAAAAGGGAAACGACCGGCATTTTGACGCAGCGCGCTGTCGGCGCAGAGCACTAGCTGCGTTCGATTTACTTACACTTCCTGCACCGGTGCAGAAAAGTGTAGGAAAGTGCAGTTGAAGTACAGTGTCCTACACTTTTCTGCACCGGTGCAGGTGTAAGTAAATCGAATGCAGCTACTGCTGAGGCTACGCGTCGTCTGCTCTTTTTCCCCTGAATATCTCTTATCTCTTTTTCGCCGGATGTTCGCTTGACGTTCAAATGTGGAGAAACTTCATTCTTTAGCTTTTTAAGCCACCAAGGAATAACACTATATCATTTTCTTGCCACAGCCTGTCAAATAAAGGGAAAGAACCGAAATTTGGATGTTGATTCCATGCATTCCACTGGACGAATGAATGAAAATGGCGGCCCTCCCCGCTCAGCTAGGAGCAGCTGGGAGATCACGCGCATGCGCTCACGCTTCTCGCTCTGCGCTGCGGGCTGATTGGCTCACTCAGGAGAGGGACATTACGGCGGCGAGATTGGTCTGCTTCTTGGACCGATGGGCACAAGAGTTGCGGTGACGTCAGAAAGATGCCGAGCTCCGATTGAAGAATAGTGGGTAGACCTAAAAGCAAGCTGCTTTGAGGTCAAAGCTCGGCGTTCTTACGTCACCACAACCCCTGCAAAAGATGCAGACAAACTTGCGGCCTGCATACGGCTCTGCCTATGGTTAGAGTTCCTGTATATAGCTACCTAAGGTAGCAGAGTTGCGCATTCAGTCTCGGCGGGTGGCCGTAGCGCCGGCTTTCCTGCACGCCGTGGATGCTTTGCTCCTCACGTGACTAAATTTGGCGAATAGCGGCGCCGCGCATGGAAAACAGGAGAGGAGGAGGAGGCGAAAGCAGGGGAACATACGCCGGGGCGCGAGCAACGTCGGCGGAGCGACCGTAAAGGTGGCTTTCTTGCACGGCGCTGGATGCTTTGCTCCTCACGTGATAGATCTCGGCGAATAGCGGCGTGGGGCAAACAAATGGGCAACTCTGCTCCCCCTTTGGGGAAGCATATCGAGGAACACTGCCTATGGTGGGTGCGTGGCACCACCTGGTGACGACGCGAGGGACGAGGGGCGGAGCGACGAAACCGCGCTCCGAGCGTCTGAGCGAGTGAAAAAGCGTGCGACCGATAGGGAAAAAAAAAAAAAAGGAATTTAAAAAAATTAAAAATAAAAAGGGTGATGGCAGAGTTTGTGCGTTATCTTCCACGTGATTAGGGAGTTTTCATAGACTGCGTTTCCCCCTCGCTAAGCCCTCCGCAACTAAGAAGCTGCTACTGCGCTTGCACACCGATGGCCTTGACTATAGAGTTCTAGGTATCGTAGCGGATTGCGGAGAGTGTTGCCGGCCGCGAAGAAAACTGACATGAACTGAACCTTTCTTCGTGATATTTTTAATTATTAAAAAGAAAAAAAAATAAGTCACAGAAAAAGAGTGATGCATGTTGCGAATACATAACAAAGCCAGGTTCATATAAAAAAAGAGGCCACACAGAGCCATTTTATTGGTCCAAGTCCCCAAAGGCACCCAGCGGGTGCACCTTGCCAACAAAGAGTCATTCGCGACCGATCACAGCCCCATTATGGTAAAACTTCACTCACACACATTCTGGATTCATAACTTCCCAAATTCACTCAATCATGAGCACTCCAAGTACATTCACACTTCAGAAAATAAAAATAAAGAAAGCCAAACTCTCGCTATGTTCATGATTTTTGTTTTCGTTGAGTTGTACAGTTTATTGTGCATTGTAGTATTTCGGTAGTACCGTCCACAATAAGCTCTCACTGGTCACTTCCTGTCTAGAAGCACAACAAACCATTTCCTTGGTAAATGATTTGGTCCATGCTGAAGTGGATATATATAGTGTATTTGGTCACCAGGATGTCAGATCCACACTTGCACAGCAGAGCATAACAGTGAGCTCGGGGAAATTTGAGCTTTGGGTGATATACTGGGCTACAAATGACAGGCACTGCAAGTGAAAGGGACACTCGGTAAGTTATGTAGTCTAATATGGAAGACAGGTATATCAAGAATTAGTACAATTCTATGCTTTAGTTATTCTAAATTTATTTGAATTTCATTTTGTCCTTACAATTACCCCCGCCCCACCTGCAGATGGGGTCCCCCATCACTTCGACCGATCCAGAAGCGGTCCCACGTCAGTGGTTGAGAACCACTTAACAAAAGCAACAAACCAATTAGCTGAACTAAAGCATCTTGCATAAAAACCCTCTTGCAGTCATTTATTTTCCTTAAATTCCGACAAGGAACTGGGTTTTCGAGGGATAAAGTAAAAATTACGATGTTGGACAGGAAGTTTGTTGTTCCCAAAGACTTAGCCGTTTGAAATCATGGGAGAATGTGCAGGTTAAGTTAAACCCTCCCATTCAGAAGGAACATAACATGAACACAAAAGTATTTTCTCCCGAGTCTCGTCTTCGATATTGGGGAAGATAATTTACCGAGTGCCCTCCAGAGAAGCTTTTCCATTTTAACAATAACCAGAAAGTGCATATTATGACAACAGGATGCAACTTGATAAAGGCAGCTTCAGTATGACAGCCTGTGCCCATTGTTCCACGACAAAGTGGACAAGCACGCACAATGTCTTCAGCATGCAGATAGGCAATGACGATGAGTGAACGAACGAGACAATGAAAGGCACCAAACACTTTCACACAATTCCTCAGAGTAATAACCACAGATGCCTGGGGCCTGGGTGTTACCATTCATCGCTAACAAGCTCTGGTTATACCATGCAAACTTGACAAAACTATATTCAGAGAGCCAAATAACACCAGCTTCATGTGAACACACCAACGAACAGCTCGTTAGTGCATGCACCAAATACTACTGCAGTAAAGGATCGTAGTGTAGTGGCAGTATTATACAAGACACCAGATATGCTACCAGTGAAGGCCAGGAGTCATAATACAGAATAGAAAAAAAAGTGCATCCCATAAAAAATTTAACTGGCACAGAAATACTGCTGTACAAGAAAGTCATACCCAAGAAACATGATATTACGAATATGCTGTTTTGTTTTTACTTTAGTGCATGCTGGGGGCTTCTCCGAAAATTACCCTCCTGGCTGGGCAATTATGTAGTCTTCTGTCGCTAGGACATTGCAAAGCTCTTTGGATGATTGGTGAAACAAAATTAGAGCCACTCAGGCACAACATAATGACTGAACATTCTCTTACAAAGCTCATCTAGAGGAAGTGACTTTTACAGAGCATAGCAATGGCAAACATTAAAAATGAGGCAATTCTAGAAATACTTGCATATCGAAAAAACCCATAAGCCTACCTTTAAAGGACAAGTTGAGTTTTAATAAAGAATACTAGATTACGGAGGTATTTTTCGTCTGCACTTTAAAAGGCGACTCCGCTGAACATCGTGGGTTCTGGAGATGGGTACGACCGTTTTTAGTGAGGTCAGCATTCCTGAATTTCGTGGTGTCATTATTTCTTTTTTTTCCTGCGCTCAGTAAAATTTAGAAGTTGTCTGGCCCTACACTTTGGTTTTGAGGTGCTTATGGCAAAACTGAAAGCACTAAGCGAAGACAAAATTGCTAACCGGCTCTAGGAGTGGTATCGCAAAGGGTCTGCACAAAAATGCTGAAGCGTTGCCCAGTGTTGCTCTAGTGGTAGCTGCCACTTTAGTGGTACTCAAGGAGCTGATGAGAGCATTTCTAACACCGGTTCTAGAAGGAAGTCTAGCATCATATTTTGGTTGTGATTATATTAGAGGGGCCATGAAACAATCTTTCTACTTGCGCTAAATACAACTCAGAATCACTCCCTAACGTTAAGAACTGAATAAACTTGCCTTAGATTTTCTTTTTAAGCAGTGGCAGTCGGCAAAGAAATTCGAGAAATACGAGTGGCAACCATCCCCTTAACTCGGAGCCAGAACAAACGGACACGTTGCCTGGTGCCTATCCTATGCTGCCAATGTTAATTATACCCACTCGCTGGTTCGGCAAAGTAGAAAACGTATGCCGAGTTCCCGGCATTGTTAGAGTTCGGTTATTCTCATCACTCCAGTGGTTGGACACGAGCCACTACCCGACTGTCCGCCAAGGCATTGATTGTTCCGAGCCGAACTTCAGTGCTCACGCAGTTCTCGTGTCCAATCCCCCAGCCGCGACTGTCGTCAGGCGGGTGGTTTCTATCTTACAATTATGCCATCAAGCTTTGCGAAGGCAAGCCTGAAAGAAATAGTGCCCCTTTATCCTCGCAATTTCACTGCGACCGAGAAGCTTCTGAATCAGTGGTGGTCCGTGCGAGTATACTTGTGCCAGACTAGGACAAGTACCCCTCTGTAAGGTCATAAACATTCCAACCCGATATCGTTTTATGACCCTTTTAAGCTTCATTAAAGCAATATCATTTGCTCTGTTTTTGAATTTCTAGCGCAATTCCCCCAACACAGTAGACAACAGAACCTTCATTCAGGCTATCTGATAGTGATTCATGGCTCCAACCAGGGGCAGTACTAAGGGGGGAGCGAGGGGGGCGTTCGCCCCCTCCAAAGCCTCTTCACTCATGCTTTTTCTTTTACATTTATTTGAAGAATGTAGGAGCACCTTTGTTCACTGGAAGTGGTCAGTTGACTTCGATGTACAGCGCACTCCCCTTATAACGATACCACATATAGCAATGTACCACTTATAACGATCAGTTTTTAGTTTCACAAGAAACGATCAGTTCCTAGCCCAGATATAACAATAATCGGTTATAACGATTGAATGTTTGGGTTTTTGCGTTATCGTTGTAAGTGGATTGCACTGTACGCCAGCCACACCTCACAAATCATTTCAAGTTCTGTCATCTAGCTCTCTTTAAAAGAGAATGTTAGCAATCACTTTGAGATATTCTTGGTCTAGGCGGCACCACGCGACATGGCGGCGACGGCTCTGAGATATCTGAGATAATCTCCCGGGCGCTGTCTGCCGTGACTTTTATGGTCGCTCCTGCCGCCTAGATTATTGCCCCCCTCCACCGAACCAATATCTGGAATTTGCCTCCCCTAGAACTAATGTCTGGGACCACCTCTCGCTCTACCTTGCCACTCCAGCAAAAATTAACATAAATATCTATTGTTTGAATCACCTGAGGAAGTCTGCACCAGCTCAAGGAGGTTAACTGAAACAGGCAGGCTTCAGTATAACCCTAAAGCTGTGAATTAATGGCGACCTAAAGATTTGAAAAGTTCCGAGCAGAAGATATCAGTACAGCTGCAGAGTTCCAAGGTGTGCAAGGCCGACAGGTGGTGCAGGCCTTTTAATATAGAGTCGTACAAACCCCCTCTGTGAGCTCATGTAAGAGCTGTTTGGAAGAGAGCTATGTTTTTCTCGTCATAAAAATAAACTACACAAAACCAAATACTCGTGTCTCCATTGTAAATGTAGCACTAGAAGTCAGGACAGGATGCTAAAGTTTATAGCTTTCAAAAATCGCTTGGCGAGTTCTGAAACAATGGCATCTCGTCCAGACTAATAGTGCAACGATTAGGTGGAAACAGCTCGACACTGGAGCAAGAGCAATGAACAATATCTCTCTCTGCACGTCTTCGCTTTGCAGCTACTAAGCAAGAGGGAGGGAGAGATACAAGACGGGAAGGGGAGGCCAACATCAAAATTCTTCGTAAAAAATGCAGTTTTCTGGCACGTCACTCCAAATAAAGGAAATACAGCAAAAATGCAAGAACAACAAAAAAACATGTCTTAGCACTTTTTTTTTACCTCGTTTTCTTTGAATCGCGCACTTCTGGCAGATATCCTGCTTACATCTCCATTAAAACTTTGGTCAGCATAAAAGTTGCAGGGTATGAAACAACAAATAAAATTATGCTGGAGTGGTTCAAAATTGAAAAATAAAGACGGGTAATCTTGCAATCGCATGTTACCTTTTGCTTTCTGTAATGACACGCAGCACTTACGATGTGCACAATTTAAAAGGAAAAAGGTAGACCACCAAATTTAGGCCCGCAATATCTTATCTTGCCGAAGACAACACACGGTGAAAAGCGTCACCGTTGGTCTCGTGCAAAAAAAAAAAAAAAAGTCACAAAAAAGAGAAGGCCCGAAAAGACAAAAAAAAACAAGGTCCGCAACTTCAGCTCTTCCCTCTGTGAGACTGCCTCGGCTTTTCCGTAGAAGTCGAGGGTGGATCGACGGAGGTGTCGCCCGAAGGCCATATGCCTTTGGCTCCAGAAATACTACATAGTACTAATTTCGCGAGCTTCTCAGCATTGTCCGTTAACCAGTTTCTGCAACAAATCTGGCAGCAGCCTGGCACATCTGTCGCAGGACCCCCTAAAAGACACGGCAGGGACCCCTCCCAACTCGCGTCTCTCACCACGGAGCTCGGGCAACGCTTAGACATCTCGGCAGCGACCCCGAAAGCCGGTGGGCTCTTCGGTCTTGCACTCGGGACGGCAAGGTACAAATGCGGATACAAAGGTGGGTTGCGTGGGGTGGTTCGCCGCATTCGACGGTCGGTCGGACATAGCGTAAGGCAAGTCCTGCGCATGACGTGGCGATCTGTGCTCGTCAGGGTATGCTCCCGGCAGACTGGGAGGCCTCCCCCGAGTCCTGTTAGGAGCAGTCGGCGGGGTCGACCTCGCGACAGGGCTTCACCCGGGGGTAGAGCTGCACAAAGAAAAGGAGTCTTGCTCGAGGCACGCAGATGCAAAGCTTCAACCCGCGAGGTGGACCGTCGCTATTTCGCGTCTCCCCCCATTTAGCGGGTGCCTGCTCTCTTCCTCTCCCGCACACTCCCCGCTGTATGCGCGAGCGTGCCCATTGAACCCTCGCTGGGCAACCAGGCAGTAGTGACTCATTTCTTACGTAACCCGCACCCGAGGCCGGCGTGACACGTTGCTCGGACACCCGCGTTCGGCTGGGACTTGCGTTAGATGAGCGAGGACACAAGTGAAAGCCAAACGCTGACGCAGCACTCGTGCGACGCCTTTTTATTACGAGAGTGCCTTACAAGAAGTGGCTAGGAGCGAGCCATATAACAGATTTGGTGTTGCGAGTAATTGCAGTGCTTAAAGAAGCATAACTGCAGCAGACGCCGTAGGTGTGGTGAGGCTATCCGAAGTTACGAAGGCTTGGGGAGACGAATGAAAGCAAGGGGTGCGACATTTAGGGGGTTTTCTGCTGACAACCTCTGTGGAGGCCATGCCGGGCCAGAAGAAGGTTCGTGCGAACTCTCTCATGCCAGAACAACAAGTGACTTTTATTCCGTCGAAAATAACACACGAAGCCGCCCCCGCAGTGGCACAGGGTTGCCTGCGGCAATCACGTACGCGAGGGTTGCGCCCTCTACATCTCCCCCCTCAGAATCACACTAAAGGTCCAACTTCCTGGGACGCACCACCCGTCGGCCACACCTGGTTCTTTGTACAGGTGAGGTATCCAAGTCAGGTTCGTTGCGCCGGAGGTTGTGGCTCGTAGGCGAAGGTGGCTGCCGAGGTTGAGCCGATCCTTGAGCTGCAGGTGCCACCAACTCTTGAGGAGGAACCGGTCCTTGAGGAAGAGCCCGTCCTTGAGATGCAGGTGCAGGTGGTTGCCGAGGGGAAGCCCATTCCTGCGCTGCAGGTGCCGCCGGTTCTTGAGAAGGAGCCAGATCTTGAGCCTCTTCTCTCGCAGTTGGGTCTTCACTGCCTGTCCTGAAAGGCACCAAGTTTCTCCGGTTGCGCTGCCAGATTGCTCCCTCATCTGTTTCTACCACGTACGACCTGGGACGTTGCGCTGGACTGAGCACAGTAGCCCTTACCCGTTCCGGACGAACCCAGACACGGGTACCGTCTTCCAGCGGCGAGAGGCTTCTAGCCCGATGGCGGCGATCAAAGTCGGTGACTTGCCGACGTTTCAGCTTCGCGGCCTTGGTGGCCACCTCCTCCTGTGGCTTGCTACTTGGTACCAACAGTCTCCCCGCCTTGGGAAGTCTGGTGCGGAGTCGGCGCCCCATCAACAATCGTGCCGGACTGAAACCTGAGGGTCCGGGGGTATCTCGGTAGTTGAGCAAAGCCAGGCACGAATCGTGCGCCTTGCGTAGCAGGTTCTTCACCGTGCGCACCATGCGCTCTGCCTCCCCATTGGACTGTGGGAAGTTGGGGCTGCTTGTGTGGTGTACGATTCCGTACGATGCCATGAACCGAGCGAACTCGTGGGACTGGAAGGGTGGTCCGTTGTCTGAACGCAGAGTGGAGGGGATGCCGTGACGAGCGAAAATGCTCTTGAGCGCTTGGATGACATGCCCAGCTGTTGCAGAGTTGAGCGAGACCACTTCCGGATAACTGGAATAGTAGTCGACCACGAGGAGGTAAGACTGTCGGTTCAGGTGAAACAAGTCAGCGCCCAGAAAGTCCCAAGGTAGACTTGGAAGCTGCGTGCTCCGAAGTGGCTCTGCTGGATTGTCTCGGTACGACGTGCACTGTTCACATTGTGCCACGAGTGCTGCTATGTCAGCGTTGATACTTGGCCACCATACTGATTCCCGGGCCCGAGCCTTGCATCTGTTAATACCTTGGTGACCTTCGTGAATCAAAGTCAGCGCTGTCGCACGTTGCACTGCTGGTACCACAATGCGAGTGCCTTTCAGGAGTAAACCATCACAAACCAAAAGTTTGTCCAACACGCTTGCATACTTCGTCAGGTGAAGCGGTAACTTTGACTTCGGAGGGAACCCGTTGTGGCACATCGACGTGAGTGCGCGACACTCCCCGTCGCTTGCTTGAGCAGTTCGAAGGTCATCCAGCTGTAGAGATGCTGCTTCTGATGAGGTCTGAAGGACTTCCGCAGCAAACACTTCGATTGTGTCTACAGGATGAGACGAATCGGCAGGTTCCGTTGGCATACGAGACAGGGTATCCGCTGTTGTGAGAAGCTTCCCAGGGACATATGACATTGTGAACTGGTACCGCATCACCTTCAGTCGAAGGCGCTGGATACGTGGAGGTACCATGTCCAGGTCCATCTTGCCAAACAGTGAGACCAGAGGCAGGTGATCCGTCTCTACGTCGAAGACCAACCCACGGAGGAACTCGTCGAACCGTTGAATAGCCCATACAGCTGCCAGGGCTTCCTTCTCCGTTTGGCTATAACGTAATTCAGTCGCTGTAAGGGACCTCGACGCAAAAGCAACCGGTCTTCTTTCGCCGGAACGCTGAGTTTGTAGAAGGACTGCCCCCAAGCCAAATGAACTGGCATCCGCTGAGACGACTGTTGGGTACGCCGGATGATACTTCGCCATACAGCGGTCCGAGACGAGCATCAGCTTGAGCTTGGTGAATGCTGTTTCTTGTTCGTGGGACCAGTTCCACGCAGCATTCTTGCTGAGGAGCGCTCGGATAGGAGCTGCAACGTCCGAAACGTGCGGAAGGAAACGCCCGAGGTGGTTCACCATGCCAAGGAGGCGTCTTGCACCTGCAATGTCAGTTGGCGCACTCATCTCCTTGATCGCTTGGAGCTTGCTTGGGTCAGGACGGATGCCCCTTGCAGATACCATCACCCCCAGGAAGGAAACCTCGCTCTGGCGGAAGCAGCACTTCTTCTCGTTCAAAGTGATGCCTGCGCGGGATAGTCGCATCAGGACTTGCTGCAGGCGGGAGTCGTGTTCTTCGAGAGTGCGTCCGAAGACGAGTATGTCGTCTATCATGCACACAGTGCCTTCCAGGCCTTCCAAAATCCTGGACATCTGCTTCTGGAAAAATTCGGGCGCAGAGGTGATGCCGAAGGGCATCCGACGGAAGCAGTAGCGTCCGAAAGGTGTGATAAATGTGGTGAGTTCTTGAGATTCTTCCGCCAACTTCACCTGGTAGAAGCCTGATTTAGCGTCCAACTTGGAGAACACCGTTGCGTCTCCCAGCAGGCCCAGGACCTGGTCGACCGTGGGAAGGATGTGGCGTTCTCGCAGGACCACCCGGTTTAACTTCGTAAGGTCCACGCACAGCCTGTGGCCCCCGGTGGCTTTGGGGACGACCACCAGTCCAGCGCACCATGGTGTTGGCGTGTCAACTCGGCGAATGACGCCTTCTTGTTCCATCTTCTGCAGTTCCTTGCGGACGACTTCCCGCAACGGAATGGGGATGCGCCTTGCCACGCTAAGAGAAAATGGAACAGCGTCTGGTTGGAGGCGGATCTTGTATTCTTCAGAGAGAGATCCGAGGCCATTAAACAGCTTGTCACAAGTCTGAGAAGAGACTTTGACGGTAGGAGGGTCCTTTTCTTTCGATGAGACGCCGTCGACGAATTTGACGACTTGAAGTGCCTGAATGGCTGGAAAGCCCAAAAGAGGCACGGAGAGGGATTTTACCACATATAGTCTTTGCTGGGTTGACTTGCCTCTCCACAGCAAAGTGGCCATAAAGGACCCAAGAACGTTCAGTGGCTGCTGCCCTGGCCCGAAGAGAGTGTCGTCCACCTTGTCGAGGGACGGCGGCAGGTTGGGGAAGGTGTTCGAGACGGCTGAAACTTCGGCTCCCGAGTCAACCTTGAACACTTCCGTGTAGTCGTTGACAGTTACTTCCACGAACTTGCCTTGGTCGGAGTTGCGAACGGCGTACAAACCCAGCTCTGCCACCTGGGTCGACCGTTTCTTCCGGGAACGGCAGACGTCCGCGAAATGGCCTTTTTTCTTGCAGTGGTTGCACAACGAGTTGCGGGCGGGGCATTCCGAGCGAGCGTGTGAAGCGCGGCCGCAGTAGCCGCAGGAGCTAGAGCTTGAGGTGCGCTTGTCGCGTGCTGAGCTGTACTTGACGCGTCCCGCTTGTGGCTGCCGAGACTTGGCAGCGTCGAGGCTCACCGGTCGAGACTGCGTGTCGTGGCCTGCGAGCTGGTCTCTCTGCTTTTGGGCGTCTTCTGCTTGTCTCGCCTGCACCCATGCTTCTTTGAGGGTTAACTTGGGGTTGCGGCAGAGCTGGTCGGCGAGGCGAGCGTCGCGTAAGCCTACGATGAAGCGGTCGCGGACAAGGCGTTCCACGACCTCGGGTGACGGGTAGTTGCATCTCTTGCAGAGCTTGCAGAGTTCCGCATAGTAGCTGTCCACCCTTTCCCCCGGCTGCTGGACTCGCCGGTGAAACTGCGCCGACTCGTACACCTCGTTGAGGGGGTGAACGAAATGGGCCGTAAACTTCTCTACGACCACGTTGTAGTCCGTAGGAGCGTCGCCGAGGCCGAACGTCGCAAGAAGAGGACGAGCTTCCGGCCCCATGCAATAAAGAAGTTTGCGGACCTGAACTTCTCCCGACGCCTGTCGAAGACCGGAAGCGAAGGCGTAGTCCTCGAAAAGGCTTAGCCACGTCGGCCAGGAACCGGCGTTCTCGAAGTCGAAGCGGTCGGGCTGATGCAGTGAAAGACCTTGCCATGAAGGCTTGGCGCCGTTTCCTTCGTCGTCAGGCATGGCAGCGAGCAGGACGGCAGCGAGCAGGAACACGGCGGTCGAAAGCCAAGCGACGGGCGAGCGAACTACGCAGTTACGGCGGAGACGATTCATGCGGAGGCGAGGCCTACGTCGTTAGGCATAACGTTTGGCACTTCTGACACCATGTGGAGGCCATGCCGGGCCAGAAGAAGGTTCGTGCGAACTCTCTCGTGCCAGAACAACAAGTGACTTTTATTCCGTCGAAAATAACACACGAAGCCGCCCCCGCGGTGGCACAGGGTTGCTTGCGGCAATCACGTACGCGAGGGTTGCGCCCTCTACAACCTCTACCTGATGGTACACTGGCTTTAGAAGCAACACTTAGCTTACTGCTCGAAGAGTAAATCTTAGTCTAGCTCTAATAGACCACTTGCTAAATCCCCCAAGCACACCGGCCCGCACTCGAAGAATCATGGGAACGGTGTTCCTACAGTTCTCTACTGATCGGCTATTTCGACCAATTCGGCTCTTCAACGCTTTGGAGTGTAACCTGGAGTCATCCAGAATAAGCGTCATGTAGAGTCCAAAAACCTGTCGTATCACTTTTAAAATTTCTCGTCAATGTCAGTATTTCTGATACTGTGCATGCCATACACCCTTCAACCTGGCTGAGCTGCAGAAATCTTTTACAATATTATTATTCTCGTGACTCGTGACGTGTCTAGCAAAAAATGCTTAAAAAGTCGAGAATTCACAACAACCAAAACCAGGATTTAGCTCGGAGTCAGCGGGGCTATTTATAGCATTTTTAGCGTTTCCAGGTTAATATCAGCACCTCTGAAGTTGTACGAGAATGATATTATTGCGAGAGATTTCTGCAGCTCAGCCAGGTTGAAGGGTGGAGAATATGCACAGTATCAAAAACGCTGACATTGACGAGAAATTTCAAAAGTGATACGACAGGTCCTTAGACTCTACACGACACTTATTCAGGATGACTTCGGATAACACTCAAATGTGCGTAACCATCGCATTGGTTGAAATTTCCAATCACTAGGGAACTGAAAGAAAGCCCTTCCCGTGATTCCTCGAGTGCGAGCTGTGACGCTCGTGTTAGCGAGTTGTCTACTGGTCTGCCTACCCCTGCGTCACTATACCCCGTTTTGTACTTAGCAAATACGAAGCTGTCAAAGCTACTGGCCCGAGTGCCAGCTTCATCTATGGTTTCATGTGCCCAAGATAGCATGCACATGATCTGCAACATCAAACCTCTACAACTTTTGTACTGGAGGCTTTGTCAACTAATAAATACTTCAAAACTTGGCAAATTAATTTGCATTAATTAGCCAGATTGGCATGCCACAAAAAATATCTTGACTTGCTTGATAGGACCGTGAAAAATAGACTGCGTTGGTTTGTGACGTGTAGCATATGCTCCAGCTTTTTTTAAGGGGGGACATGGGTCTTTGGAGCCAAAAGCTTCCTAGAACTGCATTCTTTTGAAAATGGCGATGGCTGTCGTTCTTCTGAATCTACCAGGCTTATAATTTCGTGGGTGAATATTTGAGCTATAAATCACTTTATAATATCTACGCGGGCTGAATGAGCATTAAAGTTGACTCTAAAACATTGTTTTCACAAAACACAATTTTTAGACTCGAGAATTTGCAGGAAGGATATCTCAGCATCTAGAGCAAATAGAAATATAACCGTTCCTGAAATGTGTAGCTGAACGTGTGAAGCATACAATGTTGAGAGCATAATTTTTGATATAAGTCTAGAAAAATTTATATTTGATCTTTTGCTTTATTACCTGTTAGCCATGCATCAAAGGGACACTGACAGGGTATTTATGCTCGCCGAGGATTTTAGTTGTATGTGACATATGAGAGCTCAACTACCCAGAACAGAATTTGCGGCTCGAAATTCGGTTTCTTTCCGCCTGAAAACCTCCGATCAAGAACTGGCCGGTTCGAGTGTCGCTCACTCTCTTTTTCGCGGTCACGGGCCGTTTTCTAAGGTATCGATGCGACCACCAAATTTAATCAAAGTCGTGGGTCACTAAAAGCACACACTCAATATTAAAAATAGAAAAAAATATGAAACCCATTTTTTGTAAAAAGCTGTAAATATGTTGATTGAAAAAAAAAGTTCCACAGACAACCGGAAGCATTCTGTGCGTTTGTCGTTTCGCGTATCGTACGACTCGCGGGGACGGCGATGGTAGTGGACGACGGGCGTGGGACCTCTATTTCAGAACTGTCGTTCGCGGTACCGGCGAATTCTGTCTACCGTTAAAAGAGAAATTTGGGACTGATCAAAAGAATTGGTATTCATCCCGTACGACACGCCCGGCCACCAAGCCGATTTGCACGAAGACGTCGCCGAGCCGTCGCTCCCTTCTCGTGGCTGAAGACATCGCTCGCGCAAACGTCAAGCACGACGTGTCTACTTCAAGTTCAATATGCACGCGTACGATTTCTTTAATAGGTGCGAATGTCCCCAAAGCGTGGTGCTTCCCGACTTCGACCCGGGAGTGCTAAATTTGCTAGAGAAAAATCGGCAGCAAACTTTCCAACTTACAGTTTATCGGCTGAATTATTACTAAGGAAAGAGATCCACCACGTAAGAGATGCCCCTGTAGCTCAGCGGGAAAGACGTCCGGTTCACACGCGGTAGGACCGGGTTCAATCCTCTGTGAAACTTTTTTTTTTTTTTTTTCAAACATTTTTTGATGTTTACATATCTTTTTCTTTTTTTTTACAATCATCACTGAAGAAACAAACAAAAAAATAGCAAACAAATGTTGTGGACGATACTTCGCTGAATTAAATGGTATGGGATTTCCGTTTTGACAACTGCGAACTCAATGTAATCACTTTCCACAAAATACAAGGAGCATATAAATCAGGTAGCGTCCGCTTTCCGAGGTGCCCGTATATGTTCTACAGGAATTGCAGCCAGCCATTCGTCCTGATCCCGTTGATCTTTCGGAAACTCTGTCGCACAATGCCACTTTTTTTTCGGACGCAGGACATGTGAGCCAGCTCTTCACGCAACATCTTGGGTGTATTCTTTTCGGAGCCGATCATGGAAATTCACCACGGGCACTCACTACTCATCTCCAACTCCTCAATGTACAAAATAACTCATCTTGGAGTACAGAACAACGAGCGGAACAAACATAACTGCAAAAGAATCGCACGGCGAGCAGTTCCCGCACGCCGCAACCCACGCCGCATGTCGTGTCGTCTGCTACGGAGAGAAGAAAAAAAAACAAAAAAACGCACGGTCGGGTGTAGCCACGTGACTTCCGCCACTCACTCTCTTCTCTCCACTTCTCCGACCTCCGTCGGGTTTCGGTTTCGAGCAGTTGCGTCTTTTGGCTTTATTAAAAAAATACGCTACTCTGTTGCAAAATATTCATTGGGTAGTCCTCCGACACCATAATAAAGCACCTGGCAAAAAATAAAAAAAATTTTTTGGGGGGTGTCAGTGTCCCTTTAAGCAGTGAACTTCAATGTGTGCAAAAATCACTAATAATGAGTTTTTCTTAAAAGCGCTTCCAACATTGTATTCTCTACACTTCATAGTATCTAGCCATGTGTTAAAAAAGAATATTTTGTTGAGCAGTTTTTTTTCTATCGTTTTTCCAAACAAAGGCAGGCAAGTTTTATTTATTTTGAGGACAATTCTACTGACTGAGAAAATGACCAGATATATGAAATCAGCACAGAAAGCTGAACAAGCTTGTGCAGTTTGATTAAGTTTGGTCATAAAATAAGAAAAACAGCTCCAAGACAAGTGTTCCCCCTTAAGTCCTGGAACGAGTGAGCTGAAACAGTTCATATAGATAAGGAAGCATACCAATGACCAGTTGCTCAAGTAAGTTTCAGTTGGCACTGGTAGGTACAAACAAAGCACAAAGAAGCCGGTAGCGAGGTCCCAAAAAAGGACCTTCGAAATGGCAGTCCACATCCGACCAAGAAATTAAGGTTCTCCAGGAATTTTCCTCGAGTCTAGCACACGTCAACTGGCACTCTGAGAAGTCTAGAAGGCTCCTTTTTAAAACGAGCATTGCCAAAAAATGACTATAGTAGCCGACACTTGCATTAGCCCATGTGTTCCAAGACTGGGGGAACCCAGGAGTTCCCCAGAGCACCCTCAGGGGTTCCTCAAACATCCCAAAATAATGTGCAGCAAACCTGCTCATTTGTGCGTATCTATAGGTCAGACACTCCCTGCATTCTGTATTCTTGAGTGTCGCTTCTCCATGCATACGCTATATTGCACCAGTGATGAGACTGGGCAGCTACCATCCTTGAGATAGAAGAGTTTGAGAACCCCTAAAGTTCTTTGAGCTTGAGGCAGGCAGCGAGCAGCTTGTTATCTTTTCAATTAGAGTGGAACAGTCAGTTGTTTCTTTTGTATCAGCAGGTCAAATAATAATAATTCCCTCATCACATGGCACCTACTACCAGTCCCGATTCCTTTACCAGGTGCGAATGTCGCCAATGCGTGGTGCTTCCCGACTTCGACCCGAGAGCGCTTTTGCTGGAGGAAAATTGGCAGCAAACTTTCCAACTTACAGTTTACCGGCTGCATTATTACTAAAAAAAAGGGTTCCTCCACTAGCTCAGTTGAAAGACGTCAGCCTCACACGCGGCAAAACTGGGTTCGATCTCCAGTGAAAGCGTACCTTTTTTATTCAGACATTTTGCGATGTTAACATTTCTTTCTTTTTTACAATTACCACTGAAGAAACAAACAAAAAAATAACAAACAAATGTTGTGGACGAAACGTTGCTGAACTAAATGCTATGGGATTTCCTTTTTGACACCTGCAAACTTAATGTAATCACTTTCCACAAAATGCAATTAAGGAGCATATAAATCAGGTAGCGTCTGCTTTCCAAGGTGCCCGTAAATGTTCTACAGGAACTGCAACCAGCCATTGGTCCCGATCCCGTTGATCTTTCGGAAATTCTGTCGCACAATGCCACTTTTTTTCGGACGCAGGACATGTGAGCCAGCTCTTCACGCAACATCTTCAGTGTATTCTTTTCGGAGCCGATCACGGAAATTCACCACAACACTCACTACTCATTTCCAACTCCTCAATGTACAAAACAACTAATCTTGAAGTACAGAACAGCGAGCGGAAGAAACATAACCGCAAAAGAATCGCATGGCAAACACTTCCCGCTACGCCGCCACCCATGTCGTCTGCTATGCAGAGGGGCAAAAAAAAAACAAAAAAACGCACGGCTGGGTGTGTCACGCGACTTCCGCCACTCGCTTTCTCCTCTCCACTTCTCCGACCTCCGTGCGCGGGTTTCGGTTTCGGGTTCGAGCAGGTGTGTCTTTTGGCTTTATTAAAAATACCTATACGCAGGGTTCGGAGTTTTCGGTTTAAACCGATAAAGACCGATAAAAGTACGCCGAATCTATTTTCGGAAATTCGGTTTTAACTGAAAAAGGTCAGTTGTAGGTTCGGCGTTTTCGGTAAAAACCGATAAAAGTATGTCTAATCCGTTTCCTAAAATTTGGTTTTAACCGAAAAAGGTAAGCTTTTTAGGGCCGCGTCAAGGTGGGTGGGGGAGGGGGCACGGGGGGGGGGGGGGGGGGGGAAAGGGTTTTGCAAGGTTCGACATTGAGTGACGTCTTCGTGATTGCCCTCTTCCAAGGTTCATCATGCAACAAAAAAGCTCTTGGATTGGCCTTCGCGGGACACCTGTGCCCTTTCTGTGATCGGGCTTAGTGTGTCAAGTTCCCGGTCCTAAAAAGAAAGTTCGGATGTGGGCTAGCATAAGGTTTTTCGCTTCATGCACTTCAGAGGACATCGAGGAAAGCCGTTAATACATTCCTTACCACCCGCTCTCAAACTTCCCTGTGGTTAAAAACATAAATACAGTGGATTTTTCTTTTGACATTCCGCTGAATCTTGTACGGTCATTACCTCAGACGGTCACGTCGTCAGAATGGGAAGGAAAAAGAAGCGCGCTGAAGATTATGCCCTCGAACGATCTTGAGGCGTGTCCTGACGGAAGTTGTAGCGAAGACCACGTATGTATATGTGCCGTTATTCTTTGAGTGATCACAAATATCACAGCTACAAGGATCATTTGATCCGGTGTCCGATGGTGTGTCTTTTATATTCACCGGAAAAAAAAACGGTGAAGTTTTTTTGGGAATAAAATAAATATTCACCGAAAAAAACCGAAAATTGAATTTTAAAATAAACACCGAAAAAAGTATGCCGAATTTTGAAAAAATAAAAACCGAAAACGCGATAGCCTACCTATACGCTACTCTGTTGCAAAATACTAGTTGGGTAGTCCTCCGACACCATAATATAGCGCCTGGCAAAAAATGAATAAAATTTTGGGGGGTGTCAGTGTCCCTTTAATGCACCAGCTCGCCTGCACATTGACCATTTTTTGTCCTTCTCTCAATCTTTACCCTCATTCTCAAACTTTTCATTGTGAAGACTAGGGACACTGTTAACAAAAATAAATACCATCGTTCCGAGAGGTTACAAAATTGGGCGTAAACTCTTGGGGGAGGGACGCAGGGAAACCAGAGTGCTCCAAGGAAAGAGGGACAAAGTGCACAACAAAAAGAGAAAAGGAACGTTTGCGGTATTTTAAAGCACTCTAGGCATGTAGCCAGATTTTCAGATTACATCCCTACAGAAAACACAGGGATGTTACATCCCTATGAAACACACTGGGATGGGGAACATGGGGATGTTACATCTATGGTGACAGGCCTATTTCGGCAGGGACAGTTACGTTTTTGTGAGAATACGCATTGTCACGAAATCAGTAGGCCTACTGAGTGAGTGGAAGAAAATCGAAAGAAGTTTTGCTTGTTACATATATAATTTTATAAAAATAAACATGCTACCAAAATGTTACGTCCCACAGAGTACAATCCTAGCAAATTGTGTGGTTACATGTGCCAATAAGTTTCGTTTGAACAGATATGAACAAGCATGGTTGCCAACATTTCTTCCCCATTGTTTAAAAATGGGAAAGGAAGGCTCTTGTGGTGTCAATGCAAAACTCTGAAAAAATTAATTTTTACAATGAACTAAATAGTAGAGAAGATTGTGTTCTTGCCTTGTCCCCCCCCCCCCCCACATACACACACACACATTTTTCTGTCCTGCACTCTGAGAATTATATTCACCCTATAAAAACGATGGAAGTGGAACATAGCTAGGGTGCTACATCTATTCAAACATTTTTGGGGAGGAACAAGGGAACAGATGGATGGTACATTACTACAGGAGACACTAGAATGGTAACATAGGAAGCTAGTTCAAGGTTCGTGTCCAAACGTTAAGACAAAGTAGAAAACTGGGCTGGTCAGGAGGACTTGTTGGAAAAAGCAGTTCCCATACTAAATTTACTTATAAAGACACAGAACAGAGTCAGCTTCCAAACAAAGCCAAGGTATATACATCTTTATGAATAAATTTAGGACTGGTTTTTCCGACTGTCCCTCAGCCGCTTCGGTGGCTCCGACGCAAGGTGTCGGCCTCCGCATCCCCAAGCGGCAGGTTCGAATCTCGACCGAGATGCCCGAAATCTGACAGGGGCTCATAGCGCAGAGGGTAACTGAGATTTCGGTTGCGCGTCAAAGGATCCCCAGGTCGTAGAAATTAATCCTCCGTCCTCCGCTAAGGCATGTCAGATATGCCTTTCGTTGGTACGTAAAACCCTCGAATTTGACCCGACAATCCCTAGTGACCAGCCCAGTCCAAGGTGGTGGATAAAGGGGAGGAAGGGGTTGTTACCCCGAGTAGGTTGCGTGGCAGGTAGCCCTCTCGGTCGCCCAGGCGTGCCCACCACCAGTGGCGCTCGGCGTCGTCGCCCTTGCGCAGCACCAGCACCATGTCCCCCTCCTGGAAGCTCAGCTCGTCCGGGTTGTGGGCCTCGTAGGCAAACACCCCGTACGCCACGCCCCCGTGCAGGATGCCCAGCTTCTCCTGCACGCCTGCGGGAAGGGGAGGTTGCCACACCTTAAACCCTTCGATGTTGTCCATTAAGGACTAGAAAACCCAAACACGAGTAATCTTGTTCATTCTGCAGCAGATGGCAGTGCTACACTATTGCTCTTCAAGCCCCTCTACCCTGGGAAAAGTGGCGCCATCCATTGTAGTAGAAATGTTCGGGGCACGTGACGCGCGTCACTTCTGGGAAATTCATGGCGTCTGAAATCTAGCTCAGTGCTATGTTGTGCCGCTATGACCTTCCCAAGGGCTGCATGTTGCACGTGCCTCGTGCATCGACGAACATTGCGCTACTTTTGAAACATGAAGGGGCTTTAATTGCTCTGCCCTTTTCAGGTCACCCCATAGTTCTACCATCATCATCATCATCATCCGCACAATTCATCTGCAGAACACCATTTCATCGTTAGAAGCGGCGCCGCAGACCTTCACGGTATGGGCAACTTGCCTTTTCATGGCGCTACGGCTCTCCTAAGTTGAATACATATCCACTTATAGCAACCCACGAAGAAGACGAAGAGGCCCAACGGTCAAAAAGTGTGAGCGCGAAAGCACGAGGAATTCAATGCTAATCGGGTCGGTGCAACGTCAACGCGGCGGCGAACTCCTTCTAGTTTTGTGTATATTAAATAGCTTATAGATCTATCTACAGTAATCTCTCATTATAACGAAGTCAATGGGACAGCAAAAAAATCTCATATAAGTGGTAATTGGATAAAAACAATAGAGCCAGAAAAACAGTCTCAGTAGCCTTGAAGGTCGACGGGAACACTGTGTAATGCTCTGACCGTATATTTAGTTGAATAAACCTTGGCTATGAACATTTCGCCGCAGCTTTACAGAGCAAAAAAATAATGAAGTAGGGTTTGTTGATAATTTCATCCGGACATCAGTACTCCTCGAACTGCTCCAGGCCTCGCAAGAACACAGACACCGCCGCTGCACTCCACTTTGTTTCGAAGCAGCCATAGGATGTTTCGCGTCTCCGCAGTCGTCGGCATTTCCTGAGGTGCCTCTCTGACGTCGCTTCGTGTTTACTCTGGCCGCACGCAAGGTCTATGATGGCAGCATCTGTGGCAGGAGCAACAACAGGAATGTCGGCATCGACAAGCGTGATTGAATCAAAGTTATCCTCGGTGGCTTTGTCAACATGTTTTCACACATTCTTGTAGAGATTGTTGCAGCTATGGAAATTGTGCGCCTGCTTGGCAAGCATGCTCGCGAGAGGAAATCTGTTGTGCACGAAACAGTTGATGACCTTTCATGTTCAAGTCGCGGGCACGCTTTCTCCTGCACGAGAAGCTTCTCGAACCCGTCCAACACGCCTTGCTTGTTCTGCAAAATGGTGGACAGTGTCGAATAGCCGATGCTGGAATGTCAATTTCTTTGACGATTTCAGACTTAAGCCGGCCACTTTTTTTCAACCTCGCAGATCTAAGTGACTTTCGGCAAACACTCTCAATCTCCCATATGACGCGCTCGCGGAGGTGCGCACATTGGGTGCTGATGAAGAGATGATCTCCTCTGGGCTCTATCGCTTCCTTACCCAGATTCGAATCAGACAGCGTCAGCTGCGGGCACTGTGAGTAGCATCAAAACGTTGACGCTGCTCCCTGCCAACGTCCTTGCATCGGCACATCAACATTGGAAGCGGCGCTCTGCCCTCCGTCACCTGTTTACTCTGTTTTCCCTGTTAGCCATTTATTTGCCTCGGAGCAGAATGGGGATTGAATGCAAGGTTCTCCGTGCGCATCCGTGTAGACATGTGTGCTTTCGGCACCTAGGTCTTTGTAACAAGCGTGGTCGGCTGCCAATACACTAAGAATAATCCATTTAAAAATGTGTGCATTTCGGTCGGGACCACGTGGAACTTCGATAAGAGCAATAATTCGAAAACAGCGATTTTGTTGTAACGGGGAATTACTGTCTCTATCTAAGAGCTACTGAATGAACACACCAGATGACCAGGAATTTACAGCGAGAGCCATGTGACATCATAACTCGTAACCGGGTGACATGATGTGATGACACCGTGTCATGTGATGTCGTGGTATCAGGCAACATAACGGTGTCGACATTTTGTCGCACTGTCATGTTTGGAAATAATGTCGGGTCACGTGACGTCGCAGCGTTGTGTCGCGGTGTCGCGTGACGACGTCGGGTGAACACTGTCCGCCAGATGTAGCGGGACGCGAATCTGCTAAATCTGGCAGACGTGTGGCAGCCCTTGGTTCGTGTTTTTCTTGAGGGTACACATAGTGCGTTAATACGGCGGGGCCCTGAAGCGGCGGTCAAGAACGAGGCAGTGTACATAAAGGTGCATGGGGTGCTTCCTCACCTGTCGCTCGAATCGGGGGTCCCCTTTAACCTCGAGGAACGCCGCTTCACTCGCTCGGCGGCCAAAAACCCTTTTGGATCTAGCCATTGCTGAAACCTACGGCCCCTCTCGGCAATAATGCGCAAAATAAACACCGACTTATTATTGGGGCAGAAATGGCTATAGAAGATCTCTTTCCGGTTAGCGGATTTATTTGCTTGTTTATTTGTTTATTTGTTGACAATGCCCGCAACAGCTGGGTAGGTTTTCGAAACAAAATGAAGGAGGCAAATGAATTTTGTATTTCAAATGATTTTCCCCCTATGTAACTCCCCAAAGGGCCCTACGGGTAAATAAATAAACGGCCACGTGCCTTTCTGGTGGTACAATGCCTATGAACAAGCACATCAAACATTCCAGCACTGTATACGTACGAATACGAACCGAACAAAGTAAATATCCACACACCTCATGACAGTTCTGACATCACCGAGTTTTCGAAATTGCTCGAGGCGCAAACATGTCGATTGCAGATGACAAGAAACCATTAAATGAGTCTTCCATTCGGGAGAGAGGGTAGATGTTACTATATGCACTTCTCTGCCACATTCACATTTTTGTGAGAGAGCGACTGTCATATTTCCGGATTCTTCGGCCTGGTTGATAGCAGCAAAGAAGGTCGTAAAATGTGCCTTCAACTGCTGCGTTTGGCATCCTTTCCTGCCCACGCATTCAAAAGGTCCCCGCATGATTCAGGTAATGCCAGCTGAACTAGAATAAACATACATACACAGAAAGAAAAGACCATACACACCGCTGGACTAACAATTACTTCTCTTTTTCCCGCTCTTCTACTAAGAACCCCACTTGAGAGAAATATTCTCTCTTCTTCTTTTTTGTTTCCTACTTCACCGAAAATTTTACAGCCGAATGAACATTTTCTCTTTCTCGTGCAGTGCTAGAGAAGGTGCGCTAGCGCGGTCATCGCCCTTTTCCTCCAAGGGCACCCAGGATTTCACGTATCCAGTTCTGTCCTGTTCCTCTCTCGCTCTGCACAAGAAAGAAAAAATGTTCCTTAGGGGATTAAATATTTGGTCAACTAGGAAGGAAAAAGAAGAAGAAAATATAATGTTTCCCTCATGTGGAGTTTGTAGTAGAAGAGGAGGAAAAAGAAAAGTAATTGCTAGTCCAGCGGTGTGCATGGTCTTTTTGTTGTATGTTTATTCTAGTTCAGCTGGCCTTGCCTGAAGTATGAACACACTAGTTCAGCTTAAAGAGGCACTGACAACCCCCAAGGGTCATATTTTTTTTATTGTCTAAAATGATGCAAGTTGTAGTCATAAACAAGCAAAAGAAAATGCATCGCAAAAAAAATTTTCTTAGGCATGCGCGCACCTTTTTATTTTTGGCGTTCTCCTCTGCCGCTCCTCGCCTCCTCGCTTCTTTTGATTTGTGACGTCAAGAATCATAAAATTTAGAAGCTTCGTAGGCGACATTTCTATGACATTTAATAACGGCAGTCGTAAAACATGTTTTTTAACGCAGTTGCGAATGCACTACGACCCTTCTTTTTGAAATACCAAAAACTGCAGTCCGGTGTGATGTCGTCTCCTAGATTTGTATCCGCCCTCGGAAAACAGGCGACACCGCTCAAAACCAATTTTTTTTCGGTCCGCCGGCGCCCTCACTTGCCACTTCTTTCCTCCTCTCTTTGGGTCACGATGGCAACAGCACGAAGTCGAGCAAAAAAGTCGACCCTCAGGACTCCCAATATTTGACGTCAACGCACCGGCGCGGATTGCGCGGGAACTTTGAATTCGGCATTTGGAAATTGTTTTTTTTACTTCACAAATACTGATTTCCCAAGTTTCGAATTTTGAGGGTAATGTCCCGGCATCATTTTCAATCGTTTCGGATAATAAAAAAAAATATGATTGTGACGTGTCAGTGCCCCTTTAAGCCTGCCCCCCCATGACGTCGCAGTCGTCGTCATGTCGCCCCGTTGGCGATCATGGCAATCGGTCCTAGAAGTTCTGGCAAAAAGAGCAAACGTTGCCGTCGTCGTGGAGTTCCGGCTGCCCCAGCTTCAGTGCACTGTGAAGCTAGAGAGCGACCAGCGGCGTAACGGGCGTCTGTCACAGCTAGATACCGGTGAGATTGCAGCATCGTCGTTGGGCAAATGCAGACGTCGTTGGGCAAAAATGGAGGGACCACCCTTTAGAATGTGGTCATCACATCGGTTGGAGATCTGGGCAACAGCAGCTGCTGGCTCTGGACTTACTGTAGAGGTACTCGGAACAGTTGTCGAAGCCCTCCTCGTCCTCCTCGCACTTCTCGGCAGCTGTCTCGTGGTCGCTGAGCGTGGCAGCAAAGATGCAAGCCCCGTGCTCCACCAGGAACTTCACCATGGCCAGGTTGTTGCAGGAGGCAGCGCAGTGCAGGGGCGTCCTGAGGGAAGCACAAAGGGAAACTAATTTAACATTTGTGTTTAGACGGCATAAGGTCGGTCTGCTACGAGGTGCGGCTATGCCGGTTTACGCTGTAGACAAGAAATTGAGCCAGTGCAGTACAACTGCTAGCTTGGGGTCTTTAACATGCATCGTACAATAGTGATACGTGACTGCACGCCGGTACGATGCTCATCCAGATCGAAACGGGCAGAGGTGGGGTTCGAATTCAGGATCGCCGGGTACTGCGGCACGAGCTTTTGCCCCGCGTGCTCCGAGGTACAGAGTGTAGACGCGCTCGGCCACCGATCCCCTTTTCGTTTGGGGCACGGTTACGTTCCCGAGCGGGATAACTAGTTCGGCGCAGCAGGATACTGTATTTATTCAAATCTAGGCCGATAGTTTTTTTTTTAAATACCAATACATCAAACTCTAGGGTCGGCTTAGATTCGAGGATTTTGAAACACGCGCTAATTCCCAAGTAAAATTGAAGAAAGTGGCGCACAGCTAGCGCCACCTAGAAAAAAAAGTATTGTAGCCATTACTAGCCGAGCCAGTAGCCACTTAAGTACACGGGCGGTTCAGCCTTTTTGACCTGCGTTGGTAGTGGCCTGCGTGCGGCGGGGCGTTTTCTTTTTATTAACAGCGCAATGGCACCAAACAGGCGGTGCCATTATAGTTCCGCTTTTAAAAACAAAGTTGTTTTAGTCGCGGAGTTGTTGTTGAATGTTCAAGCCGGGCGGGACTTCAGCGTGGATGAAGAAATGTCCGTCGTTGGAGGAGGCAACGGGAGAAGATATTTGCGTGCGCCGCAACGAGGATGGCGGGCTGGGTGGCTGCAGCGTGGGAGACCTCCCTGGAACTTTGATCATGCGCTCCTTCATAAAGTGCAGCATATCAAATGCGCTTGATGATATTCAGGATAGCGCACTGTTTGAAGATGACAGTGATAAACAAGTCAGCGACGAGGCTAGCAGCGATGATGACTCAGAATGAGCACGGCATCTTCATGTTCAATAAATATCTTCTTTTTGTGAACGCTGTCCTCGCCTTCTCATTCGGGCTACATTCGAGGTAAGTTTTTTTGTTTTTTTCTGGCTTCGGACTTTCAGGGGTCGGCTTAGAATCGAGGCCGGCCTAGATTCGAATAGATACGGTAATTAGTTCAGCCCAGAAAGTACCCTCGCAAACAATAAGAGGCACCACACCGAATCTAGCCTTTTCTTGCGTCTGCAATCCCCACGAATTTCTGTTATCTTTCTATTTGCCATAGAGTTAAAAGAATGAGATCTAAGCTTTGCACTCCATCAAACAGTGTGACCCAAAGAGCTTTTGGAAACCAGCAAGTAAGCTAAAAAAAGAATAAAGGACCATTGCAGCTCGTATTGTCCGCAATAGTGCGCAGCAAAAGGTTTGAGTTTAAAGGACGGTGCAACCATTTTCGGTGTTTGAACGATTAACTGCGGGAATTAATGCATGTCACCTATGGAACGAAGAAAGGAAAACCGTATTTTCATGCGTGTAATAGTTTTTATTAAGAAAAATAAAACAAATTGAAAATCCAAAGTGCCTCTGAACTCTCACGTCGTCTTTCGAGTTACACACTCTGAGGGACCACCTGGTTCCCCGTTGGGTTCTCTCTTCAGAGACCCCAGCTGCTTCTTTCACTATTGTCGACTTTTCAAGGAAGAGCATCATCCAAGATCACAGCGAGCGATCGATTGACACAAAGGCCGGTGCGCCACAGGCCACAGGGCTGACGGTGAGCGCAGCGGTGGAGGAAGACAGGTTTTACTGACTTCCTCGTGTTCCCCAGAGACGTGTCACTGTAGTTCCCATAACCGCCACAAGCGGCTGCAGATCAACAAACAATTTGTTTTTTTCGTTCGCAATCACGCGGCGGAGTAGCAGTTTTTCAGGGCAAGGAAACACGTTTTTCGTTACTTGTGCCTGGATAAACAATATAAAAAATACAAACTGCAAATTCTTTCAACATTAAAATTGTTGCACTACCCCTTTAAAGCGAATTTCGCGATGTATAAAAAAAAGGACAGAGTACAGAGAACTGATAGAGGAGAGAAGCGCTGACTCACAATTGATATTGCATCTTCAAACTTGGTACACACCAAACGGGTTTTAACCCCCGTTTGCTCATGTGCATTACAATCCCCTGGCCCTAATCTCAGATAGGAGCTTACACTCTAGCTTTATATTTTGTATTTTATAGGAAAGCAGCGACCACGACCATTTAACTATGAACATGAGTCTCGGTTGCTGAAAGAAATGTGAACTCGGCTAGCATCCGTTAAAGCCTGACGAGCAAAGATAAATTCTTTCCAACAGAAAAGTGCTCTCTTTTCCTTCCACATTTTTTTAAAAACCTGAGACAACGGACGAAAGAGGAGACAACCACAGAATATCTAGAGTCTGAGTTTGTCTCCTTCTTTGTTTGTCGTCTCCGTTTTTTTAAAAATGCGTAACATAAACCAGCTTGCCTGTCTGCTCACTCTAACTTAACTTTTTTCCTTCGTTTCGCCCCCCAATTTCCTTCTCATTTATTTACGTCCTTCACGCATGCTAAGCGTCTAATACCCTCCCAAACCTGAAAAAGAGGGAAATGAGCTCCAAAAAGGCTGTTGCTATTATTTGACTCGGATTCCCGGACCGCTCTCCAGGTTGTCCTATGACGGGCTTGCAAGTTTCTTTTCGGGAAGGACCATACTGCGTTCTTCCCTAAGCCGACAGTACGGTGGAGGCTACATGCTTGTCCGACCGGCCCCTGGTCTATTTTTGACCACGCGATTATGCTCTCGCCCATACGCACGCACAGGGTGCGGGGCCAGGCGATCAAAGGGAAGCTGTTGATTGGTCCGGCAAGTGCGTAACTCTTGTCGCACTGTCAGCTCTAGGGTTGACGGAGTCTTTTCTATTTTTTATATAGGGCCAGAGGCGTTAAGTGGCTGGTTGCATATTCCGATTTTTTTCTTCATTATGCGCCGAGTCAGGTTTCAGCATCACAATCTACGTTCTAGAGCTCAGATATGTCACCAACAACCGACGGCATGCGTGTCATTGTAAGTCGTTTTTCCACTTGTCGAGGGGTTGTGCCAAAATATGGAGGTGAAATATGGAGGTGTCTTGAAGAAGCATAGCGGAGCTTTCACGGTAATGCAAACCATCTTCATTTTCGGCGTTTGCTTCTTTTAAAAGGGAGTTGAACGTTGTCGTGCCAACCTCGGCCGGAAATGCTAAGCCAATGCTGCGCCAGTCTCCTCCTCTGATGCGCGTATTATTTTAGGCTGTCGTCGCACATTCCTGTTGTTTGAGAAGAATGCAGAATGAAGGCTCAGAGACCTTAACCTTTGTTGTACCATAAACAATTCTTTATTTTTGAAACCGCATAGCTTCGTAAATTTTGCGAAGTGTAAACTTCAGGAATACTTAGAGGGCACTACATTTTACGATCTGAAGTGGTTTGCTATGTAGTGGTCGCGACGGAGGGATATGTATAAAGTGTCCCAAGTCATCAGGCTCGATCTAAAATGGACCGTAAAACTCGACGCCTGCCTGCAGCAATGTAAAGTTTTCATCAAAGGTGTATTTCACAGGTCGGTTTTTTCTTGTAAAATTACGAAGCGTAGCCCCCTTTCTGTAAAAAATAGAACCAAGAAACCTGCCAGGGTCAACAGCGGGCGGCGACACAGACAACCGAGGCGAGTTGTGGGGCGCGTTTGGTGCATGTATTGTAGATGGCATCGGGAGCAGCGTCCGAAAGTGCAGCCAACCATTGAAAGAAAGCAGACGACACGCAGACATTCCGTTGGCAGCAAAAGCGCCGTAGTTATGTAGACACATTTTTTTTCACTTTAAGTTTTGCTTTTATTGTCTGCATTTAGTTTTTAACCAAAGGTACATTACAAACAGATTATGTCCATTTTAATAAGCCATGGTGGTCGCGAGCCGTATCAATAAGGAGGTAGCGCCATCTGTCGATATGAGGGCTTAGCGTGCCCCGCCACTCGACCGTGTCATCTGCGCTGCCGCTCGCCGTTGACCCTGGCAAGTTTTTTGGCCCTATTTTTTACAGAAAGGGAGCTATACTTTCAAATTTTACAAGAAAAAAACGACCAGTGAAATACACCTTTGAAGAAAAGTTTAGATTGCTACGTGCAGGCGTCAATTTTTTTGGACTATTTTAGATCGAGCCTGGTGACTTGGGACACCCTATATTTGCGCAATCAATTTTTTCTCAATAATTCTAAATCGCAAGATGTCTCAAAATTAGTTTATTGCAAATTAGCTCCTTATACTACTTTATGCATTTGCTGGAACAGTAAAAAAAAACATATTTCGTTCTCTAATAGAAAGAAGCTACAGAACCTGCGAGACATTTAAAATAGCAAACCTCAAACAGAACCAAAAGTTATTCTTGAAAAGAAAAAGCTGTTGTCAATGTTCTCGCTACGCTTTCTGGATAATATTTGAAATGGACGAACCATGGGAGGAACCCAATGGAGCAAGCAGATGCCAGCGTGCGAGAAGAATACTGCTTCAGCTTTCTTAAGTTTTATTTACACTCCGTTCGGCTGCCTCTCTTTCGTCGCCCGACGACGCTCTCTGCTCGTACTGTAATATCCCGAGTCATCACCCACAAGCCTGCCGCCTGAAATTCATGAAAAAAGTGGGGTAGGTTTTGTCCCGGTGGGTGAGCGCAAGACCTTAAAAAAAAAACGGAAAAAAACGCCCATTTTTTTGGCGTATCTAGCGCGGCTGCAGAAAAGGTACATTAAACTCATAACTTGAATCAGTTTTATTGTTTTATGCAAAGAAAGTGCCCATGAAAGAATGTTTTACTATCACACAGTCCGTTGCTTGCATACGCACCATGAACACCACCAATTGGCATACAGTGCGAACGTTTGTTCCGTGAAAGCACGTTACACCGCTATGTTCTCCTCGTTAGTTAAAAAAAAAAAAAAGTCTACAAGAAAATAGAAAAATCAACCGAGTGGAATGAGCGAGCGAGCGGACCAAAGAAGCGATGAAGAGCGATGCTGGGAAAGCGGAAAAGCCGGCGATTGCGTTGACAAATACTTTGGCGTAGGGCCAAGTCGAGCACCTTGTCAATCGCAAGCTCTTGCACAACTTTCTTGTTTGGTGCATACATGCGTGCGTTCGTGCACAGCGTGGTATCAAAGCGGGTTGAGGCGGCGTTGCTGCGTGGTGAGGACGGCACCATGAACACGGAGCTCCAAATGGGACTCTCTACAAACGTCTGTGTGCGTCGTTCCCGCAAAGCTTTATTTACCCGTTGGCTTTCTCTTAAACATTGCAAAACTGCCGTCGCGACAAGCCAGGAGAAGAAGCGGGTTCATGGTGACCTTACTTCGGCGGAGACAGACTTTGACCTTACACTCTGCGGTTACATTCCAAGATATGAGCGTTCGCATACTTCGTGATTTTTGAATGGGTTGCTGCTTCTGTTATCTTTCCGACTTTTTTTTTTTTTTTTCGGGATTATCTTTTTGTGAGCAAAACAAACTTTCATTTTGTTATCTCCATCGTTTCCTTTTCACACGGATACACTACGACTTCAAGGTAGCTCGGGGAGGAAATGCGTAAACAAAGAGAAGTGTCTTTCTCTCCTTCAATTTACTTTGTCACAGACGTCCTCCAACTGTAAGGTCCGTGGCTGCGTCATTCGGGTAGGATGAATGGTTGCGGATTGCGGAGTCAGCGTTGGGGTTATTGAAGGGGTGGGCAATGACTCTGCGTTTTTTTGGAAATCGATATTGGTTCTAAAAGTGGGTCGGCAATGACTCGGGGATGGGCGATGGCTCGGGATATTACGGTAGGTGCGTAATCACGCGGGGAAAAATAGGCCTGGTTTGAAGAGCCCATAGCTTCCACCACACAGTCGACTTAGGGTCAAACGGAGTGTTCATCGTGTACTTCGAGTAAAGGGGTAGCTTCAAAGAGAGGCAGGGAAAAAGAAGGTGCGGCTTCTGCATTTCTCCGCGAGATTACCTTTCTAACCCTAAACGCCGATGTGAAAAGGAGGAGTTCAATTCCCGTTACGGGAAAAATGGCGAGGAGAGAAAAGCAAGGGCAGGCGAGAGTAAGCTTCCTCCTTTCCCTCTCACTTTAAAGAAAAGTGAAAGCGATGGCAAACACATTCTTCTTCGAAGTTTACATGTCTTTGAGCGACCTAATTCTCTTCCTAATTTGATGGTGAATCATAACCACAATTTGTTTCGATAAATAAAAATAAATAAATAAATAACCAGAGGCGACTTGTAGGCTTCCCACCCGAGACTAGGGCCGGGGGATTGTAATGCGTCTAAGTGAACCAAGGGTGAAATCTTTCGGTAGCGTACAAAGTCCGATTAGGCATTGCGGGTAAGCAATTGTCTACCGTGCCCGTTCTTTATTCCTCGTGTGCCCATTTACGTGTCACGAACTGCTACCGACTGGCCTGACTATTCCGGCTCTCCCGGAGTTGAGAGCAGGGATTCGTCGGACGACCCATCCGGCGAATCCTGCGCGTTGACGTCGCAGTGCAAGAAAAGAGGCACGTACCATCCGTCGCTGTCCTGCGCGTTGACGTCGCAGCCGAACTCGACCAGGAACTTGACAATGTCGAAGTGGCCCGCGCAGATGGCGTTGTGAAGGGCCGTGATGCCCTCGTCGTTGGCCGCGCTGGGGTTGGGAACCTGCGGGAGCCAGCGTGGGAGGGCATGGCGGGTCGATACCTCGCTCCAGAGAGCCTGTATTGCGGAGTTTCCGACAGCTCTTTCAGGGTCCCCGGTTGAAAATTCCCTTTAGATTCCAATTGAAATTTTCCCCTTCTTACCAATTAGGTTTTTGGACAACCAATTAGTCACTGTCAATGGGAACCAACAGGAACCATTTGGAACCCATTCAGGATACAAATGGAAAAATAACCTCAAGTCGTGAGACCCATTGACCAGTGTGCTTCAAGTTAGAACCTGCCGGAACCAACTGGTTCCAATTAAAACCAGTTGGAATTCCGATTGGATCTAATGGGAATTTTTTGCTGGGTCACGTGGTTTATGGGCCGCGTTCGCAATAAGAGCTGAGCGCGGGTGACAAAAACGTCAATCATTGGCAGACATCTCCGCCTTTCCGCCTGCTTTCCTCATTGTCACGAGGAAATGTGGTTTATGCACACTCGCCATGAATCTCCGCAGAAGGCGTCCGCCATTCAATTACAAATGCTCCCTGTGATGTCCGATGGACCCTTTCTTCGATTTAGTTTCTCTACCTCGCCCCAATTACCCGTTCGACGCGTTGCAGTATTGACTCGAACGTGTCGATACGCCTAAAATTCTTCAAAATTTTCTTTAAGGCAAATGAATTACTTTATAGAGTGAAGTCATTTGAGACATGCGGCGACCTTTAATTCGCATTACATGTCATGTTTTTTAGTCACTTTCGTTCCACGCGTGATGTCACATATATCGTGAGCGTTGTGGGTTGTTTGAAATTCCGGTGCGAGGTCACGTGGCTGCGACCTCAAGACCCTATCGACCAATCAGGATTTTCGCGGCACGCCACCGACGCTGGCTTTTCTCGTCATGCCACCAACGCATGATTCTTTCGTCATGCCACCGACGCCGGATTTTCTGCGAAAAGAGCTCCTTAACACCACTGCGTTAAAACGAGATGGAACCACTGCGCGAGGCGGGTGTTTGCTCCGAATATTAAGGCAGCTACTTTGTTTCCGTTGTGTTTAGTGTTACATTCTTTAACGCTGGTTCAGACATTTGATTTTGAGTGTGGCTGACAGTATTACAACTTCCTCCATCCACTACAGCGCGTTACAGGGACCTCGGTTGCCATAGCAACCATCTCGTCATGAGCAGTGTCAAGTGGTGGCAACGCAGTCAAGTCCATAGTTGGACTGCTTGAGGATAAGTTGGGGACATCCCAGGTGAAAATCAGCCCACTTCCAGCTGGAATATTGAGCTGGAAATGAGGCAGTCCAGCTGGATTCCAGCTGGGTCCAGCTGGATTCCAGCTGGAACCAGCTGGAATCCGACTTGTGACGCCATGGCTCTCGCCACGAGTGCTTGCAAGCGTTAGGGACGGAGTCGATTAAATGCCCGCACCAGCCTCCTCTTGAACGCACATGGCAGGAGTGCGAGAGGCGGGCAGTACCTCGAGGGCGGTCTTCTTGACCAGCTCGAGCTCCCCCTCTAGGGCCGCGTCCAGCAGCAGGGCCAGGGGGTCGAAGCTGACCCTGTGCGGGTTCTTGGTCGAGCCCTGGGTCTTGAGGTTGCCCTTCCTGGCACCTGGTGCCTCCGTTGAGGCAGGGCAGGGGGCACGCTGCTCCTCGCCGCTCTCTGTCAAAACGGAGAGGAAAGGGCCGAGAAGACGCACGAGGGTGCATCAGGGAAGAACTGGGTCTTGACCTCGCCTCGAACTCGCCTTCCTTCTAACTCCCAGCTATGCGCCAATTAAAGCGTGGAATAGTTTTTAACGGAACCCCCGATCCGAAACATTTGCCTGAGCATTTCCCCGCTAAATTTAGAGGTTGAAATTGAGGTCCTGCGACACTGGGGTATTGCGTGACGGCGCGACTCGACGTGGCGATAAATATAGAAAATAATCATTAACCACGCAACCATGACCTGCCTAGATGGCGCTTTTGTGTGAGGTTCCTACTCCCGTCCCGTACGTCCATTATGCCGATTGAAACAATTTTTTACATGAGTGCTCCACGGGACGGTAAACGCGAGAGCATTGTTCGTATAAGCTGCGTCTGTTAATCAAGTAAATAAAAAAAGTATGATGGGCAAATAAAAGCAATAATTCTTAAAACATTCTCAGTTTATATCTTGCAGTTTTGTCATGTAATTAAGTATACCTCAACTCAGTGCTCCCCAATCTCTGCTATCCTGCAATTTATCAAAAATACAAATATTGCGTTGCAACTCCTGGCTTTTTGCGATGCAACAATGTTTTTGACTTCAGTGCATGAACAGCAATAGACAAAAGTGGTAGTGAAATTCATTTGACAGTATAGTCACGGTGAATCAGTTTGGCTAGAGACTATCGTCAAATACCGTGGAAGCCAATACTGGCAACTCCCGCGGAAAACGGGCGAAAAGTGATTGCAGCGCCCCTGGCGAGCTCGGAGTCTCCGCTGGCAGAACAATTCTCCAAAATGCATTGGTTTTGCCTATCTCCGTGCGAGGCGACCAACGAAAAAAAATTGTCACGGACATTCGCTGCTTTGAAAGTTAAAAAATGGGTGCCAGCTCATGAGTGAAGGACATTCTCTTCGCGTGGGAAAGATTTTACAGCTTTCTGGGTGCAATTTCGGAGTTCTCCCGAAGAAAGCAGTCTGTCACAACTTATGTAAGCCAAGCAAAACACGAATGTATGCCCTCGCGCTGTTTCGTGAAAAAGGGAAATGTACAAACATTTCAGAACATAGCTTCGTTTCAACTTTATTGTTCTTATCAGTCAATTTGTTTTGTCGTTGCAATTCCCATTTCTCATGAGTGTCTTGCTTATAACCGTTTCGTCGAACAGGCGAGCTGGCTAATCCCGTTAAGATCGTCTCCGGATGAAGAAGCAGATGTCAATTTCGAACCACATACGTTACGGCGATGTCAGTATGCTCCGAAAGAAGGCGTTGTGCATATGCAAATCTGACGCGGTTATAGATTAACAAAAGCGGAGTTACGAAAAAAGCAGACTTCTCGCGCTTGCAAAGAAAGAAGGGGAGAGCGTCGTAGCCCCGCGAAAAAAGATGATTTCAGTCACGTTATTTACAGTGCACAAATTCCGATTGTTAGCGCGGGAACGACCAACATCTTCTGCTTAGCTGCTTCTTTACTTCTACGATAAAGGCCGACACCCGTTGAACCGTCTCCACTCTTTCCATTTTTGAGTCTTCTCTCTTTTATATTTTTGAGGCGAAGCCACTCTGCCGCGTTATTTTTTCCTCCTGCTTATATGTTGCTGTGTATATTTTTTTTTTTTTTTGCCCGGCATGTAAACAATCGCGTATCCTTACTTTGTTTGGCTTAGTTTTTACTCCCTTTCCTTCGCTTCGGCGCTTACTACCCCCGGTTCGTCTGCGCTAGGCCCGGGCATTTTGAGGGCCGTCTGCAACTTTGCTGTTGTTGTTGTTGTTTTCTTCCACTGTCGTCTGCGATAACCTCCTATTTTCGCCTTCGATTAAGTTTCTAATCCAAAATCGTCATACGTGCTTTTTGATATTTATTAAATATATTAAGAAGTGTAAGCTCGTTACCCATATTTATTCGAATTTTATTTGTGTACTCCGGCCGGCACGTCTGCTACGGGTCATCGTTTGTTGATCAACCGGCCGCATTCAAGAACAAGTTTGTGCGATGTGGTGGAAAATCTTTCTTCTGCTTCCTACGTCAACCTACGGACACCTACGTCAACAAGTACTTGAATGCACTTTTAAACTGCTTCGTCAAGCGAGCGAACGAACAACCCGCCAAAGTCACTGGAAAAAGAAATTCGAAAGCAAAAAAAGGTTACTCACTGCTAGCACATATAGAAGATTGCTGCCTGCAACGAAAACATTTCTGCGACTCTTTTTTACCGGGCAGTGTGAGCTGCACTACGTTATTTATTTCCCCCGTTTTATTTTTAGTTCGTACCTACGCCGCGAAAGCAAATAAAGAAATGTACAACAAGCAGCTGAAAAAAAAAGGGTCACTTTCTTCTTTTTTCATTAGTTTCGTCTGTTGCTTCCGCTTTGTTTGTCGTGAACTCAACATTGGTGGCGACCACCAGCTATTCATTTGCTGCTTTCCATTTTTCTTTTTTTTTCTATAAGCGCCGCAACGATCGTCGTCGTTGAAATAGTTTTTTGCTAGCTTCTTCGTTTTATTCGCCGTTCTTCGATCCTCTTTCCCGTTTCTTTTTATTTTCGTCGGGAATGGCGACACCATCTTTTCTGCAAAGATCGGTAAGTGTTTGCACGTTCATTTTTATCTTTACTTTTTGTTTTGTTTTTATGCTCCAGCAGCTCGTGCGCCTGCTCTGGTAATATTAACATGTCGTTTTTGCATGTTTTAACGATTACGACGTAGTTCGAGTAGCTAAACGGCTTTTTTCCGCTTCCCAGACGCGTTTCAAACGCGTGTGATCCCCTGAGAGGCGTTTGAGACCGCTAAATAAACTGCTCTATCTTTGTTTATGCGCGCGTTGTTATTCGATTGTCGTTGCAGTTGCGATCAGTGGATTCCGCTTTGCAAGCGAACTGACCGTAATAAATTGTTTCTGCTGTTAGGGTGACGATACGGGGCTTGTAAAGCTCGAGGACGTCGCGGAGCCTATACTTTTCCATTGCGACGACTGCTTCAGTAGACTCCGAGTCCGCTAGAGGCGCCACTGTCACGTTCGCCGCCGTTCCTATTTGTTTTCGGAGGAGTTTCCAGTATTGGCGAAGCTATATCGTATTTGCTATCGTAATTAAAACAAAAAGCCAGGAATAACTGCTCCCGACCACTAAAGTAAGCTTGTTTGTTATACAGTGTAGACCGCATATAACGTATGTCGCGGGAGTCGCGAAAATCCGCACTAAAAGCGGTACCGCGTTATAACCAAAACATCAATTTTTCAGGCCAAAATACATGCCATGAGACAACTTACCTTTGTAAAACAATTTATTTTATGTGAGATGAAAAATAAAGCTTAGTTTGAGGAAAGTCTTTATTTCACCAGACCGGTACACTTCTCTCTCAAGTGTGTCACAGATTTTGAAAGAAATGAGCGGCTTTTGCCTGGCGCAGCCTTTTAGCGGCGTCGCGGGTTGCGGACGGACGTTGCGAGCGTTCAGGATTGCTAACCCTAATCACTTTTCTCCGGAGATGAAAACGCGTGAAAATTCGGATCCTTCATACGGTACGCGCCAGTAATACCTTGAACTTGAGCACACGCATGAAATGCGCCAAATAAGAAATCCGGGCGATGTTCGAGCACACAAATGCTTAGAAATCACCACTGTAGTCGAAGTAAACAAACACGACGACACGGGCGTTTCTGCCGTCTTGAGAGCGCCGCCACGACATCGCCGCTCGAGTAGGTGGATCTTCCCTTCTAGTACGTGGTGGGTTATCATAGCGACACACAGCGAAAATTCACAGTAAAGGATAGCGCTTTTACGCGGAACGATGAGATGAACGCCGACGACGATCACAACGTTGATCACAACCGATGCCATGTTTGCGGATTAGAAGCAGCCGGCCCGCGACCGGCATGCGACGCGCGCGAACACTTCTCGACCTGCAATTGGTCTGTCGTTGCGGTTGTTTCGGATGTTTTCAAGGAAGCGGAGGGACGCACGCACGTAAACGACACGTGCGTGCGTCCCTCCGTCGCTAAGGCAACTGAAGCCTCTCTCTTCGCTTCTCCCGCTTCTTCGAGCAACCTCCTTGCCCCGCGAGTGCCGCTTGTGCAACGCTTGCGGCTCGCACCGTCAGCGCCGTTATCTAGTGTCGCACAGGGAAGCGTGCTCGCTGCTCCGGTCGTCGGCGCGGTCGGCGGGCTGTGCCAGAAACCGCACTATAACCGGTATTTCCCTTCGCGCGCCTGCGTTTTAAGCGATATGTAATTACATGGAGTTCTATGGGAGGCGAACCGGTGGTTTAAAAAAACCGCGTTATACCCGGTCCTGCACTATAAGCGGTTACGTTGTAAGTGGTCTATACTGTAGCACAGTTTCTCGAAACAAAGGCGGAGTTCAAACATTGCAACTATCGGTTCCAGCTCGACATTGAGCCGCAACCCATACTTTATCTTCATCAATGTCGCCGCAGAGAAGAAAGTTTGTGTTTCTTTAAACTAACCGAGCCGCTTCGAAACTCCCCAAGAAGGGGTACAGTTGGAGAAACCTTTCAAATACTCCAATTTCTTAGTTCTTTACAAAGTCACTGTTTTAACTTTTTCATCCGTGAATTGTCGCTTTGTAATGTAATGAACGGTTACTTCTTTATGCTCTTTATTGAAATCATATTTTTGCACCCTCTCTCATAAACGAAACGTACTACACTAATGCGTAATGATGATGTGAATGTAAGTGCTATAAATTCATAAACAAATGGATAGAGATTTAAAATGTAACTTATTGTCCACCCTAAACTCTAGAAAAGCACTTTCTGAAGACAGCCACGAGCAACTCGACTAACCCGTGTCCGAGGCGGCCAGCTCCTCGTGCGTCCCACCGTCGCCTTCGGTGCGTGCCGGCTGCTCCTCGCTCACCTGAGAATAGGAAAACGACACTCGCCACAGCACACAGGCTCTACGAGGCAGCGGGTGTTCGCTCAAGACACCGAGAAAGGCTGTCCTTGGTGAAAATGGCAGGGTGTCTCTTTGGAATGCTCCGTGTCTATCGCGTGCTTGTTGCCCCGTGGTTTGGCTGCGCGCGCACGCTTGAAGCTGACAGGACGCCTGAACATTATCGAAGTAGGAAGCTCGCCCCAGAGGTGGGGCAACTAAAACTCACCCCTGCCGCCCTCACTCTTTCAGGGGCCTTCATATGTACCGGGTGTGTAGGAGAAAATTTGCTAACATTGTGCAGTCGGTTATATCACAGTCGGGTATTTCAACTTATTGTTTATATCGAACAGTCCATACATCCCCTTGAAAATCACATGTACAGAGATTCCACCCGTTTCTCTTTCTCGTGGTCATAAAACAACAGCACACCGACCATGTGGACTAAACACACTCTCCGAAAAGCTCTGTGCCCCTGAGTTAAGTGATTTGTGAAGCAAGCCAGTCCACTGAGGAAGACATGAAGGTCTATCCGCAACAATAAAGACGAATGAGGGTGAAAGAGTGTCTTGATCTTAACAGTATGATGTAACTTGGAACTATATCTGTCTACTTGTAAATATATTTTACATATGCTCATTATCACCTCCAAAGTCCTGCGTCACATCGACACAACGATCCGCCATACTTTTCTTCAGATATTGTCGCCGACGCAATCATCACGAGAGGAAGAACCATCATCACTATTGCATCGCTAAATGAGGTCATTTTTTTATAATGACTGAGGGTTTCTTTCTTATACAGGAGCTTATTATTCGTTACCTTTCGTAATAACACAGGGCACAAAAGGAACACAACCTTTGTTACGAGTAACATATTTATAATGATTGCACGTGCGGGCCGGTTTGGCCCACAACCCGAAAGTCAGCAGCAAGCGGCGCCTTGCGCTGCTTTATAAAGGAAGGGCGATCGATGTGCCCCCTGGTGTTTATCCAGGTGCACGGCAAAACGGCCGCCCGGAGCGGTGCTGGCACAACCACCCGACTTCCCTACAGCGAACAGCCCTCCATAACAAAGAAGCGCGTGCGCTAGCGATAGGCGGCACGAAGCCATGCCGCTGACATGATAATCGAGCGATCTCATCAAGAATACAAGGCCCTGATTCTGTCTTATCACAGTAGCAACCATCCTACTATTTTGCAATGTTTTCCCGCAGCTCTTAGCTCCTAACATCGCCGACGTTGCCTGAAAATTTAGACCAAGTCGGCAATCGACCCGCCAGCGTATGGACCGGACAGCGCGGTTGACGAGCAATCTCAATACTTGGTAAGTCACCCCGAGTTAAAATGCAGCCGACGCTACGGGCCAATGGAACCAACCAAACAGCATCAAAGCATGACATCGTGACATTCGTCCATCTCCCTGTATGTGTTCTTCCATCGGCTACGCTAGTCAAGTCGAGTGAATGTCCCGTGACTTTTCGCTTTTTGCATGCGTGTTCGAGCCCTCGACTGTGCCTTCGACAACATATTTTCGAGACAACGGGCCCATGCAAATACTTCTGGCGTGCGCTTACCTCGAGGTCCTTCTGTTCGTCCGTAGGGGCCACTGAGCACCTGGGTTGGGCGAGCTGGGTGGGACGTTGCAGGGGAGGCTTGGGCACGTGCCTGCAACGGGACCATGCAACGGGAGTTTTAACTCTTGGGCCCACGAACAAGGCGCAACGTAGACCCACTCCGAGATATTTAGGAGAAGGAGAGTGCCGCGTTTAATGCATGCTCTCGAAATAATGCAGACTGGCATCACGACCCAGTAGCCGCTCAGTGGTAGAGACGACCAAATGAGTGGTCATCTCTACCACTGAGTCCTTTTACGAGGTTATCACGTTATACACCATAATTATGCGGTGTTTCATTTGAGTCAGTACATATTTAAAAAAAAAAAAAAGAAAACATAATAAATTAGATTTTCTGTTACGTAATGTTTTGTTTGTTTCATTATTTTTGGTATGTAAAGTCGAAGTCCTTACTTGAGTTATGACGTTTTACGGCTTCTGGACCATTTCTCTAAGGCTGCCAATCTCTCCACTACCGTCACTTATTTTCCCTCTCTCTGGACCATTTTTGTACATAATAGTCGTTATATGTGCGGTTCACTTCGCCATGCAGTTACCAAAAAACGCCCAAAAGTACCTGCCTAATCTTTTTTTCTCAAGTTTATGGTTTTCACTCGAAAACGCAAATGGCAAATTTCAGAGGCCTAGATTGAAACAAAATTTACGAATGTTTTGGAATTTATTTTTGCCATTTAGCGTGAACTGCAGGGTATCCAAATCGAGTCATGACAGGCCTGCCACAAAGCGAGGAGGTACTGATCCTGGAAATTATTCGTTCTGAATTAGGCTTTTCAGTTAGACGAAAATGAACCGGGGATAAAAAGGGTCCCTGAGCCTGGCTGGCTTCCTGAGAGCCCTCTTTTCGACAGGAATAGCCAATCACTTTCAGTAGTTAATGAAAGGTGAAACACTTTGTGCGTCTTGAAGCCAGGGACAAATTCGGAAAACACAGATTGTGCCGCGTGTTTTAGGCTGCGTTGGGTTTAGCCTAACACAGACAAAGTGTTCCGTAATGCTGTGGCATGTGACACCACAAGCAATCAAATGACCATGTCACGCGATGTCAAGTCATGATGTTGCACAGTGTCACGCAAGCACTGTCTGCTCAATCTGGTGGGCATGCCATGGTTTTTTAAAGTGTAGCTATCACACTTTCCTCAGGGATCCCAGTCCTATACATACATTCTGCATTCATAAGTTTCTTTGAACTGCTGTCTGTTGCAGATTAAGCTCCTCGAACAAAGTTTTCTACTTTGGTAGAGTGAACACTGGAGAGGACGAAAGCACCAATGATAGCAAACAGAGAGCTTGGTAGGGGAAGGCACCTGGCCTTTGAGCATTCCTGTCAGGGAACTGAAGAATATCGGGCCAGCAGGAAGACTCGCTGGCACGATAAATGTGCCACCCCAAGATCAATCTTTGCATTTTCTTTTTAGCGTGCCAGTTTGCGTGCTAAAGCCCCTTGTACTCGGCAGGAAGGCAGACCGCTTGAAACTTTCCCACAGTGAATATATGGGGCACTCAAAGCTCGTACACTTTTATTACCGTAATATTCCGTAAATATGAGCCCCCGGTAATACAAGCACCCCGCCACATAGACGTTTGAGGATCGACCTGTCACCATAAAATTCTGCTTCCTCGACATAAAATCCCGCAGTGTATGAAGAGCCAGTTTGGGAACATGTAAGTATGCACATTTGTGCCTCATTATTATGGATGCTTTCTAGACAGTTCACAAATGAAAAGACCCTTATTGAAGTTCTTGGGTCAACTATTTTTGTATTCTTTTTTTGGTCCCGAGGAAAAGATCTGGCCGGAAACAATGCTTTGATTTTTCGGTGCTTTCCAGCCAAACGGTCACTTGCCCTTTTCTCCCGACGAGCGTCACAGGTGCAAATGACGGACCTGAAAGTCACGTGTACCACGTGTATTAAAGTAAAGGCAGGAACTTCCTCGCCACTTAAGAGGAGGCGGGATTATGTCGGGCATGAAACGGCAGCGGCCAGAGACAAGTGCCTTCTGTGGTCACGCTCGTTTATTATGTGTGAAACTTCGATTCATTACTTCTATTGCATAATTTACGTAAAGCTGAATATTGTTTGTGAACCCGCACACCACACATGTCCATCTATGTTAGGGTTGAATGGTATCCATAAGTACATTGAGGACAACTCACATAATGGACGATTTTCTGGAGAATGGGGGTGTCCATGTTACTGAGACATGGCCGTAATTCATAAGCACCAGTGAACTTCATAAGCAGTCAAAGAAACACTGAGATAATGGGAGGCTTTTCCCAAGCCGGCCGAGGTCCGCACCTCTGGGCAGGGGGCGGAGTCCGGACGGGTTCAAGGGGGGTCTGGGGGGTCCCCGCATCGAGGTCGTCGGAGGACGTCTCCGCCTGGGGGTGGGGCTTGGCGCTCGCTGCCGGCTTGGGGGGCACCTGGGGCTTGGGGGGGACGCTCGGCTTTGGCTTGGCTCGTGGCTCTCCAACCGACGAGGGTGCGGCGGCACACGACTGCTCGGCCGACGCTCTGCGTTGGCGGGGAGAGACGCAATTGTTGAAGGCCCGGTACAGTCGTTACACTTCAATCTCAAGGAAGCCCCGGCAGCTTTGAGCGACCGCCCTAACTAGTATTGACATTTTCAGGATAAAATGAATTAGAAGCTGCCAACCAGCTGCCAAGGAGAAGCGGCATGCCCCCGTTATGTGTTGCTTGCCCCAATGTCGACGTTTAACGGCAAATTAAATTTCTTTTCCAAGATTGGGTGTTGACAGTTGGAGACGTCCTGCCAATACCAACTTAGGGGTAAGAATGGCCACAAAAGTTTTGCTGCTCCAGAAACCTAGTGAACTTACACTTTATCTATTTAACTTCCGCAGTATGTGATAGGCATAATTGCTGGTTAATGATAATACTTATGTTTTAAAACTATTCTTCTTATTATTATTACCATAATTACTCACATAATAAACGCACTCTTCTTTCCCCGAAAAATGTATGCGTATTTGGGAAGATACATTTATTGCGCGGGGTAAAATTTTGTGCATTAACAGATCTGTGGCACGTCGATGGAGGTGCACCCAGGGCTGATTGTGGACACACCTTAGTAACCATGCTCTACATATTCCAAACCTTCTCTTAAGGCATCCTCACATTCTTTTTGAGAAAAAAAAAGTGCCATACGAATCTCATTCGGCACAAAGAGCAACACGAGCATTCCTGGGCCTAGCCACTTTCACAATTTCAGTCCGAAAGTGGACAGCAGACGACAGCGTTTCTGTTGACATCAATGCATCCGATGGAAAAAAAAAACAGCTTTGTTGGCTGTGCGCGCCACTCAGTTATGCTGTTGATCACTCCCACGACTTCCCCCCTGCAGCCATAACACGCGCTTGTGCTGCCATGCTCGGCTTGGCTTGGCTTGGCTTGATCTGGCCTGGCTGCTTGGTGGTTTACTTCGCTCGGTGGATGGATGGGTTGGATGCAGTTGAAGACAGCGGCGTTTGAAATCTGTTCTTCTCTGTTGCCTGCATGCGAGCCAGGTGTGGGCAGATTGCGTTCCTAATGTCCCCAGCATTGACGCCTCCAGGGGCAACGAAGAAGGACAGTTTTTGAACGACACTTTTCTTGCACCAAACTCTGCGCAAACTTTGTGTTTACAATAAAAGCCAGGATAGAATCCCTTTCCACTGCAGGTAATGTGCATTCAACGTTCCATCAGTTCCGCTGCTTCTGTCCACTAGGCGGACTGATAGTGCATGCAGCAAGTGCCAACGAGCACACGTGCCACGACATGGCACCAGGCGTTCTAGGAAGCTTGTGAACTGACTTTAAACTAGTAACATTGTTCAAGACTCGCAGAGCCAAAAAAATAAAAGTGCGTTCGATGCAGATAGAAAAAAAAAAAAAAAGAAATCCAAATATGACTGTTGCGGGGAGTGTGTTGATTATACAAGTGCATTAATTATGTGAGCAAATACGGTATTATTGTAGAAGGCAAATTGTAACGAAAATATTGCTTTACCCGAAGAACAAGCAGTCTCACTGGATATTTTTAGGGACCCTCATATTGCCACTCTAGATACATGTCCATGCATGAGGTTATGTTGCTCTGCCACATAATAAGGAATTAAAAAGAAAAAGGAATGACCTTGCAGACACAAATTGATCACAGACTGTTTTAAAAGATCACCCCTCAATCTCAATCGACGAAGATGTCGGAAAAAGTCATACTTGTAAATTCAATAATTAATTTAGAAAACCTAATTTATTTACGCAATGCAGCAGTGACCAGTGTAAGAAAGAAGACGAAGCGATTATCACGAGATGTGCCGAGCTATGAAGCAGCATCGACGCCGGATGTCTTCAGACAGTGCAGTTGTCCATTTGTAAATACTGTATTGTTGTGAATGGAAATGTATCGACCAGCGTGAAACTGAAAATAGAGGCTTAATCGGCGAACTTATGCCAGAAACAAAAAAGAGAATGGGCGTCGAGCAGTGGAGCAGAACGAACGCCACGGCACCAACGTGATGGCTGGCCAGCGCAAAAGAGCGGCAAAGGGTGAGTTGGCAAGGCCACACTTGGCTCCTCATGTAGTACAGTCAAGATTTCAAATATTTGAACCAGAATGTTCGCGAGTGAGCTAGGGTGAGATTTAATTGAAAAAGGTCATGTTGGACCTCTTCATTACACTTGGGTAATATAGTAAACTCGAATCTTCTGGAAGTACAGAGAAGCATTCCTCCTTGGTCATGCACGTGGCAATATTGTAAATAAAACATTATGTAGGGCAGGGGTTCTCAAACTGGGTTCCGGGGAACACAGGGGTTCCACGAGCTGGTCTCACGGGTTCCACGAACACCCAAATTGCTCCCCCTCCCCCTCCCCCGCCGCAGGCTGTGCGGCAGCACCATGCAAAGCGCCTTCATCTCACTTTGTACTGACATCGCGATTGATATGGTGAGGATATATGGGAAGCAACGCAAGCAAAATTGCCTACAATTGTGCATCTGTTGCTTCTCGGTCCGCAAATATAGAGGAGGGGGGGGAGCAGTGTTCCGCGGCAGTTTTTGAGGCTTCCCGGGGTTCCGCGAGACCAAAAAGTTTGAGAACCCCTGATGTAGGGCAACGAGCCTGTGCACCATCAATGATGCAGCCGTGATGTGTCAAATTTTAGACTTCTGTAAGTCCAAAACGTTTTGTGTCAGGCACTCCTATTAGAGTCACTGAGAGCTTAGAAAATGCGTAGCTTATCCCGTCGACGCTTCCGTCTTGGTCCTTCTCGGTTAATGGCACGATCTGATTGGCTGCCAAGCAATAATTAGATGCACAGGACTCGCGGTTTTTAGACTGTCGGGGACTATAGTAGCGGCACGAACCCTAGCTTTTCGCACAAGTGCCAATAAATTTCCCCAAAAAGTTGCATTCCAATTTTCTGCACACAGATAGGCAGCGAAGCGTACAAATAAGTACAACCAATCCACAAAGTTTCCTGAACACTGCAGCATTTTTCCTAGACCATCTAACAATTCCACATAATTTTTGCTGGCAGACAGCCGGGAAATAATTAACCAACTCGTAAGGAAAAACGAGTTGCCTCGTTTTTCCTACGTTGTTGCATTTCTATATTACTTTACCAATGACTCACTAGTTGACACTACATTGGAACCTGTACTGGCCCTGTGGGACAGCAGACGACACCAGTCAAGACAAAATCAGGTCTAATTTTCAACTCTTCTGAGAAAAGAAAGAAAAAAAGCAGCAGCATGCAGAGTGCTTGACGAGGTCTGTGCCTTAACTTTACTTGCTTCGTCACTTTTTACTTGTGGTCATTTTGAACCAAGTAACCCTGCAAGGCCGTAGATCGTCATTCTTTCAACCTTTCTATTTTGTGAATGATTAAATGGTGTTCGTCACCTCATTGAACTGTTCAGTTAACAGTTTCCGCAGTCATCCGTTTATCTGTCGGGGTATGAACTACATGAGAATGGCCCGTCTGAATCAGTCCCGCTTTTTCTGATGCGACGAAATGGCCAGTTACCGATTTTCAAGTGAAGAACAGGCATTTGAGAAGTGAAGTTAAAGTAGAAAATAAAAGCAATCAGGCCGGGCAGGGACTATGTTTAAGAAGCTGTGTTTCTCTATCAGATCAAGTCAAGTTGGGCCCAGAAATTCTGGCCCGTGCACGTGATGTCATAGTCTTTGATCGGGCGAAACCTCTTGCATGACACATGAGACTAAGTGAGACACTTCAAGCACAAGATAATGGCAGTACAGTGGAAACATTTAGCAGCAAGGAGCTGGTACACAAGTGCAACAATGATCCCCTACCCAAAGTTCTGCCCCCAATGTTCTTTCTGAGTGGCCACTGACCCCTTGACTGGCACCCTGAAGTCGGTGACGACGGGAGAGACGGGCTGGCTGGACGCAACGGCTGCTGGACGCAGTCGTACGGGGATCTGGGTGGCCGAAGCACGTGGGCACGGCACTACAGGGCTCTGAAACAAGAGGCCATGGGGCTCTGAAGCACCGCAGAATGCCATACAGCACTAAACTGTAAACAAAAGGAAGTTTTTTTGTGTTTTCTTTACGACACATATCAGACCGATTCCAATTTCAAGTCTATTTATTGCCGCCCTGCCGACTTCATATTCTCCAGGCTAGTTCCCTCATGCAAAATAGAACCATCTTAGTGCTGCACTCCAGGCACGTAGCCATGGGGCCTGGGCCGCCACCCCCCCCCCCCTCCCGAAATCTTCCATTTTGCTGGGACCTCCTCTCCCCCCTCCCCCTCATACAGCATTTTGTCATGGGTGGGCCTCCCCCGCCCCGAAACAAAATCCTGGCTATGTGCCTGACTAACACCTTTCCTTTCCTCCTTTAGCACCTTGCATCGATGACTGAAGCAATTTATGCGATTATATTGTAACCAATTGTAATACAATTTCATTTAAAGACCAATGCAAACAATTGTATAACTACTCACCTTGACTTGCATGACACCAGATTATTGTAGAGCGAGATCGTTAAATAGAAGAGAGTCAAAGTACAGGCTAGCTGGTGGAAGTCAACCATTTCGTCGTTTACCCTGAGACTGGGGAGTTTTTTGAAGAGCAGAAGAACAGAAAAAACAGACAGGTCTCAAACTCAGCTACACGTTTATTTCAACAACTTCCTCTTATATAGTTTGTTTTCGTCGTCAACAACCAATCACATACAACTTGTCCTTTGCACCGTGACTTTACAGGTTCCACTCTATCACAAATCAGGAAGAGGTACGCTGTGGTTCCGTATTTTCACGAGGTGTCCCACAATCTTAGAGCATGTGCAAAAAAATATGGCGTGGATGTCGTATTCAGCACGGATTTTAGGTTAGATAGATTGACACCTTTTGAAACGGCTCAGAGGGGCTGTCAGAAGGCGCATAGGGAAAAGTCGGTGCCGTGTAGCGTAGGCGTGGTGTATGAGGTTCCTTTGGCGTGTGGTTTTAAGTATGTAGGCCAAACCTCTCGGTGTTTAAACGATCGTTTAACGGAACACAAAAGGAATGTTAAAAATAATGCAGCAAATTCGGAGTTGGCGAAGCATCTGGAGGAGTGTAGAAACTGCACAACGGATTGGTCTGGAACGGATGTAGTTGTTAAGGAAAGCAACGATGTTAAGAGGGTGGTAAGAGAAACAATTAGGATTAGATCGTTGGGAAATTGCATCAGTCAACCTTCCATGCAAATAGGGAACCGCTGCAAGCAATTTTTACAATTTTAAGTTTTTTTTTTTTTTTTTGGTTAGTCATTCTGAAAGGCTTCTTTGGTGTGTATTGTCTGTGGTGTGTACTGGTGTGTATTGTCTGTTTTCTACAATTTTGGAGGTGACCAGTTTTGAGTGGGATGTTGTTGTGGGCTGTTGTCCTGTTTATTGTGAAGACACAAAAGAGTTGCTTGAGGCTTTGTGAGGCATATCTTCTGCTAGAACCTTTTCACTTGGAAACGTTGGGAGTGTCCGCTTCTTTTGTGATAGAGTGGAACCTGTAAAGTCACGGTGCAAAGGACAAGTCGTATGTGATTGGTTGTTGACGACGAAAACGAACTATATAAGAGGAAGTTGTTGAAATAAACGTGTAGCTGAGTTTGAGACCTGTCTGTTTTTTCTGTTCTTCTGCTCTTCAAAAAAACCCCCAGCCTCAGGGTAAACGACGAAATGGTTGATCGTTAAATAGTTTATTGTTTTTTTTTTGCATTCAATTACCTATCCCATTTTGTCGCTTTCGTTATCCCTTTACAAACCATATCTTAATCAATTTCAATCTGGTTTCACTTAATTGTGCTTGCTTTGTTTGCTTTTCTTCTTTTTTGTTTTATTTATTGTTTAATGATGAGATATGTGTATTACCATATTCCCCAATGTACAAGTTGCACTGTTTTCTTTTTTCCTTCAAAATTTACGTTGGTGCATCGAATACAATGGTACGGCATACATGCATATTTTGTAGCGTAAGCTACACTGGCCGAGGTTGAGCAGTTTCGCATGGCTCACAAAAAGCCGGTCTGCGCAAGTGCGAGGAGCAGTGACGTCACACGGCGCACATCTGCCGTGCCGGAGCCGCCGTACGCGCCTCGCCGGTCTGCGCATTCCAGAGGAGTGACGTCATAGCCGCGGCAGACGCACTGGCGCCGCCGCGTGCCCAGCTGTGCACCTCCGTTGCGCAGTAGCCAAGGAGCCGCTTGATAGCGCCTCTCATTTTGTGCACATAAGCTCACGCTACGTACATCCTGGCATAGCCGAGCTAAGCCACCGCAATTTTTTTCTGTAAGTGTGGACCTCAACTGCGAAAATTTTCCACGAGGTTCATATTCCTCGTTCGAGTGAACAAAAATATTAAGATTTGCTCTCGCTTATGCATGCATTACGATTATAAAACAGATATGTCGGCTTTTCGATGCAGTTTGGTCGCGCCGACCATTCAAATATATGGGTGAGACATGCATAACGACTTTTTTCAGAAAACGGTCATTTGTTGGGATTTATACAAAGACGTGACTAGGTGTAAAAAGTAAATAAACATTTTTACGATATTAAGAAGAAAAAAATAAACTCCCGGTCGACCAGATGCGTGGGAGTGGATCACGGCACATTGGACACGTTCTCCTCACCGGTGCAGTGGCCCGGCAGTTTACTGCGGGTGGTGCAGCAGGAGTGGCGGGGGCCTCGTGCGGCGTAGGGGCGGCCGGCGGCTCTTCGGGGCTCGGCTAGAACACAAAAACACATAAGAGATCCTGTAGCCAAACATAGAGTAAAAGGAACGATGCCATTTAGATCGCATCTACGGCACATCTGATTGCTCACTCGAGCGTATTTACGCGCACCAATTTCTAAAGCAGCTGTTACATTCTTACGTTTCTAGTTAGATTCAATTGCCTAAAGCGAGTGACAGCTTGAGCTGGTTCACACACTAACAAATGCTACGACCTCTGGTGATCTCCTACAACGAGAAGAAGACACTGCCACCAACCGTCGGGCAGCAGGAGAACACTTTGCATGCATTTCCTATATATCTGCCATATCATTTTTTCTTTCTTGGCTCGGAAAACTGCTGAGAATGCTATGGATGACCACTGCTCTTAGAATGTGTGCACATTTGACCTCCCAAATGTGCAAAACATCTGCCCCATTGAAATGCAGTTCCAGGGCCACCTCGTCGTAAGAGATGACCAGAACTCTAAGCAGATGCAAACGCTGGACGTCGTCGGTGTCGAGCATTCGCCGATAAAGATACCAGAAAAGCCAAAGCAAGGAGCGTGAACATAACAGCATTCGTTAAAGCTGACAGTGAGTATAGTGCGTAGGATTCTCACTAGCTATGAGCGCCGCATAAAAGCAAATGTGCCGCAATGGGAAATATTTGCACAGAGTTGGGGAAGTGGGAATACCTAAAATAAAACACAATTCGAAAGAGTAAATGCTTACGTGGTGGAAAAACGGGCGAGCCTATCCCTTTACTTATTTGCTCGTACGTCGTCAAGCTCGCTCTCTTTTAAAAATCACTTTGGTGCTATCGTTGGTCAGGCATAATAGAACTTCTTCGTACCGAACGTTGTCTATTTTCAGGCGACGTTTCCTTTCTTCTGCCTTTCGAGATTGCAATAAATTTTCTTTGTCCGCGATTAGTTTTTCAAGCTGTCTGGCTTTTGTTTATATGCACTCGTAAGTTAATTTAATTTCTAAGGCGCCTCGTTGACCTGACGCGCAACTTACGTAGCTCCACCCTCAGGTTTGTAAACCAGCGGGTGGAGCGGTAAACAGGCGAGTACGTGCTCAGTACGCTCAGACATTTTCAAGGAGCTATTCGTGCATTTGCATCAGCTTGCCAATACGCGTTCGGAACTAGTTTCCTAACATCGGCAAATATTTATTTGCCAACGTCGCGAAATGACGTCGACGAATATGAGGGTTGACTGAAAAGTAATGAGGCCGATTCTTTTTTTTTTTTTTTGCGAGGAGTTAGGCAGGCAGTGTTGTGCCGATGTTTGTAAAGGTAATGCATCTGCATGTCAGTTTAGCCGTCATAGTCTTTAGCGTTCTGTCGCAGAGAGCGAAGGCACCTCACGCATGCTGACATGGCGGATGACGAAGAGGTGCTTGCGGCAGTATATGGGAGAGGTGCCTCGTCACGGACTTAAGCCGAGCTAGTTACTTCATTGCTTACGATGGGCCAGCAAAATGAGTGATACACTCTTTGCTCAGCTGGCCTATCGTGAGGAAGAGCTGCGTGACTGAATTTTGCGTTAGTCTTTAAACAGGGGTAAGTGCACCGTAACACTCTTTGAAAGAACCTCTGGTTGTCGTTAAATCTATACTCAATTTGTGTTGCGTAAATCTGGAGTGGCCCCACTAAAGGCGGTGACTTTAGCTTGCTTGGTGGCTGCGAGGATCTATTGGCACATCAAAACTCATCTTCGAGAGAAGCTGACGGACACACATTTCTGGACTGATTCCACGATTGCGCTATACCGGATAATAGGAAATGCCAACCAACTAAAACAGTTTGTCCAAAGTTGAAGAACGGCTGACTGTTCGTTAGTTAAACAAGGTCATATGTACAGATATTTATGTTGCAAGGACATTGCTCATTTATGGCGAGGCCTCGACCCTTCTTCGCACACATTTGTTACAAATGCAGCCACAATGTCATCATTTGCAGCAATGATAGAACAACTTTTTTCGCGGTGACTGCAGAAGGTATATTAGGTTATTATTGTTGCGGGTTATTTGTTTCTCCCTTTTTTTTTTTGTGGCCTTTTTTTTTGTCTTTTTTGTGTGTGCGTAATTGGTACTGTTTACTCCAGAGTTGATAGTGTCAAGTGCGAATGATTTGTCATGTATGCTTGCTGTGTGCTAGGTTATCGTGCTTTTTTTTTTTGTGTGTGTCTGTCTATGCCCACCCCTGCCTTGGCTGCCAACAGGCGGCTGGCAGTATGCTCAAATAAATAATAAATAAATAAATAAATTTATTGTCTCTTGGGATCCCTATTTTACTCCATCTTTGTCAGGATGCCCACTTCCATATAAATGAGTTTCAACACTCTTCATATAGCCCGGACTCATAACCGCATAAACTCCAAAAATTTTAATGAATAAGGAAAAAAAAAACTGCACGGAAGGAACTTTTTTTTCTTTTTTTTTATACGATGAAAGTAACAGAGTTGCGGCTGCAATGCCGAAAGGGATGTCAGAGAACTTTCTTCCACATTTCTTTCAATTGTTTTTAAACAATATAAGGAATACAGTGAATGCAAAAGATGCCACTTGAAAAAGGAATATCCGAATTAAAATATTGGTCTCATTACTTATCAATTGGCCCTGACACATTGAACCCTGCTAGATTGCCCCATCTTGGGTGGCCAGTGTCTGGGAAATCTCGAGCCGGAGCTTTATGCAAAGAAGGCGTTACCTCGGGTGGCGGGGGTTTCGTCTGCGGTTCGGGGGGCTTGGAGCCGGGGACCGCGGAGACAGTTGTGGCCGCTTCGGGGCTCTTCTGCTTCTTGGGGTCCGGTTCGGGGCTCTCTTCGGGCCCTTGCTCCTGGACGCCAGACACGGTGCACTGGTCAGGGGACAGACAACTTTCCCTTACCTTGAGACAGACAACCTTCCCTTACCACGAGGCATTCACATCTGAGAGTGCCCCAGCGCATCGTGTTCCCTCCCAACTAGGCTGCAGATTTTCCGACGTTTATCGATAAGAAAAAAAGCCAGATCTTTTTTGGTGTTCATTTATTTCTAGAAAATCTAAGTATTTTAGCGATTTGTTTCGTACGGATGCCAAAAGCGGTGAAGGATAACTGCAAAACTGTCGACTGTGTTTTCTTAGACTGACGTGGCACCTCGTAAGTTATTGCTAGAATCATATTTTAATATTAATTGTAAAGTTATCAAGTTATCTCTTGGGTTTCCGAATATTTACACGAAAGATACCGGTACGTCGTAGGAAATTCGACAAGTGAATGTCAGGAGTCCTGTGGGGGTCGGTTTTAGGACCTTTATTATTTTTAATTCGCCGATGTAAGTGATGTTGATGAATCAGTTACTTCATGCACGAGAATGTTTGCGAAAGATTGCATATTATATAGAGAAGTAACGATAGTGCCAACTTCATCATTCAAAAGGATCTAGACAAAATAGACATAAGGTGCAGAAATTGGCGACTGAAATTGAATATAGATAAAACCGTGTGCATGTCTTTCTCTATACAACAACCAAGTACCAGTTCTTTTTTGTAAAATCAACAACACAATTAAAATAGTTTCAGAATATAATTATTTTGGGTGTTTACATCACATCCTCGTTGTGTTGCCATCAGATGTAGATTATAAGGTGTTTTTACATGACGTCAATCCACCGTTTTGTTGTTTATTTTTCCAACAAATTTACTAATTTGGAGGATTACGCTGCAACCTGTTGAGGAGATGTCAGCATGGTAAGACTCATAAGCTTCTGTGCTTTCCGCATTTGAGGGGGTCACCTAAATCCTCGGAATGCTCGCCTTCGGCGCGCACCAGAGAACTCGCAACAACAACATGGTGGACAAAATTACATCAGTGAAAACACCCTATTCCGTAGCAAAAGCTTTGAAATTTTGGGGTTTCCTACATCGAAACACTCATAACTTTCCGCAGGTTACGCAAGAACAATTATATAAAACAAACGTGATACCTATTCTAGAATATGCCTGCACTGTGGGGGACCCCAAAACTAGTATAGATAAAAATAAATGAGAAAAAGTTCGAAATCTAGCAGCTAAGTATGTTTGAGGAAAATCGGTAAAAAGTAGAGAGTTTAGTGGTGACGCACTCGAGGCAAACGTTGAAATGGAGTACACTGAAATGCCCCAGAGCAAGATTTCGTTTGAAGTTTTTCCACAGTGTGTTTCACTTCCAGAGTGGCATCGCACGTGAAACCTACCTGTTTTCTCCATATTACCTATCCACGCATGTGGATCATATTCATAAAGAGCGTGAGTATGGGTGTAAGACTGCAGCTTTTAAAGGTTCATTTTTCCGTAAACAGTTAGTTAATGGAACAGATTACCCCCTGCTGTTGTCTTAGTTTTGTCAAATGAGGCCTTTTATACTGCTTTGGAAACAGTAGGTTTATTTGACTTATATGACAGCGTAAAAAAATAAATCCCAGTCAGAAGTCTTACTAACGCGGTAGATTGTAATTATATTCGTGCATTGCAGCTGTAGACCTTGTTATACTCCCAGAGATAGGATTTCGTGTATCGTTAGATATGTTTTGTATGTCACGAAGGTGAGGAATGCTTAGAATATTGCGAAATGTGTTGAGCTGCTTTGAATGCCGCAAAATGTTAAAAAATGCTTCGAGAGTTGCAAAATATGATGCATTTTATCGTATCTACTTGGTGCTTTAATCACAGGTTGTTGACGATGATTACCCATTCATTTAGCTTTTTTTACTTGTGCATCTGCATCCCCCCACTGTAATTCCAAAAGGCGCTGCGATGCAAGTATTGAAACAAACAGAAATATAGAAATTACCGGTGAAGAACAAAATGCATTGAAAACTGGGAGTTAAAATTTAATTTACAATTTTTATACGCCCTCATGATGACCATTTGGCAATGCATAGTTTATTTTTGCACGCAAAGAAACACCGCAAATATTTTGGGGGCTGGGGGGGGGGGGGGGGGGGGGGCAAGCTGTAGTTTTAGGAAATAAGACGAATGAATGCAAGCGTCCCTCTTGTGGCACAGTCCCAACTCTTTGGCTAGTGAAGCTCCCAGAAATCATCGAGCTAAAAGGTGACCTGCAGCCCCCGTCCCTGCCTCCCCCGCTGTGCCGCCAGCGGGATTGTCGCACGCGTGACACAAGTGGGACGTCGCCAGGAAGAGGAAGAGGAAAATGAGGACGCAGTAAACGAAGCAGTTGGAGACGCGTTTCAGTTACCATGGGGTCGATTTTACCGGCCGGTTTTACGGTTAGCCCCTCGATTCAAAACACCCAGACAACGAGCCCTGAAGGTCGCTCAAGCAACAGCCACTAAAGAAGCTAAACTTAAAAGTATCGCTCCCTTCCCCAAACGTCTCGTTTGCACCACCTTTTTGTTGTCTAGTGGAGAGCGAGCGCAATTCGGCAACAGTGACTACCGAAAAATTAGTTTTCCCCAGTTTCAAACACAGTGTTACAAAGCCGGGGCGTCATCGTTTTGCTCCGTCTCGCGTCTTAGCATTTCCCGAGATTTCAGATCTCGGGATAAAAGACCATATTTGAAGTGCCAACATGGTCCAAGTGTTACTTTGATGCGTCGCCTATTTAGTGGGTCTAAGCTGCGGGGTCCCCATAGAGAGCTTATATTTAACAGAGGGAACAAATCAAACCTTAAGAGCGTTGCCAATTTAATGGCAGGCGCCTGTTGCGCCGATTGGTCCCATCGCTTTATCACATGGCAAGGTGGAAAGCGAGCAGAAAGGCAAAGACCCCAACAGATGCTTTCGCCACGTCCTCGCTACCCCAATTACTACGTTACCCCGATTGAGCATTTGAGAACACTGAAATCTAAGTCTGGCACACAAGATCCCCACCTCTGGCCGGGGCTTGAGGCAGAACTTGGTGTTGTAGGGCAGGGTCTGGTACTTGGGGTCCTTCTTGCTGGGAGGCGGCCCCCTCTGCAGGGGCTCCACAGCGGCCACGTTAGGGCCCCTGCGGAGTGGGGGGGGCCCGGGGGGGGCCCTGGGTGGGGGGGGGCCTCGGGGGCGGGGCCTGCAGCGCCTGGTTGTGCAGGCGCTTCTTGAGCAGGCGCTGCTGCAACTCCCCGATGCGCCGGTCCATGTCCGCCACCTCCCCCTGGCGGCGGCTGAGAGCCTCTCGCTGCTGCGCTATGCGCACAGACTGCTGTTCCGTCAGCTGGGCACGCACCTGCCAAGACCCCAGTGGGACGCAAACATTGATTTCCCTACACACCCCTTAGGAAGGTGTAGGGGGTTGTGTTTTTAAAGGCACCCCCTTAATTTGCAACGACTCCTCTATTCTCAATGTACCCCCCCCCCCCCTAAAACTTTAGACACGTCCCCCCCACCCTAATTTCAATTCCTGGGGAAACCCCTGGACACGAATGCTTAACCGTGCCTCCCCAACAACAGTGCATCAACAATGGTGCATCAACAACAGTGCATCAACGACTGTGCTGTAAGATTCATATACTCCGACTATTTGTCCTTCACCAGCGTACCCAACTAAAGAAACACACAGCTCTGTCTTTGCTAAGTCACTGTCAAAGAGTTGCCAGACTGTCACTGTTTCATCGATATTATAACACATTGTCACCAAACACTTACATCACGCTTCATTCACATTTTTCAGATCGCATCAACAACAAATGTTATACCCTGGCCCAAACACTGATCAATTTGCAAATTCCTTTTCTATTAAAACAGCCAAAGATTGGAACGACCTTCCTGAAAATATAGTACAGCTTAGGAACCTGGATAAATCCAAAGAAGCTCTTACAGCAATGAATCACTCATAGTTTCATAATAATAAATTTAAAAAGCCACTGAAAAAAAAAAAGAAAATTTTTAAACGGTTGTTGGGGCACGCATGTCAAAAAATAAATTATACAGAGCAATATTGACGGCGCAAGGTTTATTTTAAATTCTGCAAGGAAAGTCCATGACGTCGCGAAATTATCATACACTCTTTCCACCTCAACATGATGGCCAAGCCGATCCACCTCTCCTCCACGCACCCGAAATGCCGATAGAGAAAACAAGTGGAAAAGACGTGACCACCAACTAAATCGCGTCTCGCGCAGTCACTATTAGTCTAAAAAATTATTTATGATCGCGTAAATTTTATTTTTTGACACGCGCGTCCCAACCAAACTTTTTTAAAAAAAACTTTTTTTTTCTTTCTTTTCAGTGGTTTTTTAGTTCATGGAATTGTGTTCTCTCCCTGTCTTTCTTGATATAGATGTTCTCTTTTTGTATTCTGTCCATAGGTTTTGGGAATGTTTGCTGTGTAATGCCCGCCCCTCATGTAATACCCCCTCTTCTGGGGGCCTTTGAGGAAAATAAAATAAATAAAATGAATCAACCTTGTAGATTACTCCCAACACACAACACTTCTTTTTCTTTCTTTTTTTTTTTTGAACAATCAGTCGTGGGAGACACAAACGGAGTAATTCGGCACAACTTGAAACAATTTTTGAGCACCGTGTTCACACCGTACTTGTTAGCAGCGGACTTAAGAATGTGCAAAATTCAATGGCAGAAGGGGTGCACCACGTGCTTTGTAGGTTTGACAGTATCCTCGCGTCTTTTCTTGAAATGAGGAACAACGACTGCTTGAAAACCTAATCATTAGGGTAGCCAGCCACTCCGAAACGGCCAAAGGGGTGTTGGAAAGAAAACAAAATCGAATGAGGGCAGGACTTTTTGAGAGCGCTACTGACAAAATTCCAAATAATGCCGGCCTTAACATTTTTTCAATGGCAGCTATTAAATGGCAACGACGATTTCGATGTTGGTTTTCCGTACTGCCAGCACAAACTGGAAGGGTTCTTAAGATGGAGATCCAAAAATTGTAGGCAATCGTTGCTCAGTGTCTCAATGAAAACCTTCAACTCTGTAGCACTGCCGCATCTAACATTGTTAACTAAATCTTGTTCCCGTACTGTAGTGGACAGCTTTGGAAGGCAAGTGAAGAAATTAAAGGACGATGGGTATCCACCTACGCTCATCAGAGGTGTGGCAGAAAGATTATTGTGAGAACTTCGGGGAGGGAGAAAAAGTGGTAATAAGCCCAGAAATATTGTTAGACCGGCCGTGATACTTTATATACACAAAATAAGCCATAGTCTAAAGAAAGTGGGAGGAAAACACAGGGTTCTGGTACTACTCACAGCGCCTCAGAAATTGGGTAAATTGCGTGCAAGAGTGGTGCGGGGAGATCTGGGGGTGGGTGTCCGTAAGATGAGGCATGTGACTAGATTTGTAGAGTGCAAGGAAGGGGTGGTATATAGAATACCTTGACTTGTGGGAAGGTTTACATAGGACACTCCCGACTTTGCGTAAATGATAGACTAAGAGAGCACGCACTGGCAATGAGATCGTCACCCGTGGGTAATTTGGCAGTGCACTGCAATAGATGCGATTGAGTCCCAAAGTTTCAGGAAACAATTATCTTGAGCCCGAACCGAGATAAAGTGACAAGGGAAATTTCAGAAGCATATTTATAGAGAAGTGCGGTCACTATACATGCGTTAGCACCCCATCGATTGCTCTCTATGATTCAGAAGTGGCATATTTACAGTCCTTTTATAGGCCAAGCTAGTCAGAATAAATGGAGATTAGTAGGACGATGAGCATACATGACATGACTGTTTTGTTGATAAAGCATATATGTTTTTTCGTTTGGTTAATTCAGATCAAACTCTAGGTGTGTGTGTGTGTCTTCTTTTACTGGTCCTCGACTTTTTAGCACTTTTAATCATCCCAAATGATGGCTGGTCAAAGTGTATTTGAGCAACAGGCAGAGGCAGAACAGACATATAAAAGAAGCAAGTAGCCACAGTACACGATTTGTAGGAGTCTGAGAACAAGCCTCGTGTACGAAACCAACGATATGGGACAGATAAAAGTGACAGATTCCCGAGCAGAAGCTCTGTGAACCTGAATGGAAAGCAGGTTCTGCACAGAGGCAAAGCGTCTGCTGTCGTCGCGCTTCCGAAGGCCTCTACTCCACCTTGCATTCCCTGACAATTTTTGCAATAAATCGTGTCTCGCTCTCAATGTCACTGTTGCTAGGAGACAGAAACTGATATTGATTCTCTTCTGGAGAGTTCATTTTGTTTCTTTCAGCTGACTGACAGTGGTCATGACAGACAATGAATACACGAGTCTTAATATATTGTGATGGCTTGAACCTGAGCTAGTTGGTTCATTATATATAGTGCAAGCTGAGCATGAAAGGAAGGATTTGAGAGGGATAGAAAAGCAATGAACAAACTAGCCCAGCTTCAAGCCGTCACAAGTTATATTTCTAGTTCTCAGTGGTGTGTATGCTAGCCAGTTCTCTAACCAGAGGTACATATACATTTTCTATCTCCCTCTAATTCGCATCCTTCATGTTCAGCTGGCATTATATTAGTCTTAATACAATAAATAATTATACACAATTACTGTAAATGATTTAATTTTCGCGGGCTCAAATTTTTGCAAATCAGGCCAAAGCGGAAAATTTGAAATTATTCGCGGGTTCTAATTTTCGCGAATCGAGTGTAGCTTCAGTAGCGATCACATATTGCCTGAATTGTTTGCGGGACGTATTTTTCACGAATTGTAGGCGATTCGCGAAAATTAGGTTTTTGCAAAAATTTAGTCGTTTACAGTACTTATAATTAGGGTTTCATGTTTTGGGGATTCATTCTTCCCCTAAATCGGGGGTGTATTTTCGGTGTTTATTTATTCCTGTGGATACGGTTTTTTTCGGTGTCAGCTTATTTTGATGGAGAAAAAATTGGAGTTTATCAGGGTTTATATTAAAGAAAATAGGACATGAGATTTTTGAGCCTCCAGGGAGCATAGTATGCATGAAGGAAAGGAAGGAAATCATTACTTATGCATTTCTTGTGAATTGCTCTGTGAAATTTCTCGGGCATACCCATACCTTTGTATAACTTTTGCATTTCGTACAGTGCTGTTAGAAGTTATGCGTATGTGCGCCTTGTGTTGTTTTGCGTAATTTTCTTCTCTACGTAGCTGTATATCTTTTCAATCTGTCAAATTCTGCTAAGAATTTTGTTTTTCTTTTTGTATAATGCTGTTAGAAGTTGTATGCATGAAGTGATTACTCTGCGTATCTTTCCTTTGGATGTAATATCCTTTTGTGTTCTGAATGGATGTCCTGCTGACAAATTTGAGACGGGCCCCAGACCTCGTCCAGCTGCCACTGGCAGCTTTTTGTCTAGGGTCTTCGTTGGCTTAAAGGCCATAAATAAAACGATTGAGTGATTGATTGATGATCCGAATACTTGTAAAACGTCCCCGTACCGATAAGAGGAGGACATGAGGTATGTGGTTCCAAATAAAGAAGAAGGCATGTGAAGTATTCATTGGGCTTGGGTCAATGGAAGATAAAGCTGTCGATAAAGATTTTCTTTCTGTGAAACTTGGCTGTTTCTTATGCAAGGACACTTACAATTCGGGGTCTTTCGGTTCTCCTTGTTCTTGTTTTTCTCACTAAATGTTGTAACTTAAGGAAAAAACAAGATTTTTTTGGTCCAGAGTAACATTTTAGATTTGTTTAAACATGAAAATGCAACGCGAGCAGTCGACCGGTCATGTCCACCAGCATTGCCTCGGCAAGAGAGGTCTCATCTACTCACTTTCGCACATCGTACCATCGCCAGCAAATGTTTGTACATCGCAAACATTAAGTTGCCAGTGATCGTTACCTACCTCACTGGGTTTTCCAAACCGAGTGCAATGTCGTCCCTTATCGAAAATCGCAGTCGCAAGGATGTTACCAACGTCGCCCTCACGACACCGCCAAAGTGGCCGCAGCCATGGTCCTGGGAACCGCCATTTTTTAACTCTGCTCGACTTGGCTTTAGCCACCTTCTCATTACGAATCCACCTTGAAGGAGTGCAAAGACTCTTTGCGTATGCACACGATTTCCAAGAAATAGCGTACACTAGAATAGTGCACGCAAAGTGCAAAACGTGGTTAGCGTTCGGCACATGCGCAGTGGCGACGTTGCTATTCTTTGCATACGCAAAGCTTTAGCGTGCGCTATTCTAAAACTCCCTAATGAGGTGACATCTGAAGGGCTATTGGCCTCCTTGTACACTGGTGTCACTGTGGCACTTTTCCATTCATTTGAACTTTCCTTGCAAATAGAGAGTTTGTCAACAGCATGGTGAGTACTGGCCTTAGTCTGCTACCACAGGCACGTAGAAATGCTGGGTGAATGCCATCAGTCCCTGAAACCTGAGAGGCATTAATGTGGCGCAGTGCCTCTGCCACGTCTACCTCGGTGATGATAGGAGTGGCAAGCAGAGTGCTGTCTGGACCTTGGGTTCTGGGTGGGTCACACTGTTGTACTGGACTACAGAATTACAGTCTCTACAGAAGTACAGGGGATGGCACTCAAAGCGGCGGGTTCACCAGGAACAAGAGGTACTTCGGATCGACACGGGTACCCAAACAGAGAAAAAATGGCCACTGAAGAGCTCAGCAATCATCTTGGACTCACTGAGGACAACCCCATCTCTCTCAAACACTGGAACAGAGGAGGATTGACGCTGGTTTTTAACATATGCCCAGAAAAGTTTGGGAAAATGTGCAGCTCTTTCCGCAACCCCGAGTAGGTATTCTCTATGAGCTTTGCACACAAACCTTAGGCCCCTTGCACCTTCTGTACTGCAGTAAGAACTTCCGGACGATTGGACTTCTTGGCTTTCTTAAAAAACCAGCATTTCCTGTGGGAGAGATGTACGATGTACGCAGAGATCTAAGGGGGCCTTCAATGACGAGGTCAGGCACGTAGCCAAAAGGGGGCGGGGGGGGGGGGGGGGGGGCCATGGGGCCCGGGCCCCCCCTGAATCCTTCCATTTTTCTGGGACCTCCTCTCCCCCTCCCCTTCATACAGCATTTTGACATGGGCGGGCCCCTCTCCCCAAAACCAAATCCTGGCTACGTGCCTGGACGAGATAGAGGCTTTGAGGGAACACAGTCTCAATCAATGGCGTTCATCATGTCCAGCCACAAGTCAAACACGTCATTGGCAGATGGATTTTTAAGGACCAGATTCCAGGGAGGAAGGTGAAGAAGGTTGTTAAGGTGCAAAGAGTCAGTCTTTCAGAAATTCCATATCATTCTTGCATAGTGACCAGATTTTGGTAACATCATGAGGCTGGAAAAGCTAATAGAACTGCGGTCGGACCCAGCCAAGCTTGTCTCGATTGAACAGACTGCGATGAGGACAGGGCTCATGAACACTAGATCAAAGAAGGAAGATTTGTTCAAATTGGACTTGTACGAAAGTTCGCCACACACCTGGGCAATTAAAAATTAAAACCAGACGTTTCCATGGCATAAAGGAGGGCATCGTCATGTGAACTAGGTGGGAAGGGGGCAGAGAGGTCAGACCAGTCCTCGTGGGCATTGAAACTTCTCCAAAAACGCAGACACAGGAGTAGGGCAAGATGTCGACAGGTGTAAGAGATTGGCCTAGAAGAACGTAGGAGGCAGTTTGCGTGGCAGGTGGGCAGTACAGACAGCAGCGTAGCATTTCGCCTTTCCGGTGGACAACTTCAACAAAGACAACCTCAAAGTCTACAAACTCCTGATCAACTTTGTGACAACAAGGCAGATGTCGGGGTACCATGATCAATACTCCGCCCTTACAAGATGCACAGTCCTTCCTGTGGATCCCGTGCCTGGTGGTGTCATAGAGCTGGCCATCATAGATGGTAGGGTCAAGCCATGTCTCACATAGACCGAATACCATGTCGGGTGCACTGCAACCAACGCTTAGAAGCCAGGACTTTTATTTTTTAACTGAGCACACGTTCAAGAACCACACCTCGACTGCAACCAACGCTTAGAAGCCAGGACTTTTATTTTTTAACTGAGCACACATTCAAGAACCACACCTCGACTTGAGAGCTACAACACAAAGACTCCAAAGCAACCAGCGTCGCTGTAGCCGACTGAAAAGGTGGGCCCGCAGGTTGCTCGCTCTGGGCCAGGAAGAGATAATGGTGCAGGGGTGGGAGCGCGCAGACTCCGCAGTACCAATCGCCTGACGTTTAGGAAAGACGCCTGTAGGCCTGGAGCGCCAGAAGCTCGCACTTGCGGTGTAGCCACAAGTCACACCCATTGCACTGTAATGTGGCCACATTGTCATGGACCGACCGGCAACAGCAGGAACAAGTGGGCCGTGGTCCTGGATTGGGAAGTACATCTCTCGCGAGGAGGGGGAACCAGTCGACGGAGGGTTACCGAAAGGAGCCAGGTCTGAGGTTTTGGGTCGGCCGGACCAGCTTTGCAGTAAGCCCAATGCCTCTGCCAGTGAGACCAGCAGAGAGGGCGTGGGCAGCTCCAATCTCTAGCTCCTGTGACAAGGGCAGGGGGGCAGGGTGCTCACGGGTGCTCGAGGTAGTACGCGCTTGTTGGCAAAGGCTCATAAATGCGGTGAGATAGATCAGAAGACGAAGATACACAAAAATATGGCCGCACCCCGTTATTTTGTTGACTGGGCTGGCCACATCCACACCCGTCAAAATTGAAAAACAAAAACATGCAGCAAGGTGCGTTTCTTTATATGGGGGAGGGGCCTTTTACCTTCGGGAACTCACTGTGAGCTGTAAGCTGTTTGAAGATGGTAATGGTTTCAATACCCATACCTTAAGTGGGCTCTGTCGCAGCTCGATGCCAGGAGATGTTCCTATTCAACCTCGTCGTCACTGTTGTGACAGGAACTTGAGGAACCGTCAATATTTGCGTACATGTTTTCAAAGCCACAAGGTGGGTCACAAGGCGACAAGGTCAGTGCTGATGAGAAGGCTGTGCTGCGCGTAACTGCGCCTGCGGTCTAAGCACCGAACCCCACAGTGCCGCTGCCGGGAAATATGCAAAACACAAGTGGAATTCAAGCCCCCTTCGTGGCCTTGCTGCACTCTCTTTTCTGGCAATGTGGTTAGCACTTACCATGAGCTCCTTGCGCAGCTTGTCAAGCTCGTGGGCGGCATTGGTCGGGGAGACCAGTGCGCGGCTGCCCTGCAAGTGGTTGGAGCGGCGCACGTCCTCCAGCTGCCGAGTGAGCTCCTCCACCTTGGCCACGGCCACGGACAACTCCTTCTCTTTTTCGCTGAACAAGGCCCGGATCGAGTCCAGCTCCGCACCTGCGCACACAGGGACACAGAGGGGATTCAGCAGACCGTTCCCAGAGGCATGTAGAAAGATGGATATGCTCATTGATGCGTATTCCACAACAAATGCAAATAGTGCAAATGACAAGTAAAAGAAGGAGACAGGACAAGTGGTTGTCCTGCTTCCTTCAGGTATTACTAAATAATGAGCATGGGAGCCAACTATATGAGGCAAGGGCTTCAGTCCCTGCCAAAATTTCGTTAAGGAGGGTGGGGGGAGGGCACCAGGCACTTGCACCCATTCCCTTTTGACAAATTGCAGAGGGCTAAGTATGAGGAAGGGACAAAGGAACGGACAACAACGACAAGCGACAGATGTTTTTCTTTTCCAAGACCTTTGAGAAATTGATGAGAGAACTGGCCCATGCTCTCCATTCATGTGTTTAAATGTGATAACATTTCTCCCTTCCCTCCCGTCTCCTTGATACTTTAATTATTAAAACCTAAGAGTGTCTGAACACTAAGATAACTACCAAAAATCATTGACTTTTGACCAATATAGGTAATATAAGATATAAAAATAAAATATCATGGGCCTGAAAGTCAATCAGTGAAAATATTTTTTATACGACGGGTAGGTTGTGTATACACACGGTGGCATTTGTTTGCTAGTCACAAAATCAATTGATCAAAACAAATATTTAACCACGAGGTAAATTTAACTACAAATCGATACAGAAGAAACCGGATGAAACGAATGTCAAGACACAACACAAGCTAGCATATTCAGTCAGAAGTCACACAGGCAATCGGAACAAGTGCAGATCAAAATGCGAGTTACATCTAATCTTCGGAGACGAAACTCATCGATGGGCATAATTGTATGACAACAGCAGGATAAATAAAAAAATATATTGTAGCATTTCAGAGGTGATCTGGCCTCGCGCCTCCTTAAGTGCCGACAGACGGGTATTGCACTGCCTCCGGGGTCGGCTAAAGTCACTGGATCCTGGGAGTCTGCTGGCCGGACACAAATACCCTAGAGACGACAAAACCTTGCAAGGCGATTGACTTATCTCTCTGAGTTCCCATGGCAATCACCGGTCCAAGTCTTCGAAAGAGTCATTCTGAACCAGTAGCGCGAAGATCACAATGGAGCGTACTCGTGCTGAAAGCGTTCATCGCCAATATAAGCGTCTTCGGCACTGGGCATGCAGTCTACTTATTAGTCATATATATATATATACACACACATATATATATATATATATATATATATATATATATATATATATATATATATATATATATATATTATATAGTGCCAGCCGAACATAAAGGAAGGATTAGAGAGATATAGAAAAGGCATAAGCTTCCTTTGTGCTCAGCTGGCACTACACCGGGTGTTTCAGTGACGACACAAAAATCCCTAAAATTAGTGTATTCGGGGTAAAAAGATAGATTTTTCGGGACCGCATTACTCGTGGTGGAGGACGTCAGAAAATGTGCGACACTTACTAATTTGTTCTCTAATTAATGAAAAATGACTATCTTCTTAATTAGTGAAAGTAAATATATGGTTCCAATTATAAACTTGCTGAGCGTCATCGAAAACCACGAAATCAGACATTTTCAGAAAGACTGATCGCGTGAGAAGCGTAGTAGTGCGCCAAAGTTACAACTCGTGGAGCAGGTACAGTCTAGCGGTTGCGATAAGGCGCCCGCGCGATTTTTCCGTCTCTTATCAGAGCCCTCGCCTTGTACCTGCTCCACAAGGAGCAACTTTAACGCACTATGTTATGTCCGAGAAGTCATGGTTAGTTTAATTACATAAGAGCAAAAAAGAATTATAAGAGAGGACCAGGTAGGCCACACGCCCGAATTCCTACGAGAACGCGAAAATCGGTTAGCTGTGAATGTGGCATATTAAGGTATTTAGCGCACAAAGTAGAAAGAAGAAGGATAAGACAGAAAAGAGCGCTACTCACAACTACGTTTATGATAAAAAGGGAAGAGAAAGAAAACACCTAAATAATCCGCCGCGGACTCGTGCACCTGCCACAGCCCCGTGAATGATAGCGGCTAGTTCATCCAGGCTCGTGCGGGCCCTTCATTGTTTGTTCAAGGAATTTCCTTTCCTTGTTTGTTAGCGTAACGGATTCAACGCTAATACAGTTCCTGTCCTCCCGAAGGATGTAGAAGGCCTCCCTTTTTATCATAAACGTAGTTGTGAGTAGCGCTCTTTTCTGTCTTGTCCTTCTTCTTTCTACTTTGTGCGCTAAATACCTTAATATGTTAGACTACCAACTAGTCCAAATGTCAACTTTACTGTGAATGTGGCAAATAGGGAATGTCCGAACTGGTTGACGCAAGGGTTTCCCCGGGAATTGAAGTCAGGCGGGGTGTCTAAATTTTTAGGGGGGGGGGGGGGGGGGGGGGGGGGCATTGAGATTATGGGAGTAAACAAGGGGGGTTTACACTCCCGTAGGGGGGGGGGGGGGGGGGTGTAGGGAAATCACTGGATGGACGCTGTCTCACGGCTGCAGCATTCCAGGAGGAGAACTCGAAAGCCAAGAGCAAGTTCAACTTCGTCTCTATAATTGTCTTAGTTTAGGTACGTGGCTGCAAGCTCTTCTTAAAACAGCAGACATAACTTGGCCTCATAATTTATCCCGGCAAACCAGTCGATAATCGCGTTGTTGCTGTATTTAAAGGATGGCGTTCTACCGATGCAGGAGCTGTTTTCTCGCCTTGCATCGTTCGACGTATCGGAAAGCAAAGCAACGCTGCTAAGTCTAAAGACCCACACGACCACCCATGAAACCAATTTTAGTGTCACGAGGTTTGAAGGGCATCCCTTGGAACCGTCTCCACGTGCACGCAGTTTGCAGATGGACGTACTACAGGGTGATTCAAGGAGACGCCAGGCTCTTTAAATCGACCGGAAAATTCGGTTTCTTAACCTATCGCGCCACGACTTTGTGCAGCGTTGCCCACAAATGGTGCTTTTTTTTTTTTTTTTTGTAAAATTTGCAAAGAGCGAGCTTACCTGAGGAAAAAGCAAAAAAAAAGAAAAAGGCTTAGCTCCTGTGGAAACACGGCGCAGCCACTGGTCTTCAAACAACACGGCGCCGTTTCGCACGGGAGACAAGAGATGGCGCAAGTGGTCGCGACGCCAACTGCCGCCAAGGAACGAGCATACGACGCCAAGAGCCGACGTCTTTAGCACACAAGGAACTGAGGTTCCTTGCTGATACCGCGCCTGTTTTTGTTTCTAAACGCGCGCCGCTTTTGAGTGGAAAAGATCGTCTGCTAAAAACGCCGGCTCTCGGTGCCGTATGCTCGTTTGTCGGCGGCGTTCGTTGCGCCATCTCTTGCCTCCCGTGCGAAACGGCGCCGTGTTGTTTGAAGACCGGTGGCTTCGCCGTGTTTTCATAGGAGCTAAGCCTTTTCTTTCTTTACTTTTTCCTCAAATAAATTAGCTCTTTGCAAATTTTACAAAAAAAAAAAAAAAAAAGCACTATCTGTGAGCAACGCTGCACAAAATCGTAGCGCGATAGCTTCAGAAACCGAATTTTGCGGTCGATTTAAAGAGCCTGGCATCTCCTTGAATCACCCTGTATATCGCTTTGACTCGCAGGCGGCACAGGCGCTAAGCAACACTTTTGTCAAAAAACTATTCCTCCCCAGGAGCCGACGCCGGCGCCAAAAGCGAAATGCCGCGAGCCCTAAAAAACAGCGCGCAAATACTAGTGGCATCTATACCTAATCAGAGCTAAAACAGAAAGGCGGCGACTAAAACAGGAAGCAAACCCCACAACCCGTGAAGCTAAAACCCCCTCGTGAACTAAAAACCAGAGACGGCATGAGCCACAGAGCACACGCATGCAATTATCGCCTATTATCTCCTGGTGCACATTTCTCTTCGGAGGAACTACGTTGCTTCGCAGAAGGGATTATAAAGCATTATCTTTCCTTCTTTCCCTCTCCTGTCACGGTTTCGGGAGGTCGCGTAGTCTTGCGATCGTGAGACAAGACAAGCGCGCTGCGGTCATTAACAAAGTGGTTACCAGTCACGTGTAGTTGCGTCTTGACAGAATGAATTCAGCCATGGCAGCGACTTACAGCGCTTGTAGTGCATCCTGTGGTATCCTAGCAAACACAAAAAGAAGATAGCAAAGCAGAGAAATCTTCGCAGTGTGTAAGATACAATGATAATGCAATTAATTGTCAATTCTCCGAAGAGGATCGGGCAAAATCCTCCAGTTTGTGTATTCCCTATTTGTAGCCACACTCGGAGTTGACTAATCGTCTCGCACTCGTTAGAGTTATTGCAGCACAGGTGAGTGCTTCGCGGAATTCGTCAGTTTGATTTAAAGAGGGATAACAGAGTCGTAAATTGAAAGAGTTTGGCCATTCCTTGCGAAGTAAAGGAGGCGAATGAAGAGGCGCCATTGGCCGAAAGCGAGCTGGGCGTGTTCCAGAGCGTCTTCACAGATTCGAATGTGACCAGCTAGAAGCCGTGAATAATATCCTTGCAGTGGTCGCGAACAAAAAAAAAAAAAAAAAAATGAATACTAAGCGCGTCGAGTAACTTTTGATGACTGAAAATATGGTGCACGTGCCTTTTCGATTACGGTCATGTAAAATCAAAATCTATACTCCGTGTCACTAGTTGTGTGCAGCGCAGGCGAAGGCAACGCCAGGCGATGAGAGAAAGGACGAGCACTAGGAAGGCAGGATAGGCGAGGCGGGCAATTGAAGGCGAGGGGAGAAAGGGAGAGCACTAGGAACACTAGAGAGGAGAGGAGGTTTCTCTTCTCTCCAGCCTTCTTAGTGCTTGCCCTTTCTCCCCTTGCCTGGCGTTGCCTTCGCATGTACTGCACGCAACGTCATCCGCACGCCAGGCGCCGAGGGCCGGGAATATGCCATCCGAGCGGTCAGACTACGTCCGAGCAAAACAGAGTTCGAACGACACATTCCATTCTTACATCTTTTTGCATGATCATAACCAAAACATCACGTACACTATATTTCCAGCCACAAAGAGTTACTCCATTTAACTCTAACGCACTTATGAAAAGTGTTTCTCTCTACCACTGCTACGGCATGATTTTTGGCTCCTGGTTAACCAAGAGAGAATGCCAAGCCTTCTATCTGCGTCTCGTGTACGCCCTGGCTCTGCCCGCTCCTCCCATTGACCAAACGCTCTCTAAGTGCGGCTCTGAGGGACAAAAGACGCCCTCTTGCCAACGTGGGCAACTAGTGTGCTCAATATCTTTACTCACATTTTTTTTCATTTGTTTTTAATTTTATATAAAATGAATAATTACAAATGTTTTTAATCTTAACGGACGTCTTACTGGAAGTCTGGAACTGTTTACCTTGGTCAGCCGGACGTACAACCGTCATGAATAGCAGTGTAACAAGCTTGGGCTTATATTTGCATATAATTTGCCACCGCTGTACTTACTTTTCTACTACTTTCTGTAAAAAAAAGTTTAAAAAAATGTAGCAGTGATTATTTGCTTTCGTCCCGCGTTTATGGAAAATGTTCAGTTAAAGCTCCTAGAACTTGTAATTTTAAAGGGCAAAAAAGAGTTATTGTTTAAATTAATAAAAAGGAAAGGCGACCCAGGTATTTTTTTAATTAGTAGCTACCCAAGCAGCAGGGATTTTGGCTAAGCATCGGCCAATAACTGGCGATGGTCTTTTGGCCAATGGCCAAGGAGTGACCATTCATCGGCCAATGACTGGCGATGGTCTTTTGGTCAATGGCCAAAAAGTGGCCGTTCATCGGCCAATGCGCTGATGGCCGGTGGCCATTGGCCTTTCTCTGGCCATTGGCCAATGGCCAGAGAAAGGCCAGTCATTAGCCAATGGCTGGCCACTGCCTGGCCACTGGCCAAAGGACCATCGCCAATGGTTGGCAACCTCTGTGCGGCTTGGGAGAATACTTGAACTTGAGCCCAATACCTGAGTACAGCACAACAAATATATCTAGTCATAAAATGCACATAATCAAAAGATAATCTCGTCTGTGGCACTGGGCAAAAAGGCCGGCGTGGAAGGTGGACTTTGCAGCGCTGTAACTTTGAAGGAAACAAAATGATGCAACATGTTTGACACAAGACTAAGAGTATCGTAAATAACTCACTACATATTTTAAAAACATCGAAGATGTGTTTTTTTTTTTTTTAATTGCAATCTGAAGTTTTTTAAGTTCATACTTTATGACAAGTTTGGAGCGACATAAACCATTTTTGAGATAAAGAAATTATCTATATACCATTCGCAAGAATGTTTTAATCAGAAAATATGACATAAGTTTTAAAGGAACACTGATAGGGTATCTATGCTCGTCAAGTTTTTTTATTTGTACGTGACACATAAGAGCCTAACTACCCAGAACAGAATTTGCGGCTCGAAATTCGTTTTCTTTGCGCCTGAAAACCGCCGATAGAGAACTGGCCAGTTCAATTTGCGCTCACTGTCTTCTCTGTGATCACGTGCCGTTTTCTATGGTTTAGACACAACCACCAAATAAAATCAGAGTCGTGGGTCATCGAAGGCACACACACTCAATATTAAAAATAGAAAAGAAATATGATACCCATTTTTTGCGGCTTCTGAAAAGCTGCAAATACGTCAATTGAAGAAGAAGAAAAAAAAAAGTTGCACAGCCACATGATTTCCTGGTATCTTTCTCCTCTTCTATATTTATTCTTCCTCCCTAGTACAGTTTTAGTGTCGGTTCCGAAAAGTTGCGCTTTTTTTTTTTTTTTACTGTATTAAATATAAACGTGATGCTGTAGCAACATATTGATTGGGTAGTTTTCTCACACCATAATCAATCGCCTGTCAAAGAATAAAACAAAAACTTTGGAGGGCGTCAGTGTCCCTTTCATGTAGCTATTCAATTTGTTCAGATAGCGGCGCAGAAATCTAGTGACAAAACGTCAATGAAGTCATGTTTGCGCATTTTTGACGCGAAGTGAATAACCTCCAAAATGATGCACATCTTCAAATCAATAGTTCCTATATTCTATTATACGTGTCAAATATATTAGATTTCTTATATCCGTAGTTTGCGTAGTAGGTGTCATAAAACATGATATAAACGAAAACTTCAAACATCAAACATGCCATTTTAGCGCACTCATTTTTTTTTTCAGATATGTTTTTTGTTAAATCTTTTTTTGATTACGTTCCGAACCTACACATGTTAAAAAGTACCATAAAACATTAAAAAAAAAAAATCTGAACTTGCGTGCATGATGTTATCTCCCCCCAGCGTTGGCTCCTTTTCAATTATCGCGCATGCCCACAAACGTCGAACTTCCAACCTGGTCAAACCCAAACCTCGGTAGGTTCGCGACGAGGAGTATAGACGCTTCTTTCAAAAAGAAAACAGCGCGATCAGCCAGCACTTCGTGCCGGGTTGCTGCGCTGTGATTAGTTATTGCTGTGATTAGTTATTGTTAGTGAGTAGTTGGAAATAAAGGCCTTTTGGTGGGCAGTGCGGGTGTGGCGATGCGATTCGAAAATGGCCCGAGCTTGAATACGGAAGCTCGGGCGTTATCATTTTGCTTTGTGACGGACTGCTTGGAGGACGCGCTCCCTGCGATTTCAGATAATTGGCAAGAATGCTTTCCAAGCTGTCCGAAGAGTGGACTAAGGACTCACTGAGGTTGGCGTTGTTGGCGTGCTGCTGGTCCACCTGGCCCCTGAGCTGCCTGAGCCTGCGCAGCTTGAGTTCTTGCATCTGGACGCGGTCACGCAGGGCGCGTAGCCTCTGCTCGGGCTCATGGCCTTGCTGTTGTCCCTGCTGGAGCTGCCGCTGGTGCTGCTGCTTGAGGAACTTGAGCCGCTGCTCCTTGGCCACGAGCAGCTGCTGCTGGGCCTCGATCTGCTGCTGCTGGCGGGCAGCCACGTCGCGCAGCTCGGCCACGCTCAGCTGGCCGCCCTCGGGCAGCTGCGACAGAGACACGCAATGCTGGAGACCACGCTCAGGCATATGCCGCCACAGGCTAGTCGTATCTTACTGGAGTAGATCTTAGTTAGTGCCGCGGGTCATATCACGTGAAGGTAGAAGAGCGCTGGACGCTAGCAAGTTTTCCAACGCCAAGGTACAAAACCTTTCTTCCTCAGTGAGACAGAGCATACTTTCGAGTACGCCCCAAGCCCATGGAAGTTTGCAAGCGACCACGCTTCAAAAGCTAGTATGGCCACCGTGGGCATGCCTTCGCCAGCCTTGACTATCAGACGATCTACAGAACGTTCCAAAACGATTCACGTTTTTCTTTTTTTTTTTTCATCGCAAAAAGTGAATTGTACGCATCGCTGAACGCTCATTCTCCGCCCGAATGTATACAGTGTATGCTAGCGGTCTGAAACAGATACCAATGTTTCAGAACTAACCGTTGTCTTACTGAAAAGTTAATAGTAATTTTCCGGAAATCTTAATGGGAAAACTGCGGCCGATGGAGTTCAATACATGAATTTGAATGGCGAGTTACCAAAAACAGGGCTCATTTTCCCATCAAATTTTCAGAAAATCCCTCATAAATTAAAATAATTGGTAACGGTTGGTTCTGAAAGTTTGGCATGTGGTTCGTATCGCTAAGCGCTACATTTGGGTGAAGAATGAGAGTTTGCGGTGATGCCAAGTTTAGTATTGCGATGCAAATAACGCTGGAATTTTCGAGGGGACAGCCCGCGTGTACGTCAGCAGCAAGACAGCGGCGCCCACCGATCAACTTACAAACGTCTATGCACGTCCGAAAGTACGGCCTCTGGGCGCTGCCACCTTGCTGCGCCTAGATCGGTCCAGTCTTAGCTGCGCGTCCACTGTTGCCAGTCTGGTACCTCAGCATAGCGTCCGGCGCCCCAGCGGGGTCTAGCGCCCCCAATCCCTTTCAGCGCTCCTTACGTTTCACGGAACTACTCGCCACATTCGACTGGCTTGGGGTCCTCTGCGCTCCATCCTGAGGGCCTTCGAAGTGTGGCGGCTTGCAGGCGTGCGCAATGCGAATTCCGATGAGAATCGGATAACCTTAAGGCACGGAGGAACCTACTGGGGCAGCTTTGCACTCTGGCTGCTTTCTTCGCCTTAGCTCCCTCCGTGTCCAAGCAAAAACGTCGGAGCACTAGGAGCGCTGTTTACCACCGACAGGGGCAGAGTTTAACAGGTGACAAAGCCTGTTAAACTAAAAAAAAATAAAAAAATATTTACTAAGAAACTTTTCACTGTGATTTTAACTCAAGTCTGGGGCAGAAGAAGGAAATTTTTAACGCGATAGCGTTTAGGTGCTCGTGTCGAAGAAAACCCGGCATCGGCGTTGGCTCCGGCGTCCATGGGACCAAAAAATCCCATAATGTAACGCGCGCAGCCATGTGCGTCACACGTGGCTGCGCGCGTTGCATTACGGGAATTACCCGCTAAATTTGGCAAAATATTTGTCCGCCAAAGTTAGCAAAAAAGTTTTCCCGCCAAATATAGCGGCGAATTTTCCCGCCAAATATAGCGGCGAATTTTCCCGCAAGATTTAGCGAAAACTTTTTGTGGAAAATTTAGCGGGTCGACAGGCTCATGACGTCACAGCCACGTACGACGTCACGTGACACGTGACGCTACGGACTAGATACGGACTCGACCACACACACACGCTTGCACGGCCTGCCAACGAGCACGCCTTTATATGAGAAGGCTTTCCGAACGGGGCCCAATAACGCTATCGCGTTCCACTCCCAAAGGCAAAGCTTAAAATGTCTCCAAGATTTTTTTTTTCTTTTAGTGTAAGAGAAAGTAACAAGGACAGAGAGCATCTAGAGACACCGTCTGTCCCTGTTACTTTCTCTTCCACTGTAAAAAAAAAAAATCCTTCTGCCCCAGTCTGGGGTAATATCATCATGATAAACTTCCACCAGCTCGCTCGCGCACTGACCGTAATTTTACTAAAAAATGTTACCTTAAAAAAAAAAAAAAGTTCGTATACGCCACAGCAGCGGGGGCCCTCTAAATACATTTGAGCTTCCGACCTATTTCTGTTGCAGCAGCCACGAAAAATTAGCGCATCATAATTTCATTCGATCGGACAAAAACAACTCAACGGCTGGTGCCGGCACAGTGTGTTGGAAACGCGCGACCAGTGACATCGCCGGTAACATTTTTTCATCAGTTGGCAAAAACCGTCAAAGGTTTTTTTTTGTTTTTTTTTTTATGCCGGTTAAACAACGTGTATTGCTCAGTAAGCAGTCGTTATTAGGGGCTTTTAGCACACCGTTCCCGTGTTCCGCGTACCGGACTACGGCAGCCTTGGCAGCATGCTTTTGAACGCGCGCCCGGGTGATACCGAGACCGCGGGCTTCAAAGCATGCTTCAAAGGCTCCGGGGGTGCGGTACGCGGAACACGGTAACGGTTTGCTAAAGGTTCCTATCCTTTCGAGAAAGCGTTTTTATTGAGGGAGAAAGATGGAAAATAGAGAAAAATTTATCTAAAGTCTGCGAAAACAAAGGGGAAAAAAAAAAGAAACTCTTGCCTCCTGCAGCGGCGGAACCAGCCAAACAAGCCGCCACACAAGAGCGGCTATCGCAGTGAGCAGATTGAGCGCTGCCCATCGCGCCCCATCGGAAATCGGTGCGACGGGCTAACCGGAACGTGTGCGCGACGCTTATTTCTGCGATGCGAATCTGCCGCGTGTCGTGTGATGTATACTCGCCGTTCAGTCTGCTGCCTCCGTGTTGGTGCGGTGGTGTGCACAACGTCCGTGCGCTCGGTTAGGGGGTCCATATCACATGAGCGAATGACATTTTAGCGAACAGCGACATTTGAGCGAATGGACGTTTTAGCGAATAACGGGGGCGCGCGTTAACCCATCCGCCGCGCTGCGCTTTACGCCGCTTCGCCGGCCGACAGTCTGCGGCGGCTCATTACAAAAAATGTGAACCCATTTGGCCCGAGTTTGGCCAGTGGGTGTGGCGACGAAGGCGCCGGAGAGGAGAAAAGTAAATGAAAGGGAGGAGAGCGCCGAAGGAGCGAGAGAGAAAGAAGGGAGCAGTGAGGAGACGACCGCCATTTTTGAGCAACGCTGTCGGAGACTGGTCGGAGAAGAGCACTGCTGAGGCTACTCGTCGTCTGCTACGGGCCGACTTCTTTTTCGCCTGAATAAAAGTTTGTGGCTATACGCCGAAAAATCTAAAGTGTCATTCGGTCAAACGTGGGCGTTCGCTAAAACGTCATTCGATCAAGTGAGTGCCTCCCCAGCCAAAGCTTGAAGCTCGATGACAAACCAGAGTTTCGTCGCCTTGGTTATGACTTTCGTATGATCGCGCTAGTCGCATCTCGCCGGCAGTCGTTCCCGCTCGAAACAACAAATGTCAAATGAGGTATGCAATAAAAACAAAGTTGAAGCCCGGAATGTCTATTCCGAGTTCGCGACAATTTCGAACGCGTCAACGGTGTGGTTTAGGGATCATCCTCTCCCTTCGATGTTGTCCGTAAGTGAACGTGGACGGCTGCTGCGAAACGGTGGTGCGTCAAATCTTCCCAAGCCTGCCGGCGGATGCTTAAACAGAGGCGACATTGTGGTATATATATATATATATATATATATATATATATATATATATATATATATATATATATATATATAGAAGAAAAAACCCTTAGTGAAAACAGCAACAACGGACGATTTAATCTTCGACGTGTCGGCCGGAATCCGGCCTTCGTCAGTCCGGCCTTCGTCTTCCTGACGAAGGCCGGACTCCGGCCGAAACGTCGAAGATTAAATCGTCCGTTGTTGCTGTTTTCACTAAGGGTTTTTTCTTCTTAGTTTTATACCCACGCCTTCGGCCTCCCGCCACCATGCCCGTTGTGTGTGTGTATATGTATATATATATATATATATATATATATATACACATATATATATACACACATATATATATATATATATATACACACATATATATATATATTTTTTTTCTTTTTTTATCCGCGAATTTTTGTGAGATTTCGCAGAAAATAAATGCGTATTTGCACTTGTTATACACCACAATTGCTTCTTTTTTTCGCGAATCTGTCACGCTGCAGTTTCCTGGCCCGAGTCGCTGCTTTAATCCCACCGCGCTGAGTTCTCTGACGAGGCGCGGCGAAGTGGACGCGACCCCCTTGTTCCCCTCCTCCGGGGATTGTCATCCTTATTCTTGTCCAGGTCGCTGCACGTTCGCATTAATTGCATTAACATCGGATTTCTACGTCGGCGCCTGTTGGGTTTGCCGACGTCGGAGCATAAACAGCCCAGGTCCATTGGTAACGGCGATCGCGTCGTTCGGAGCCTCAACTTACGACGATGCAAGGGACTTTAGCGACGAGACCGACGAGGCCTCCGTCCTGGGCGCCATGAGCCTAATTGTCCAGCCGCTTAGCTCGAACCCTCAAATAATCACATTCTTCCAACTATGTCACGGAGCAAATATTTTTGCTATTTTTTATTCTAAATTTTAAATTCATGCCTCCCAGAAATATTTGAATCCCCCCCCCCCCCCCCCCAAAAAAAAAAAAAAAAAAAACACGTTTCCTTCATGTTTTTACGTTCGATGAGGTCCGTTTCATAGCAAATTTCAAACCGGTTCGAAAGTCATTAGAAGGCCCCTTTTTCACGCAGTAAAAAAGCTTGAATCTCTCATTTTAGGCAGCCAGAAAAACAAAATAAAAACGGTTCCTTGAAATACTGCCGTTGAAGATATAACATGCAGCGCGGAATCCCCCTTTTAGTGCTGGCTACACTCTAGTCTGGGCAGGGTGGAAGCCGAGGCCCCCGATATTCATCTGGGAAAGCAGCGACATCCCGTCGGCGAAATGGCCTCCACCGCGCACGGCCAACGCGGGCAGCGCATAACGTATGCGAGAGGCAGATTTTATCGGTCCGGACGCGCCGAGAACGCCGAGCGATCGCAGGTAGTCGTGTCACGAGCAACGGTCTTCATATTTCGCTCGTCCGCCGGCACGCTGCGGGCCTCCGTTTGCACCTGAGTTGGCAGTGCGCTGGGAGCTATGTGACCCGTCGGATCTCCACCTAATAACCCAGCTCTCTGCGCCTGGCTATGGGCGGGAGTCTGATCACGTGATCAAAGGCCGACGCGCGATCGGCCCGGCGAGCAGGCCGCTTCCACTGCACTGGCGGGGGGTGACCGGACTGTGGCTCATTCTACGCCGGGGACCCGCAGGGACGATAACCCCCGTCCTGCGCGCTGCGGACGTTTCCTGCAGGACGTCGTCTTTTAACGACTGCGTTCCCGGGATCCGCAAACTCTTACCACGCTCGGAAATCCGAGCGTCAAAAACAAGATAACCGAAGAAAAAGCGAATGCGATATAAAAACGCCGACGAGTAATATGCGTTAAAAGAAAGAAAGAAAAAAGGACCGTTCGCTACGAGGGCAAAAGGAACGGCACCCTCGTATACCTGCTTTCCCCCGCTGACTTCCGGCGCCGAACAAGCAGCAAAACAAGCTCCCCATGTTCGTATTATTGTCATGCCAGGCTCAACCACCAGTCGGTAAACAAAACAGTGTAAAACGTGTTTTTTTTTTCTTTTTGTCTGTCACATTGATTTGTTTGACCGGAAAACTGGGTTATTTGAACAGCATTCGCTAGGACTTACAAAAGGAAGGAATACGTATAGGTTAGTGCGTTGCACGTATATTATGAGACGCTTGCCTCTCTAACTGCGACCGAGACATTGGCTGGAGCATATCCACCAGCCAGGTCTCGCATATCTTTAGATCTGTTGATGAGTACTCCTTCGTGATTCACCTGACAAAGGAGACACGAAACTAATCAACATGTGTACTCCATTCGTAAAACAAGCCAAAGGCCTAAAGTTGACGCATGAACTGACCGTAATCTGCAATTCTTAGACCTGAAACTTGGCTTGAACAACAACAAGCCCTCTTGAAATCCTGTGAGTTTCATGAAGCTCTTAAAGTTTCATGAATTCATTGAAGCATTCATGAAGCATTCGGAATATTGTGTCTGCCGTTGCTGGCTCCAGACGCTGCGTTCGTGTGTTCCTGCGTGCACGAAGAAGAGGCTTCGTTGCCACGGGGACGGTGACTATAGAAGACGGACTTTATCGTGCAGAAAGAGACGGCGGCTTGGCGAGATCACGTGCATGGGTACTTCGACCGTGAACAAAAAAAGTTTTAAGTAAGGACTTAAAGGGCAACAAAACCACATTTTGCGGTAGGCTACTTATGGCCGTAACTCAATCTAAGGATCCTAAAAATACCAAATATTAGATTCATGCGCAGCCGATTTCTGTATTAAAATCGGTGTCAGAGATCGGTTACCTCGGAACCATCGCACACACCAGAGGGCGCCATCGGACGAGAACTTTGTGCGATAGTCTGAGGTAATCGATCTTTGATACCTCCTTTACTAGAGAAATCGGCAACGCACCAATGTAATGTTTGGTTCTTAGGGTGCTTAGAGCCCATAGATTGAATTATGATCATGCACAGACAATCGCACAAAGTGGATTAGTGCCTCTTTAACGCGGATGACTGATTTTATCTAGTGCCTAATACGTTGACGAGCCTTAAACGAAAATTACGTTTTTAGCTCGCAATTTTGACGAGGTTTGTTGTACCAACATTGGGCTAAATTACCGATGTGGCAAAGATTATTATATTTATTACAAAATTTGCAGACTAATTATCGCGGTAAATTGTATTAAACGTCACCCTCGTTCCGCGTCCGAAATTTAGCGGTTTTTTCGGGATTCCTACTGCGTTTGTTTTTGTTTTAGCTGGTAAAACTGTTGTTTTTCGTCTTCACAAACTGTAAAAGAGCGCCACTGTCGCGTTGGCGCAAAAGGCATAGCGCAGCAAAAACACCGGTGACAGGAAGCGCGACAGCCGCGCATCTACGCAGCCGTCAGCTGTTTCTGACGCGCCTCGGAAAACAAGGGGCGCCTTGTCTTTCTCTCACATAACAGCAAACAGACACGATCTTTTTTTATTTATTATAAACGTATATATACATATACGTATATATATATATATATATATATATATATATATATATATATATATATATATATATATATATATATATATATATATATATATATATATATATATATATATACTCAAGTTGAGTTTACGTTTCTTTCCTCGGGACAGGCTCGGAGGGCTGGGTGGAAGAGAGGAGAGCGATCCTAGCAAGGACCAACGGCCAGGTTTTTTTGGCTACAAGGAGAGAAGCAGACGCAGCCTGGATAGAGCAACAGAGGGAGTCGCGTTCCTTATCGTCCTGGGGTCCGGAGAGGGCGACGTGCGTGCCGGTCGACATCAACGGGATCCCCGGTCCGGCCGAAAACCCTCCGGGAAAGGCGTCGCCCGGGGATGGGACACGATAGCGCTATCTCGGGCGAGGCAGTCGGGGCCCTCCGGACAGAAATACCGCTGACCCTTGGAAACAAGCAGGCCGACGCAACAATGTATCCTCGTGTCGAGTCGCTCTTATGATGATGAGGCTTTCGGGAACCCAGTCGCGTCCAACAGTCTCCACACGAGAGACGCGCACAAACTCGGACAATGCAGACAGATGAGGATCGTGTTCTCGGAGAGTATGGCAAAAACAGGATGAGCACGATTATCGCTATGATCCAACTGCCCCAAGAATGAGATGTTCAAGGGCCCCTAAACCCGTCAAACACACAGCTGGGGCCGAAGTTGGCAGAGCGCACCGATTGGCCTATCACGAAGATGAATTTGCGCTTTTTTCGCCGACGTCCAATCAAAGCACTCCGCGAACTTTCGGCTCCCACTTTGTGTTTGACGAGCTCAGGACCCCTGAAGTGGAAATCAATCGGCAATCCGCCAATGTTTTGCGGGCAAATTAGAAGCAGGCCGAAAGGGCCGTGTCGATGTTATCGGTCGGAGTCCACATGGCGATAAGAAGCCGGTAGAGGCGGCCCTTCTTATCACATCTCGGATCACTCAGTATAGCAACCCCGGGCACTTTACTCGTAATGAATTAATTAAATCTTTAGGAAAAATGCGAACCTGACAAAGCCGACGTTTCGCGGCACTAGACTTGGTTCCTCGGAAAGGCGAGCGGTCATATCTTATCAACGCAAAAAGGTGTAAGATCCGCAGAAGCCAAACTTTGCCCGAAAAAAATTCTTTAGTTAGTTCGCGCCCACGCATGGTGCCGCACGTGTTCCATTCAAAGCACACCTTGACGAATGCACGCTTTATTAGTTCGCAAAGAAGCAACTGTGTCACCATGAACATACTCTGTTATTCACAATATTCGTCTCGTCATAATGAACAAAAAACAAAACAAATCCTTGTCCGCTCCCCGTAGATAGTCCGCCTTTTAAACACACGTAGTCCTCCGAGTACGGCAATATTTTGATGGAGGTAATTTGATGCCAGTTGCTCGGCGCACGCTGAATTCTCTCATCGGCGTTTGGGGAGGTTGGTGAAAAACAGGTGCCGAACAGGGACCGCGTACTGCATGGGCATACGAAGCGGCGGCCGTTATGCATCACTCTAAGAAAAAAAGGGTGTAGTCGGGTGCATCGGGCGCACATGCACCCTTTTCCTAAAAGATGCACCCTGCGTTTCCCAGCCAGTGTACTTGTACACCGACAATGAGCATCCTCCTCTCCCTTAAAAACCTCTAGGTGTATCAGTGCACCCCGACGCTAGCCGCGCGTCCCGATCAGCTTGGGCTTGGATTCCCCTTTGGTTGTCACTTGTTGGGTTTGGCAGTTTCTTAGGAAGTATGGAGCTATCCCATTCACTCGGTATTGACAGTAGAGTGGGCGCTATGCTTGTTTTAGGCCAATTGGGTCTCCGGGTAGTATCACGTGACTATAGTCTCCAAGCTAGAGATAAGGCAGAGCACGGCACCTGCCTGAAGGCCAAGGCCACGGATAGCATCCACTGCACTATTAACTGGAACACAACGAAAGGATTAACAAATTAATCCTTTCGTTGTGTTCATTGTTGGGTTGCCCCTGAAGATAAGCCTTTGCGAGGGCACCCCCTTTTGGCCTTGAAGGAGCTGCAATTTTCATTATCCTTTCTTTTTTCTTTCTCTCCATAAGCTGAAAGCACGGAAGAAGGTAAAGGTTTCATGGATGACTTAGTACCTTTTTTTTTTTTTTTATCTCGGTGCTTCCCGGCCTAGTTTCTTGTGCGCTGCGCCGCGACCAGCGGGGCTGCCGTAGATTTCGTCCGCGTCGATGTATTCGAGTGTGCCAAGATTTTGAGTGTTTGAAAAGTCCTACGAGTATATCGGCAACAAGCGAGTTCTTCAGAAAAGCCCAAGGAATTCTTCTGATGAGTTTAGTGTTCGGTTCGGCGACTTACTGCTTCTGCTACATTGTGTTGGATCTTCACGGACCCCTTTCCTTTCGTTTTTGTGTTGTTCTGCAGTGCCCGTGTCGACATATATTTCGAATTACATATTTCGTGTCCGGCGTTTTCATCGTAAGTGCTCTGCAACCTACTCCTTTGCAACAATTGACAGTTCCGTTCCGGATTATTTCTAGAATTAGGCAGTGCCTATTTTCTAGCAGCCGGGAGAATAATTTCCCCGAAATTCTATCGGCAGTCGCCTGCCATTAGCTGACTACAATGATGTGACAACCGCAGGTATAATACTGACTTTTTTTTATTCTCCTGGCGTTTTGTGAAAACACGTTTTTGCCGATACACGTTTTGTAGACACGTTTCATCGACACTACGTCGCCATTCACACTCTTACGACCAAGTAAGACCGAGAGAGACCAGACCGGCTTTTAAGCATTTTGCGACTTCTTAGGACCGGATGCGATGCTGCCGAGCTGGTCCTAAGAGATCGCAAGAGGCTTAAAAACCGGTCTGGTATTTCTCAGTCGTACTCGGTCGCAAGAGTGTGAACGGGCCTTAACGTTTCATCGTCACTCGCTACGCAAAATGCACGCTGTAGGGACATTTTGTCGCGCGTGTCTCTCTGAGGCGCGTGTTCACCGACCCAGCCGACCCGTTCGCGCCGCTTCGTGGCGACAGTCTGCGGCGGCTGATTACAAAAATGTTAGCCCGCCTGTCCCGCCCATACACGTCACTTCGCGGATACATTCTGGGGCGGCTCATTACAAGAAAAGAAAGGAGAGAAGCTAATATAGAAAAGCTAATCTGAGCTGTCGACAAAACGTCGTTCGATGAATTAATGGCGACTGCCGGTGGAATTTTGTGGAAATAATTTTACCGGCTGCTGGCAGAATGGACACTACCTAAGACTCACCCCCGGTTTTTGTTTGCTTAGTAATCATTTCAGTTGTGTAAAAGCTTCTTTGTACGTCTTCAGATATGACAGATTGCTTGGAAGTTTGTACTTGTTTACGAAATAGGCCGTCTAATAAACTTCTATGAGATTTGAAAACAATACCGTGTGTCCGTTTTCCTGCCCTTTTGCAATCACCGGGGCGCATACATTTTTTACTGTTTTCCTTGATGTCTTAAATAGGTTTATGAAGTTATGAAACGGGTGCATAAAGTGCTGCGACCATGCACCTTTGAATCGGGTGCATCTGTGTTCTCTCCGAATTCAGTGAGTGTAGAAAGAGGTGTAACAGTACACTACTGAACGGGGTGCTCCTGTGTTCCCTTTGAGAGCAGTAGGTGTAGAAAGGGGAGTAATGGTACACTATTGAGTGGGGTGCATCTGTGTTCCCTTTGAGTGAGGCGGGTGTATGAAGCGGTGCAATGGTACACCATCGCATGGGGTGCATCTGTGCTCCCTTTCATCTCATTGGGTGTAGAAAGAGGTGTAGCCGTACACCATTGAATGGGGTGCACCTGTGTTCCCTTCGAGTGAGATTTCTGTAGCAAAGGGTGTACATGTGCACCACAACAACGGGTGTACACGTACTCCCATATTTGGGGTGCACTTGTATTCCCCCAAAGGGTGTAGTATATGTGACAAGCACTTACACCCCCTATGGGTGTACCCCATGACACCCTTTTTTTTTAGAGTGTGCTGGCCATCGATGTAGGAACAGTATGAGCGGGAACGCCGGAGCAACTCCGACCTTCGCACAGCCCTCTATTGGGAGAGTTTGGCCAATCACTGGTTTGAATAGGCGAGCATCTCGTGGCCAAGCCCAGGCCGCGAAACAGCCCCTAGCGGTGGTCGTGAGCTCGAAAAATGCGACTCCACTAACTTAAGCCGTTTTAGCGTCGCTAGAGTAAAAAGGCGTAACTCTTCGTGAATGAAAACTTGGCGCATGTGAGGTTTTCGTCACGTCCATACTCAACGGTAGAATAAACGAACGTGCGCTCCAAACCAGAGCAAACTGCGTCTAGTTGCGATCATTGCTGCTGCGAGATTGAAGGCCTCTATTTTATCTGTTTTTTTCAGAGGGTTTTGAAACACTTTTGTTGTCCCGTATGGTAACATTTGCGGACAAAAATAATACAATCACTTCATCGCAATACGGATTTCGTAAAGGCCGGTCTACAGAGCTGGCCCTTCTGGAACAAAAGGAATGCATTTTGCGTAGCTTTGAGGATAAACAGATGACTCTTGGTATTTTCGTTGATTTTACGAAAGCCTTTGATTATTTAAACCATGACTTGATGATAAAAAAAAACTTGAAAGGTACGGATTTCGCGGACCAGCGTCAGCTATCATTTCATCATATCTTGCTCATCGTAAACAATATGTTCATATCAACGGGTACTACTCAGATATCCAACCTATCATATCTGGCGTTCCACAAGGCAGTATTTTAGGCCCTTTTTTGTTCAATTTATACATTAATGGCATCGTGAACGTAGATAAAAATACCAAGTATATCATCTATGCTGACGATACAAGTTTGTTTTTCACAGGTGTTTGCTGAGATGACTTAGCACATAAGGCGAATCAAACTCTGCAGAAGTTTAGTAGTTGGAGCCAAGCTAACGCTTTAAAGATCAACGTGAACAAGATTAAGGCTATTTTGTTTCAACCGAAAAATAAAAATGCAGCTATTACAAGAGATATCGTTTTAAATTCAAGAAAAATAGAAGTTTTGACCAGTTTTAAAACTCTTGGAGTTGTTTTCACGTAACATATGGCTTGGGATGAAAATGTAAACCATATCTTGATAAAACTGTCACATGTGATTGGCATAATGTATCGTCACCGCTCTATTTTTCAAAAAAATGCTAAATTGTTAATCTTTAACTCGTTATTTCTTTCACGTATACATTACTGTCACCTCGTCTGGGGAAATACTACAATGGCAAATTTGAACAAGATACTTATGCTACAAAAAAAATGCTGCGAATAATATGTAATGTTTCATACGATTACCCCAGTAAACCTCTGTTCACTCAGTTAAATTTAATGCATATTTACAATATCAATAAATATCGGTTATGTCTAAGTTATAGGTCTGAAATCAAAAATAATGCGATCAATCTTAGTGAACTAGCGTCCGTATCGCTGAAATTGACAACATATCCCACTCGTAGCCTAGACAACTGGAAAGTCCCCAGTTGCAGAACAACCTATGGTGAGCAAATGCTATCCAACGTGCTTCCGACCCTACTTAATTACCTTAATACTCATCATATTGATCCTTTAACATCAACAGTAACATATATCAGAGAATTTTTCTTTCTTGTATAGTGAATTGCATAGCAAGTGAATATTCCACTGAATGTCCTCATTTATATGTTACATTTATATTCGTTTCGAATGAATTTAGTGGATGAGTATAGTATTACATACTCGTGCTATATATCTTGAATCTTGATTGTCTTGAATATCTTGAACCCTTAAATTTGCACATAAACCGTTTGTTTAGCAGTGCTAATTTATCTGCTACATTGGAATGCTGTACATTGATTTACTGACCTGCGCTTTTTTTGTTTTGTTTAGAAGGTGATGCATTTCTTTTGTGACCTGCCGCTGTTGCCAATTGGGGAGGGGGCTCAGGACTCGTCAAGCTGCGCAAATGCAGCTTTTTTCCTCAGTCCCCTTCCATCATGTACTTGTGCTTGATGGAAATAAACATTATTATTATTTCACGCTTCCAATATTGTGACGTCGAGGTCTGCCGATTGGTCGACGCTGTGTCGCATTTTTAGTTTACGATCTAACCGCGGGGAGAATATTCGGCGCTGGCGGCGGCATTTGTTCCGCCCATTGACCAAACTCTCCCAATATACGGCTCTGGGCCTTCGTAGAGTTCCTGTGTAGGCTCCCCCTACGGGAGCCAGAGTTGCGCATTCATCTCCGTAGCGCCGTCTTTCCTGCACGGCATGTTGATCCCGCTCGTCACGTGACTGCAGGTCTATTTACACGATGCATCTTGTTGGCAAATCTTGTGTCGAGAAACCAGGTTTCGGGAAACAGATTCCCCGTCTGAACGCAACCGAAAAAGTGGCGCGCCTAAGAAAAAAGTGGCGCGTCTTCCTCGCTTCTGGAGCAATTTTTTGCTGAAACCTCACCGAGGCCTGTCAATCACCCGAAGGAAAAACGCAGACACTGTCAATGGCCGCTCGACTTCGCTATGACGTCTGACCTTCGAGGAGGAGCGAGCTTTTGGAGGAGTGATTTTTGGCCGATTCCGTATCTGAGCCAAAGCTGAAAGAAAACAAACAAACATGGCGAAAGACAAGCGGAGAAGCGGTGCTACGGACGATCAGTCTTGGTCCTACTCGGTTGCAGGTGTGTGAGCGGCGCCTTAGCAGTATGCGTTGGTGGCGCGGTGCAGATTCATCAACAGTCGCGACGAGTGCAGGCACCGCATATAAACATGATGGCTCGGGATAACTTTCTTTATTAGCGGTGAAAAAAAATGTCCGAAATGCTTCGATATCATCCGCCTATTCTTTGACGTTCGCGGTCTTTCCCGGGTTTGGCAGGACTAGTACACCCAGTGAGCCGAATCTGACGAAGTTGATTGCGTGGTATTTTTAAAACAGACTGTCTCTTCACACTGTGCGTACTTTATACAATTTTGACGCGAAACGCTTGGTATTCGTGGTGCAGATGACAAGGTTTGGCGAAATTCTCGCGAGTCAATACGTCACAGGTTTCGCGCGTCAAACTTCACGTGTAAACAGGCCGATTTCGCGAAATCTTGGTTTCGGGAAACTGTGGCGCGTTGAAAAGATGCATCGTGTGAATAAGCCTTGAATTCGGCGAATAGCGGCGCCGTAAGTTAGAGGCGTGCGGCGCGCTCAAAAGCAGAGGAACGTACGCCGGGGCGCGTGCAACGTCTACTTTCCTGAACGGCACTTGATGCGGCTCCTCACGCGAGCGCGCAACTCTGGCTGCCATAGGAAGCCTATACAGGAGCTCTAGGCATTCGATACGTACTGCGCTACCTGGAGGCTGATAAAACATCCTTGTGGAGAGGGTGCGCACGTCCAAGTCCTAGAAAAGAAAGCTGCTTCCCACTACAGAAGTGAGGCCAGACAGCGGCGTTCGGCTGCAACTCGTGTCAGTGAGAGCCGTGTCCAATCTGCGGCCTTCTTTAGTGACGCAGCAGAGCACATCTCTCGGAGGGCCCAAGTTCCCTTTTGTATACACGAACTCATCTCTGTTACGTCACAGTGCGGTGGTGGCGCGTCGGACGCACTTCCGGTCCGGGGCTGTGGGCGGAAGTGCCCATCTAAGACGTGTATTCCTGCGTTGTTTTGAAAGAAACCAGACAAAAACCTGCCTTCTGGTTAAAATGCTGCGACTGGGGCTGTACCAAAAGGGTCGAGAAAGGTTTGAAGGTCAGTTTTCATGCGCTCGGTTCGTCCGAGGACGTGGATATGTGCTGTGAAAAGGGAAAACCAGGCGCCATCGGACCACGATTGCTTGGACGGGAAGCATTTTGGGATGAATTCACTGATATTTCTGGCCATAAAATTTATTTATTTTTCTCCAAAAGGAACGCCGGAAAACCGTCAAGTTGTACGGACCACCTGCGGACTACGTTCAGTACGTCTTCAAGTTCAAACGGTCGCCTGACCGTTCAAACTGTCGTCTGCTCTTTCAAACGTTTCTGCTTGTCGTCTGCTCTTTTAGAAGACACCGGCCCGCAGACCAAACGTGGGCCCGGTACTTGCGATAAGAAGTAAGTGCAGGCCTCAAAAGACTTAAGTTTGAAGGTTGGTAAGCAGGCTCGACGTAAACAGTAGGTACAAGGAGATGTTGATCATTGTTACCAGTGGCCATCACCGACTTGTTATGCCTGATTCACTTGGTTAGATTCTGCTTGCGATTTTCAGTATCGGCGTCGACCATCTCAGCTACGGTTCACGCTTTTGCAGTCCGAGCGACGTCGCTACAGAAAATTGCGAGCGAAGTCTCATCATGTGAATCAGGCTTCAGCGTACATTCTGCGGCGTCCACGCGGAATGAATCGCCGCAAGTCAGATCATTCACGCGAAGTGTTGCGGTGTAACGAGCCTCGTTAATTTCGCTGACGCCGCTCAAGTAGTCAGACATCCTTAAGAGGACGTAGAATCAACAATTCCAACGCGAAAAAGAGCGCGGGGACTCACACCGAGGCCGACAAGATCGCATTTCAATGGTTTGTTTATGGGCGACGGCGAGCTTCTTGCCCACACCCCCATCGCGCATGCGCGGCGCCGGTGGCGTCCGCTAGGGGCGCTCCGGTTTGTTTGTAAACATGAGTTGGTGTATAAGAGGGGCGTAACGACCGAGCGGAGCGGAAGAGCACGGCGGGAACCGCGGCTTCACGAAACCAAAGCGTCCAGACGAGCTGCAAGGACACGCATTGAAAAGGCCTGCGCATGACGTCACTGTTAGTGAGGACCCGACCCCTTACAAACATTCATAACCGAAATTGAGCTTTAAATGTATTCCCTTAGAGTCAATTGAAACTCAACATAAACTCAACGTCTAGTAGGAATTCAATTGAGACTGATCATTAAGAACTCAATATCTATTCTTTCGAATTTACTCATTACGAATGCAAATGAATTTGCTCATTAGGAGCTTAATATCCAACCTTTTTGAGTTTACTCATTAAGTTTCCAAAATAATTTTATATTTAAAGCTCAATGTGTATGATTTTGAATTTAGTCACAAGGTAAATGGGATTTATCATTAAAATATCAATATCCATTAATTTGAGCTGACTCAGTAGACGCGCACTTAAGTTCACTTACTCGAAAAACATTTATTTGTCTCCTCATTGGATATTCAAATAAGTTTTTATAGCTGAGAAGTAGACATCAGCTGACTTGCAGCCTTTGCAGTTGAAAAATCCCATTAAGAGCGTAGATAAAAAACAAAACAAAACACGAGCGCAATTATGTAACTTGGAATATTTTTTTCCCCAGATCCATATGTGCAAGAAATGTAATTACGTCATTTTAATGTCAGTACGCCAGTAAAACCGAATTATGCCATTTTAATGGCAATATGTAATTGAGATGACCCACTTTACGAGCGGTAAAGAGGCGCTAAACAGAAAAAGTGTGCGTACAATCGAAGTTGTTTCTCCTCTTATTATTGCGCCGAATTTATCCGGAGATGAAATTTTCTGGCTTTCCCCCCCATTTTAAAAGGTTTTGAGCATGCAGATAAGAGCTTTGGAGGCTAGAACGAACTTACCTTTGCATCCATACCTTGCAGCAGAGTCAATAAACTGAATGTTATTCATTGCAAACCGCACTCATTACTTGGCTTTACTTTCTTTTGATTATCTACATGCACAGGTAGGTACCGATCCAGTTTTCGTGCGTAGTTCTTGACGTCTTTCTTGATTTCCGAGATGCTCTTCATTGCTTTACACGTGCGACCCCCCCCCCCCCCCCCCCCCCCCCCCGTAAGAAAGCGCCAATACTGTGTTCGCGGTAACAGTGTCGGACAGTGGACATGAATATCTGTGCGTAGCCACATAGCACCGTTTTTAATGCCAAAAATTAAAAATAAAAACGACATAACTGATAAATATTTTCGTCTACGTGACTGAGAAGTGTGCCGAGCTATCTAGTACGCGTACGATTTATTCGTGAAATTTATCTTATAATCGAGAGCAGGGCGAAAATGCACTTCCGGTAATGCAAAGAAACGCATTACCGGAAGTCAGTTTCCAAGTGGTTGCCGTCTGCTTGAATGTCAAACCAGGGCCAGTTGGACCTCTAGCGTGCATTATAATAACACTGTGCTCACTGACAAGGGGACAACAGCAGGGAGGGGCTGCACTTGTCTTGGTTTCAAAAACGCTTCACCGACTAGTGCGCATGAAGGGCGCGGTTATAATTCACGCTAGAAATATGGAGCGCGTGCTAAAAGCCGGGCGTTCGAAAGACACTCCGTGCCGTTCTCACTCTGTCAGTCACTACAGTGACATCACTGAACCTATTATACTAGTCACTTCCAAAAGAAGCAATACGTAATACAAACTTTTTAAAGCGAGCGACTACCGTGGGACTCGTCCCGTCCTGAGTGGCGCTATGCAGAGAAGCGATAACGTACTCGCTAGGAATTGCTGCTGTAGATTAAGCGACTGCACCGAATGATTATTGCTCGTACAGCCCCAGTGTTTGTTTTGTTTTTTAAGAAGGGTTAGGCTACACTGACGTTGAAACACTGTTTACCATTATCAGACTTCCAAGGAGGGGATAGCATACTGGGAACCTTGGTCACCGGCCAAATGAAGATCTTTCACGCGTAGGATATATGTCATCCCCCCTCCTTTCCCTCCAAACTCATGATGACCATCTGGCCTCTGGCTGGGACATACACGCCTTTCCTCTTTCACAAGCCTTCTCTATCTATCTCTCTCTCAAGGGAAAAGTGATTGAAATGCTGCGAGTGCTTTATGTTGTTTGTGTTCATTTCTTTCGCGTAGTTTGTTTCTTCCATATACTATGCATTAAGAAATTATGAGACAAAATTCCCAACAAGTTGCGAGAATTGCCTTTACAGCGAAGCTGTCTAAAGCGCCATACGCACATTCGCGTTTGAACGCGTTTGAGTGCGTTGCGGAGTCCTTGCGGCAGGCGCGGTCGCTTGCGGACCGACGCGCGCCTTCCCGCAACGCTCGGTAGCGCGACGCAAGCGAGTAGAGACTCGTTCAACTCTCCGAAGCGTTGCGGTGCGTTCGGGCGCGTTCGACCAATCAGAAGCCGAAAGTGGAGAGGGGGTGACGTGTTCGCTCCGGCCGACTCGGCGAGACGTATCCGGTTCGCCGGTCGCAGTGCTTGCTTTTTCGTTTTGGGGAGCGGTGGGGACTGTATTTTCCAAGGCTGCTATGGTTCAAGCTTGACAAAACGTCGGGGAAGCCGGCGAGATTGTCCCAAGATCGAACGCTTCGACGCTGTCGCCGTGCGCCGCCATGTTGCCTTGGATTTCGCTTACTACTGGTGAGCCACTAGCGACGATAGCGCGTTCTTATTGGCTCTTGACTGCGGTTGACTGTGTGTCAACGCAACTGTGCGTACAAGTTTGGCGCAAGCGGTCTTCGCAACGCAACGCGTCCGCTTGCCGCTACAAAACGCACCGCGCTCAAACGCGAATGTGCGTATGGGCCTTAAGGCTGGGTTCTGGCGGATCGTTTCCGGCGACAAACCGAGCGAAGACCAACATTTTCAAACGAAACGATGTATGCCCCACTTTATATTTCTCTCCACTGCCACCGCCTCTTTCCCCAGTCGTGTATACTCCTCTCCACGCGCGGCGTCTGCCTCCCCCCAGACATTGTGCAATGCCACGCGCTCTTCGGCGGCCACCTGTGCGGCACACCAGAGCCTGCACCATGATTGGCGTAGCCGCGCTGTAATAAAGCGTTTCTCCCTCCAGACATTGTGCGATGCCGCGCGCTCTTCGGCGGCCACCTGTGCGGCGCACTAGAGCCTGCGTCGTGATTGGCATGGCCGTGCTATAATAAAGCGTTTCTCCTCCAGACATTGTGCAATGCCGGGCGTTCTTCGGCGGCCACCAGTGTGAAGCCTGCACCGTGATTGGCGTAGCCGTTCTATAATAAAACGTTTCTCCCTCCAGACATCGTGCGATGCCGCGCGCTCTTCGGCGGCCACCTGTGCGGCGCACTAGAGTTTGCGCCGTGATTGGCATGGCCGTGCTATAATAAAAAGTTTCTCCCTCCAGACATTGTGCAATGCCGCGCGCTCTTCGGCGGCCACCTGTGCGGCGCACTAGAGCCTGCGCCGTGATTGGCATGGCCGTGTTATAATAAAGCGTTTCTCCCTCCAGACATTGTGCAATGCCGCGCGCTCTTCGGCGGCCACCTGTGCGGCGCACTAGATCCTGCGCCGTGATTGGCATGGACGTTCTATAATAAAACGTTTCTCCCTCCAAACATCGTGCGATGCCGCGCGCTCTTCGGCGGCCACCTGTGCGGCGCACTAGAGCCTGCGCCGTGATTCGCATGGCCGTGTTATAATAAAGCATTTATCTCTCCAGAAATTGTGCAATGCCGCGCGCTCTTCGGCGGCCACCAGTGTGGCGTACTAGAGCCTGCACCGTGATTGGCGCAGCTGTTCTACAATAAAACGTTTCTCCCTCCAGACATCGTGCGACGCCGCGCGCTCTTCGGCGGCCACCTGTGCGGCGCACTAGAGCCTGCGCCGTGATTGGCATGGCCGTGTTATAATAAAGCGTTTCTCCCTCCAGACATTGTGCAATGCCGCGCGCTCTTCGGCGGCCACCTGTGCGGCGCACTAGATCCTGCGCCGTGATTGGCATGGCCGTTCTATAATAAAACGTTTCTCCCTCCAAACATCGTGCGATGCCGCGCGCTCTTCGGCGGCCACCTGTGCGGCGCACTAGAGCCTGCGCCGTGATTGGCATGGCCGTGTTATAATAAAGCGTTTATCCCTTCAGAAATTGTGCAATGCCGCGCGCTCTTCGGCGGCCACCAGTGTGGCGTACTAGAGCCTGCACCGTGGTTGGCGCAGCTGTTCTACAATAAAACGTTTCTCCCTCCAGACATCGTGCGATGCCGCGCGCTCTTCGGCGGCCACCTGTGCGGCGCACTAGAGCCTGCGCCGTGATTGGCATGGCCGTGTTATAATAAAGCGTTTCTCCCTCCAGACATTGTGCAACGCCGCGCGCTCTTCGGCGGCCACCGGTGTGGCGTACTAGAGCCTGCACCGTGATTGGCGTAGCAGTTCTATAATAAAACGTTTCTCCCTCCAGTCATGGTAAGATGCCGCGCGCTCTTCGGCGGCCACCTGTGCGGCGCACCAGAGCCTGCGCGCCGTGATTGGCATGGCCGTGCTATAATAAAAAGTTTCTCCCTCCAGACATTGTGCAATGCCGCGCGCTCTTCGGCGGCCACCTGTGCGGCGCACTAGAGCCTGCGCCGTGATTGGCATGGCCGTGTTATAATAAAGCGTTTCTCCCTCCAGACATTGTGGAATGCCGCGCGCTCTTCGGCGGCCACCAGTGTGGCGTACTAGAGCCTGCACCGTGATTGGCGTAGCCGTTCTTTAATAGAACGTAATTGTTTCTCCCTCCAGACATCGTGCGATGCCGCGCGCTCTTCGGCGGCCACCTGTGCGGCGCACTAGAGCCTGCGCCGTGATTGGCATGGCCGTGCTATAATAAAATGTTTCTCCCTCCAAACATTGTGCGATGCCGCGCGCCCTTCGGCGGCCACCTGTGCGGCGCACTAGAGCCTGCGCCGTAACTGGCGTAGCCGCGCTAAAATAGAACGTAATTTTTTCTACCCACCAATCGTGCCTGTCATTTGTCTGTGAAGTAGAGATCGCACCACTGTCTTTATCAGTTGGACTTCAGACTTCACATTGACGCACCCGTGTTGTATGTTCCGAAGAGGAGCAGCGGGAGTACGACGAGCGTTGGCGTGCCCAGAAGTGAGAATGGGCACGCAGCCAACGTGAAAGCGCCGTTGCTGCTGCTCCCAGTCCGACAACACTTTCGCGTGCTGACCAAGCCCCCCCCCCCCATGAAGACCTCGCCCGCGTCGAGGGCCGACGCCAGCAACAGCGTCAATTCAACCGGCGCCGTCAAGCCAACCACCGACGATGATTGAGCAACAGCAGCCAAACGGAAGCGCGACGCATATCACCGCGGCGCCAAACCGTAACATAGAATCCCCAATATAGCTAAACCCCAGCATAGCAAATCCCACTAGAGCGCCAGCTTCGCTGGACTTCCCTCTTCCCCACGGGGTGGAAGGGCTCTCAAGTTTTAACTCAGTTGCAAAAATTATATTGAAACAGCCAATAAAATTTCTATCAAAATTCAACTGAAACGAAGCAACCGAATTTCTATTGAAATTAAATTGAAACGGAGTGGTCAATATTCTGCGAAGACTGAATGGGAACAGGTAAAAACACACACGAGGGTTTCGACTGAAACTCAACACGGAGTACCGAGCGAAATCTTTACAAGTTCTATTGAAACTCAGTTCAATTTTTTGTAAGGGACAAGCGGCAAACACGCTAAAACTGGACGAGAGACACCGAAAAGCGTCACAAGAGTCTATCTTGACGTATCTGCGCGCTAGCGAGCGTAGGCCTCGTATTCTAATGGGCAGACCTCCGTGCAGTGGGCTTTGGTATACACCGACGTCGAGCGTAGCCAACGGGGCGTAGCGCAGCGTGTACAGATGCTGATTGGTCGCTGGCACCGAGTTCCTGGTCGCCGGCCAATCAAAAGTCCACGTTCTGCGCTACGCTGCGCTCAACGTAAGAGTATAACAGAGCCTTTACTCCCCGTTGTGCAGAGGTCGGCATTTTAGGCCACCCTCACTCACCCTCACCCTCGATGCCACATTCGCTTCAGCCCCTTACTCACCCTCAAAGCTACACTCACCCTCATCCTCGCAGTCACACTCACCATCAGCCCCTCACTCGCCCTGACTGAACCTCACGGCCCCTCACGTGCTCATTACCCTCACGGCCCTCACTCACCCTCACACTCGTGAATTTTCGGGGTTGAGAAACTCACTCAGCCTCTCCTCACCTGTGAAGATGAGAGTGAGTGAGAATGGGTGTGGGCCCTCATGAGTGAGGTTTGCCGAGGTATGCCCTCTGTACGGCGCGGCGGCTCCCCCGCAACAGAGGGAGCGTCGCCAGTGCAGTGACTAACAAAGGCGCATAGATGAGGCAAATAAGGAGGAAACCCACACGCAATGCGCAGTGTGACGTCACCAGGCGCTGCGTCGATAAGCTACGGCAGGCAGGCTCGCCCGAGGCATTCGCGCCCATTCCGCAGCAAAGAATATGGCCGTCATTCGGCAGAACGACTCTCCGGCCCCTCGAGCCCCGCACCGCGAGAGTCCACGAGCTCCACACGGAAAACGGCCAACACTACACTCCCCGCTGAGCCAATCAGCGCGTCGGAGCGAGGCACGTGACGACCCGTCGCCCGAATGCGTTGTTCCGAGGAGAGCTGCCACGCTCTGTCGCTCTGGTTGGCGGAGGAGGCCGCTCTTCACCAGAGCGGGAGGTGTCGGTACCAGAGAGGCAAGAGGAATCGGGCGTGGGGACGGGGAAGCCGCCTCGTTTGTCGAGTGCACGACGCCGGACAAAGGGGTCGTCATTCCAAGGCTCCGCTTTTGCAAGGCGACGGTGTTGACGCTTCGTCGGACAAAACGCACGCCTGACTGATTGGGGGCGATCAGACGCTGGGCAGAGACGGCCGCGTCGGCAGCGGACGGGTGGGTCGAAAGGCGGCCACGCTGTGGCCACGCATGACGACAACGGCGACAATCATCGAGGTTTAGTAGATCGTTCCGATGACTCCGATATCCTCCGCCGACACCTTTGCGCCTGCATCGCATTCTTATGGATATCGCTAGGGGGGGTTAGTAGATCCTTTCGAGACAAGAATACAACTGCTGCGCAAAGGCATAAGCGGAGGCATTGGAGCAATCTGTTAAAAGAAAACTAGAGAGTAGATCGTTCCGATAACTCCGATAACGGTATACCCGATACCCTGCCGACGTTGCCCATGGAAATCGGTGGAGTTTGGCGGAAGTCGACAGAAACGGGTTTCTTTCGGACCTTCGAGTCGGATCCATTCGGTCGTTGTTTACACAGGGTTATGGCGGCTCGAATGCTCCTACCTCGCGTGTCCAGAGGCGGGACTGGAGCGAGGCAAATCGCAACTGCTCACATCGATCCTGAGCTGAAGAGCGAGAAGAGGAACCATCCGAAGAAAGAAGCAGACGCAATTGCAGGTTAGGCGTCTTCCCTTTGCCGCAACGAATTGCTATCCAATGCCTGCCGCCGGTCTTTTCTCGCGCAATAAAAGGAGAACAAACTAGGTAATGATCGTGCAAGCGATGGTTTGCTAATAATTAGAAGCGCAACAAGACGACGGACACAGAAAAAGACACAGCGCTACATCGCGTTTATTGGGAGCTCCATCGATGGCGATCGCTGCCTGCCCCGCGGGGGGTAATGAAACAGGAGCGAGAGCGTAATAAATGACCTAATTATTGCGAACTATGTTAATTGTCCCGCCCACGTGAAGGGACCAAAAAGACACCATCTTTTGTTTCTTGGGGGTCTGCGTAGTTTTCGCAAAATCAATTTTGCCGGAGTTTGGTGAAACACTGTGTATACGTTCCACTAATGTTTGTCGACGCTCCACTAATGCCACAGCTCGTTTAAAGGTACTCCAGCGATTTTTTTATACCTACCCAAACTAATTATATTTTGGGAATCACCGGCCTTCGCCCTTCCCGGTATGCTATTTGGTATCTCGAAATTCGGAAGTTTTCCGAAACCGGCGAGTGACAATAGTGCCGTAACCAACATTCAAATTTTCAGTGCAGTGACGTGAGTGGAAGGCAGGCTCGCGAGTCGAGCGGGCAGTCTATAGAAATGGGCTATGACGAGCACCTGTTTCGAGCTGCTACGCGGGTGCTAAAGCGATCTTCCAGATCATTCCTTTGACACCATGAAACTGCTTCTGATTAGTTGGGAACAAAGTCTACAGTCCAAAGAGAGCACCCCTGCCTTCCCCAGACGTCACTTTTCCGTTCTTGCCAGTAGAGACTTTCACTCTGAAAAACACGGTGAGGACCAAAACTGTAAATTCAATATCTTCACGAAAAATATATATATTCTGGGCCCATAATTGGTTTACTATCTGAGCAATGTTTGTTAGTGTGTTTATAATAAGTTACAGGTCAAGAAGGTAGCGGCAAATGCCCCTCAAAGGGATTCATATATCCCTCCGCCCATCGTTTACGTGACGTCGCGGCCAGCCCGGGAGGAGAGTCTTGCCTTCCTGTAAATATTTGCCCTATCTTTCGACTTTGACTTAGCGTTGTGGAAGCCACGAGAGGGAGATTAGAGTTTTCCCCCTCCGATGGAAACGAATACGACTTTCGGGGGTGAAGTTCCCCCTCCGATGAATGCAAATGCTGCTTTCAGGCGCTCGGTTCCATCTCCGATGAATACAAAGGCCGCTTTCTTAAAAAGTGTGGGGTCGGAGACAAGTTGGAATCACTCTGTAGCCAATGTCTATCTATTGAAGCGGAACAACGGGCGTTTCCAGTGAACTATTCTTTCGACTGCGGAGGGATTTCAAACGAGCGCATCACGCTTGTGGACCTTCTGGACTTGTAACCGACTATAGAAAATTTTTAAGGCAAATCGGGGACTGCGAAGAAAACGCTGGAGTACGATTTTAGAGCGAGAGCAATCCTGCCCAATGTGATTGCACGGCCAATTTGGTTGCAGGAACCGGAGCCCCATCCCAGAGGGAGTCACGTACAGCTCTGGGCATGCACGTGACATCGGGTGGAGGAGGAGAGCCCATTAACCTCCCGGGAGAGGTGCACGTAAGCAGTGCGATAACGAGCAGCTCGAATGGACCGCGCGTGCGCGGAAGGCTCGGCGCGTCCGAGCGGGCCACTCTATCCTTCGCCACCTGATCACGCCTCCGACCGCAGGGCGAGCGCCTAGCTCGCACCGCCCCGTCAGCTTTAGGGACGGATTTAAGGGAAGGAAATACACATAAGCTATTTTATGAAGAAATGTTTGCAACATTGAGTGATGTGGTGAACAAAATAGACGAGGGCATCGGCCGTGACGTCTGATCTCTCCCCAAGCTGACCTCGGGTTCTCACTTCGGGGTGACCAAAGTGCTGAGTGATACGGGAAGGGTTTGGCCAACGGACGTGGCATGACGTGTCAGCGACGTCAACTATGTCGCTGACACGTCACGCGAAAGCCAAGGGAAGGAGACGAGGAGGAAAGCCGTGCTGTTTGCCTGCTTGATGTTCACAGAAAACGTATGCGCGCGCCGAAACTTTCACGCCTGTAAAAGGCCTGACCACACTAGCGGCAACGGCGCCTCCGGTCGGCGCCGCTGGGTGGCATCGCTGTCCGGCGTTCGAACGCGAAAAGGCCACATACGTCACATTGGCCTCCGTTTTGCGGGCGTTTTAGTCACGTGAAAACACTGGCTCTCGCGTTCTCGAGATCGCGCTCGCGCCGACCCGCCGGATTTCCCGCTCTTTCGTCGTCTGCTCCTTCATCCCGTTTCGGCTCTCATCGTTTCCAGACAATTGCCGGTGTAGAAAAAAAATTCAGTGGAAAAGCACCCCCCCCCCCCCCCCAACCCGGAGAACTTCTCAGTCTGCCCCTGCCCTGCCCTGCCCTGCCCTGCCCTGCCCCTGTCGCTGCCCCTGCCTGCCTGCCCTGCCTGCCTGCCCTGCCTGCCTGCCCTGCCTGCCTGCCCTACCTGCCTGCCCTGCCCCCTGCCGCCGCCCCCCCCCCCCCCCCCGGGAAAATGGAAAGTCTACGCCGCTACCCACCACAGCTTCGAACGCAACGATGTGTGCCCGTGCTTCGTCGGGTGTGACCCATTATACGTGACAACTGGAGACGTTTTCTTTCTTTCTTCGCTGAGCCGCCAACGCGGTTTCGACTGGACGTTACGAGAACAGATATGCGGGGTGCCGCACGGTGAAATAATGACCCGATCGTAAGGGCTGACCAAGTGCCCAAGGAGCACGCAGGTACGTCGCGCTGCAGCTCCAGCCCAAAGCGCAACATTCAGATCAGCGAGATCTGAATGCACCAAGTCCGGGACTGCGGCGCGGGTTTTCGCTCGACGTGCTGCTCAGTCGAGCTGTGCCGCGTTCGCTACACACTTGGCCCCAAATGCTGGAATGCCCCATTCACGCCTCTGTAATAAAAATAGAACCTTTATTTTTTTCAAAAAAAGAAAAAAAAATGTTGAAAACTTTTTGTGGACGTCTGAAAAACCAACTTAAATATTTAAGGCCTTCGGGACGTTTGAAACCTCAACGTAAATATTTAAGCGTTTCGAAAAAAGTATTTCCTGGCCGAATGGACAAAGCCTCTCCGAAAGTACCGGACGGGATAAAGCCCGGCGGACGCTGAAGGAAGCCGCGCCGCATTGAACGGAGGCGGCACAAATTTATCGAGCGCGAGGATGGCCTAATCCGGACGGCGAGATCCGGCCCTTTTGTTGATTTTGCGGCGACCCAGGCAACGAGATCTCCGGGGAGGCGCTGTCTGCTTTCGCGAGACAACAGGACGCCGCTGGGCGACCAGCTGCGGGACTCAAAAAGCGTTCCCATGGCGCCGGAAAGAAGCAGCAAAGAGAGGCCCGAGCATTCGGGCAGTTTCCCGCGTCCCCGAAGCCCGCCGTTATCTGGAGCGCGAACAAGAGGACGATGCAATTACCACTGCTGCCATTCGGCGCAAGGGGACGCTGACGATGTGCGACTGTGGGTCTCTTTCAGAAAAAAAAAAAAAAAAATCTTTTTTTTTTAGGTTAAATAAATTAGATTAATGTTATTTAAATCACTGAAGTTAGAAAATAGGTTCTTTACCACTAGATATATCCCGCAACATGGCAGGTCGGTTGATCCATTCGTCCGATCAGTGATAACAATGCGGAAGAAAGAATTGCTACTAATGAACAGTTTAATTAACAACTTTTTATCGATGAAAGCCTAGCCACAAACAAAAACGGGAAGTGTTAGTTAAAAAGTTTTATTCCAATTTTCTTTCGTGTTCTGACATGATTAAAAAGAGTACTTAAAAAAAAACATTTAGAAAGAGGAGACACAGGGGACACGTGTCTCATCTTTCTAATTGTTTATGAGTCTCCAACACACGCTTCAATAGTGCAAGTTCCTTTTCTAGTTTTCGTTTCTTTTGAGTTCGTGTTTTGTAGTAGTAGGATGAAAAGTAGCTGACAACCAAAGTGGCTCAAAAGAGCACTTGTTTTTACTCGATTTCAGCCTTTTGTAAATCTTTCTCGCCCGACGATATTTTTTATTATTATTTATTTAAATACGAAATGGTCAAATGATAGGCGAACTGTAATTGAAATTTATTTTTGCGGAAACGAATTGATTTCAATCGTCATAGTAAACCTAGCTGGTCTGATATAAATAAGGATATAAATCATGCTGATATTTATTCTGCAGCCTCTTCTCCGGCTGACGAAGGAAAGGCAGACTCAGCGCGGCGCCCGTACACTCCTACTAAGTGGTCGGCCCACAGCCACATCATAATGATTTTGTTTTTAGCCCGAGACTGAGGCAGGAAAAGAGGAGACGTGTCCTCGACTGTTCATTTTTCTTCTACTTTGAAACTTTCCTCTTTTCCTGCCTCAGACTCGGGCTAAGAACAAAATGGTTACCATCCACCAGCTCGCCTGGGCAATCACTACATTAACATCATAATGGTCGTTTCTTCCCGTCCGTATACTGGGACGCGATGAGAGCTGATCCACATCGTTGTTGTTCGGATTGTGCCACGAACACAAAGAGCTCATTGGAGGGGACGGGCGTTTACGACGTTTCTCGCGGACAGAGTACCTCACCAGTCGTTAAAAGTCGGGTACAAAGCGCAGCAGCCACGCATGCCCG